>NC_056662.1:89293430-89597764 GCF_018350195.1 Panthera tigris | reverse complement strand
TTTCTCGGGGTGCTGAAGACATTCTGGAATTGACTATGGTGATGGTTGCTCAACCCTATCAACCATACTAAAAACCACTGAACTGTGCACTTTAATTAGGTGAATTGTACGGTACGTGAATCGTATCTCAATAAAACGGTTAAAAATTTAAGTATGATAAAGAAATGCTGTGCTTCCATTTCACGACAGCATACATTTGTCAGAAGCCAATCTCACACTCGTTTCCCCAAGCATAAAGAGAAACACAGGTTTCTGTCTCCTGGGACGCTGACTTCTGAGCTTATTCGTTTTCCTGTGTGCCTGCATGACTGTTAAGGGCTCAGTGCAGGGATTCATGGAGGTGCAGGCTTCTTGCAATGGAGCATTTCGATTCTACAGAGCCATGCATTTTTCTCTTGACAATAAATTGTCCTTGGAGCTTGAAGTGCTGCACAAAAAATTCTTTTTCCAGCACAGTCACTCCATTAAGATCACCTGAAACTCACTGGGTATATTTAGGGCAGGCCAGAGTGCCAGGATGACTGAATCCTAAATGCAAGATGCTGGGACTTTTGGGCTCATGATTTGTTTTCTCCCTCCCTCCATCTTCCTTTGGCCCAGGTTCTTCAGCTCTAGCACAAAGGTCAGAGCACCCCACACCCCCAAACAAAAGTGCTGGATGGGAAGAGACAGGAGCATCCTGGAGTTCAGGTTCCATTCTCTAGTGCTGGGGGCCTGCACTGAGTGTCCACACTCTCCCGAACCTCTGTACTTCCCTCCTTCGTGCCCAGGGCAGGGCTTGGATGGGAGTCCTGGGAACAATCCCAGCCCAAGCGCATCAGAGGGAACAAGTGAGCACACAGGGAAGTCTAGGTGGTGAAGGATTCAGGAGAAAAGCTATGGCTGTTCTCAGGTGAAAATGGCTCATCTAGAGGGAGATTCAGAGCGGGCACCAAGAAATATGCACAGGGATAAACCAACAACTGGATTAACAGAATAAGCAAAACTTCCACTTTATTTTAGAAGCCTTTGAGACATAAAAGACAGTAACTGCAAAGTCGAAGGCTAACCCAAACCATGCACCTGAGTGTCAGAGCACTCTAGGGGCAAAAGGCGATGGAAAGGTGCATGACTTGGGATTTTTCCAGCTTTAGAAACTCAGAGAGCCAGAACATCCCGGGACTGGTTACAGATTATTTACAAAGGTGTTTACCTGTGCGAAAGAGAAAAACCAAAAGTTATATTTCACATTTTTAGCGCTCTACAACAGTCCACCCACACTGCATATGTAGCCGAGCCCACGAGGTTTTGTGAGGAAGGGAAAATAGGCATGGGGGAGAAATGGGACCTGCTCAGGGTCATACAGTATCAAGTGGCAGAGCTGGGAATAGAATCCATAAATTGTATTTCCCCAGTTCTAAAATACCTTTGAGGAGGAAGTTAGCTGGGAAGTCAATTATTTAACAATTATTAGCCCAAATACTTTAGAGAATAGGGATTATATTTGTGACATGTACAAGGTCCCACGGGCTTTGGAGTGTGAAATGCAATTTGAAGCACAAAGCATAAGACCATCATTCTGAAGTCTGAAGCAAAGACAAAAGTGCAATAAAGGAAAATCACGAGATGCAGGAGTTAAGATCCTCCCCACCTTTTTCAAGAGTTCTTCTTGTTTGGTTTCTTCTTCAGAAAAATCATCATTGACATCCAATACCAGCACTGGAATGTTCAGCAGAGCCTCAAAGTGGAGCCTTGTAAGAAGCATGAACGTTTTAGGGGACAGAAAAAAGAAAGCTGAGCCAACCTTCAATACTCACCAAGTCTTAGTAATCCATAGAAGAGATCTAAAGTCACATGGCTTCTCAATGAAATGGCATGTAAATAGCAATTTGAAAAAGAGTTTAATAAAGTTGGCCAGAAAGAGGAAGGCTGAAATTTCTCTTTAGTCTTGAAATGGATACGGAAGGTCAGAGCCCTACACATTTCAAGTGGACAGCATGCCGAGCCCGAAGGAAGGAGAGGCCAAAACTAGGACTGTCAACTTAGTAAGAAGGACAATTTCTCCAGAAATTTTCAGACCTTCACCCTGAGCTAACTATATCACTATCCTCAATCACAATGTTCAATCTAGGGGAATGTTAAAAAACAAAAAAGGTGAGAAACAGAATCTGATAAAAAGTCTCTTAGCATATACAGATTACATCTAACATTTAAGTTTCTGAGTTGGATAATGCTTGGCATTTCCAACCACTCGGTACACTCTCAACCTTCTTATGGGGCTGCGTGCTGAACTCATGTTTGGGCAACTGGCTTGTAGGGAGGCAGGTGTCTGTGTGGTGCTGCCCTCTTCTCTGCTTACCTGGTTGTCTTGTGAACAAGCCAGGCTTCGTGTTGACTGTGAAGCTGCTCGAGATATGCCAGCTCAATTCCTTTCTCCTCTTCCCTGGCCCTGTGGTGTAGTCTCTTCCAGCAAACCTAAAAGACAATCCCCAGGCCCTGCTGAGCTCATGTGTTATCCTGGCTGTGACAATGCAGTCCTCAGGGGCTCTCTGACTCAACTCATGATGTCTATCCTGAGAACGGTAAGCCATGACTTTGCTTCTACTGTCTGGTTTTCTTATTCAATCACAGGGTAATGGCAAACTTCATCAACCCTTTTTTTTCTTCTTCCCAATCCCATCCAGGAAGTCCCTAAATTCTCTTTAATCTCTCTCACCTCTGTCCTAGTCAGAGGTCCTTATCACCTCTCACTCAGATGGTGGCAAGAGCCTTCTGGCTCTCTGTGTTCTGGAGGCGGTGAAGTGCATGGGAACAGCACAGGCCTTAAAGTCAGAAAACCCACAATTCGATTCCTGTCTTCGCCTTGTACTAGTGGTGCAAGCTCTGTGGGCTTCCCTCTCCTCCCCTCCACTCACCCCATGGGGAGTTGGTGAGGACTCACCAAGGTAAGGCATGTCAAGTTCCTGGCCAAAGCTGCTCTCTCCTCCCAGTGAGACCCCTCCACCCACCCTTCCTTAGTGCTGCAGGAGAGTGGCGGTGCGCTCCTTGCTGCGAACACTTCCCAGGCTCGGTACTACCTACAGCCACAGAGCCCCAGGTTCAAGGAAGCATGAGGAGCATATTTACAAAATGGAAAATCTGAAACACGACTTTCATATCCTTTCACTCACTGAGTCTGCAGCAGAATGCAAACTCTGCCCAGGTCGAAGATAAAACAAAGAAGTAAACAAAAAGTGAGGCTTAAGACTAACTCTCCTTCCCTCCCCCTTTCCAGAGAGTGCATGATTCCACTCTGCCTTCACCTGGTAGAAAAGTCTGAAGCACACTGGCCCAGAGAATGTCTTCTCCTCCTTTACCTGTCGCACAAGGCCATCCCAGATCCTGGCCACCCCTCCTACCTCTCCACCTTCATCCTTAGCACCTCCCTGGACTCAGTGCCATTAGCCAGATCGGACCCGCAGGACAGGCCGAGCTCTTTACCACCTTGAGACTTTTGCTCCCAATCTTTGTTTTGCCTGATTGCTTTCCTTCCTCTTTCCACATGGCAAACGTTTCATCATTCAATGTCACCTGTCCTGGGAAGAACCGGTGGAGTAGCCCACTGATCTAGGACTACCCTCTTTCAAACACTTAAAAAACTTTATCCCAAATGTAAACTTTAGCTGCAAATGAAGCACACAATACTCCCAAAGACGCACAGCGTCCTTGCTGTTTCCCTCTCGCTCAGCCCTTCCTCTAAGGGAACGAAATCATGTAAACAAATTTCATTTATGAGCTTATGTCCAACTTTTCAAACTGATTAACAGAGACAGATCTGACACGTTAATACTTCTAGCACCCATTCCTTCTCGCCAATCTTTTCCCCTAATCAACTATCATCCCAAACTTAGATGAAGTCCTTGTCCTTGGGATTTTATAATTTACTTAGACAATAGGTAAACCAACACGCAAAACAGTGAATCAAGTGCTAAACTGTGAGCTTTGGATCTTTCTTCAGTGTAGCAGTTCAGATGAGGGAGGGAGCAGCTGTGCCCCAGAGTCAGAGAGGTGTTCCCTGGAGGAGGCAGGGCCCCCCCCTTTACTTCTAGTACCAGCTCCTGAGCACCACTCGGAGAGCCGGCGCTGTGCCAGGCCCTGGGGAAACACAGGCCGCCGGTGGCATTTCAGCTGTCTCAGGAGACAGAGGGAGGCGTGTACAGGGAGCTCTGAGAGCACAGCGGCTGGGAGCCAGAGCCTGTCTTGTTCAGGGCCGAGCGCTGGGCTGGCACAGCCAGTGGTCAGTGAAAACTCTGTTGCCTGCCGCCGTTCGCTGAGTCCATTTCTGCCCTCGTCTCCCTGGCTCTGTTAACCTTTTTCTCCTGCTTTCATCTTCTCCATTTCTACTTTCTTTCACCGTGAACCTGCTTTCTTCTTCCTCTTTCTGCCTATACACACCCCCCTTACTGCTGATGGCTTCAAGACATTTCCCCTTGTTCTCCTCCCTTCCCCATCACACAGCTTTACACCCCCAACTTCTAGCTGCCCAGTTCTCGATACCACAGCAACCAATGTTAATTTTGTATACTTTCAGAAATATTTTATGCATATACACATTCTTACCACTACTTTTTTAAAAAAAAAACACCGTACTTGTAAAAGGTGTCCCACTACATCCCCTGTGCTGGCTTTTCTTCACTTAACAATTAGTGTTTTCCCATCTTTTTTATGGCTTTAGAGTTTTCCAATGTATGGATAGAGCACAATACATTCAACTGATCCCTACCGATGACCACTTGGGTTGTTTCCAATAATCTGTTATTTACAAACACTGCTGTCTTGCACATGAGCCATTGTGTCCATTTGGGAGCATATTTATGGTATAAATTCCAAGGAGCATGATTAACAGGTAAACTCCTACTTCGAACATTCGGCAAAATTCTTATTTTACTGGTAAGGCTACATCAATTTTTTTTTAAGTAGGCTTCACACCCAGCACGGAGCCCAATGTAGGACTTGAACTCATGACAGTAGGATCAAGAACTGAGCTGAGACCAAGAATCAGACGCTTAACTGACTGAGCCGCCAAGATGCCCCTCAACAAATTCTTTTCTTCAAAAGTCATATGCAAGCAGTGCTTTAGACCTGTGTCTCTTGATCTCAGTCCTCACGAAAGGACACACCTGAATGTAAGAAGGGCGGTGTAGCTGCACACAGCAAGTGGGGACCTTCTTGCTGATCTGCCCCCTTGACCAACCACCGCAGGAAGAGAGGCTGCTTGGACACTGGACTGTGACCGCTAGTGGGCCTGGCCACTCTACTTCCCAAGCCCAAGCCTGGGTGCCACAGGTACCAGGAAATTCCAGCATACTAGCTCCATGCTGCCGACAGTCCCCGGCAGGGCTGCACTCTCTTCCTGATTCCATGGGGCTGGGTGGGACACTGAGGAACAGACATTTCTCTTTTGACTGTTTTTTAGGTTGGCTTGCCTGTGTTTTAGAATTTAAGGAAGAGCAGGTAGAAAGGAGCAAAATGCCCTACTGAGGTCCATCTCACATGCTCTAAACTCAGTATTTCTTTCCCAGGGCTTTGTACTACAGTATTGGGCACTCGCATGGCTTTTCACATGCAGACGTGTTCACGTCTGTTCTCTTCCCTCGGATATGGTCACCTCTGAGTCTCACAGGAGGGGGTCAGGGGTGACTCTGGGGAAGGATATCAGCATTCCTGGGTCTCTGGCTCTACAACCATCAAAAGACCATCAAAATCCACAACCAGTCTTAAAGCTTTTCTGCTTTTTCTACCATTAAGTTGCAAGAAACCTTCAAAGCCCCTCATTTTTTTTCAACAACCCCCCTCATTCCACCCCTGCTGAAGGAGCTCAGTTAGTCTCTCCAGGAAGGTGTGTCAGTCATACCACCACCACCGCGGCCACCATCATCACCACCACCACCGTCACCATCACTTCTCACAGTCATTCCAAAGGGCACAAGCAAGTGAGGAAGACTCTTGCTGGCCTTTTCTCCAGCTCCTGCAAGCCTGTGTGATGGGCTCTCCTACCTATCTTCTGACTGCTCAGTCTGCTCTCAGGCCTGCCCCTGTCCACAAGGCTCAGTCCCATCTCTAAAAAGCATGGCCTCTAGAAAAAATAAAATAAAAAAAATAAAAAGCATGGCCTCTAATCAGAAAGGAGCTTTCCTCCTAAGATTATGCAGTGTATCTGGTATTTGACTATACATTACATATGTCTCAAAAGCCGAGAGCAACACACCTCTCAAAAAATACCTCCAGCCTTGACTCAGAATCCCACTCCAGAAGAGCCCTTGGAGACCACTAGTCTCAGCCACTGGATTTAAAAGACAAGGACCCCTCCAGGGGAAAGGCGTCCAGGGTCACTGCCGGTCAAAGACTCTCCTTCCTGGTGCTCCTTCTATGATATCACCCTATTGCATACTAGGCTGGCTCCAGGGTCCAAGTCAGAGAGTCATAAAATGTAACTTCTGTAGTCCATTCTCAAGGTTCAAAAGGCAGCTAGCTATAGGGGCGCCTGGGTGGCTCAGTCGGGCGACCGACTTCGGCTCAGGTCATGATCTTGCAGTTTGTGAGTTCGAGCCCCGCGTCGGGCTCTGTGCTGACAGGTCAGAGCCTGGAGCCTGCTTCAGATTCTGTGTCTCCCCACCCTTCTCTAACCCTCCCCTGCTCACGCTCTGTGTCTATCTCTCAATAATAAATAAACATTAAAAAAAATTTAAAAACAAAACAACAACAACAACAAAAAGGCAGCTGTAAATTACAGTAGTATCAGGGTGAGGTGAGGAAACTCTCCACTGCATCCCAGCATCCTATTCAGGGAACCATCAAGACCACCCCAGACTCTGATGGATGACCCAGTTGGAGAGAAGGGAAAGTTGAGGCAATGGAGTACAGGTGACCTGGTCAGAGGAGCCAATCTGCAAACCCTGGGTGATAAAAACAATTCCCAATTTTCTCTGTGTTGTTACTCCATTGAGAGAGTCCCTTTCAGTCATTTGCTTTAGCCCTCTACTGCAGAAGCCTGTGGGAAATGGGGTACTCGATGCCAGAATGGGAGGGTGTTTACCCTCTACCCACCACGCTCCAGATAATACCCACAATCTAATTTCTCCAACCAGAAAATCAGGGGTTGGAGAATGTCACCTCTCAGGTTTCATATGGCTGGGAAGCTTAAGGCTTGAAGTTCTGCATTACCTGGGGAGTAGCCTGGAGGTAGATGAAGCCATGTAATTTGACCCGGCTGGCAAACTCCTGCAGGAGAAAAGAATGCCAGTCCTGATAGATATGCCATTCGATGTCACTGAGGGAACCATTTTCAAAAAGATTCTTTGCAAAGATATACCTGGTTGGAAATGTAAGTGGGATTGGGGGAGGGGAGAAGAATGGGAAAGGGAATAAAAGGCAAAAGGGAGAGAAGCAGAAAAATCAATAACCAACTTGTTCCACGTCTGTTCAAACCACTTAACCTTTCTAGTTCCTCATCAATCTTTAAGAAATCTGAATTCTTAACCTAGATCTCCTTCCTTGTCCCACAGCAAGATGGGAAATAGCATCTAGACTTTAGAAGCCAAAATCACAGCTCTCCAACAGGACTGATCCACTGGGAGAAAAGGGGCACTGGAAAAGAATATCATTGGTTGCTAGCAATTTTCCCTGTTGGAAGCCAGTCAGAACATACAGCATATGGTGCATGAAAACTGAAACTTTTGAGATTTCTCTATTATTATTGTAGCAAGCCTTCAAACAAAAAACCAACCTAGGGCTTGTGAGGGCTTCTGAGTCTCCAAGGCTGCTGAGCCATCCTCTCATACAGCTAACAAGCGGAGAAGGAAATGTACTGAAGTGGGGTCACCCATGCAGCAGGAAATGCATTTCTCACTAACTGCAGTATTACCAAGAGAGCAGACCTTCCCCCAAGCACACATGAGCTCTTCTTTACTTGTTTCCTCTGTTGCTGAGCTTCTAATCCAGGTACAAGGAAGCTAAATCTAAAAATCAAGCTAGCTTGAGCCTTGCTTACTGCCACAACAAAAGGAGCATCTGGTAAATAGGAGATCAGAGCTAACAAGAAACCCACTGCTTCAGAAGGGTCAATTCTGCTTTCAAACGTCAGGCATCTTGATACAAAACACAATTTACATCCTAAACAGTGAACACCAGTTTCTAAGGCAACGCTTAGCAACTGGCCACTTCTGGGAAAATGAAATTCAGAATCCTTGCGTACGAATGGCCCAGGGAAGTATACACCACAAGGCCGCAAGTGTTGCGATTAAAAGAATGGGCTGCAGTGTCACATTCCTGAGTGTGAGGCTGGCCCCCAAATTCATAAGCTGTGTTACCATGGGCAAGCCATCAAACTCCCTGAGCCCATTGCTTCCTCTACACAAAGGGGTAACAGTAGAACCCAACTCAGAATTGTTGTGTTGACTGTTTGTAGGACAAGGTGCTTGCTGGAGTGACCGGTGCATAGTATTCAAGACATCGTAGTTGTTACTATACCTACTTCTTTGCTAGGCTGTAAAGAAATTAATCTGGGAGCTCCAGAAGTCAACTCTCCCAGTCTGGAATGGTTTAGCTATGGTCTAGCCGAAGGCAACAAAAAGATGACTTCTGTAACTCAATTTCTGAAAAATATTTTCAGCTTCGTCAAAATTTAGAAACTAAAATCTTATAAAGACAAAAAACATATCTGTTATAAGCCTTTACGAGGGATCCTCATCTTTCTTGAGGATGAGCACTTCTTTCTCCCAGCTGGTGTTGATGGGGAGAGAGGGAGAAGGTTGGGCTAAGGGAGGGAACTACTGCATGTAGGTGCCGCAAAGAACAAGCGTAAGGACCCAGGCATCAGGGTCCCTGTTCTAAAAACACATGCTTTTGTTCCTTTTAACTCAAACCAAAAAGATTTAGGTTTCTTCCTCCCAGTCGTCCTCTCTCCCAAACAATTTGTGTTCCTCCTTTGAGACACACATCACACACGTGTGCACGTGTGCAGTCTCAGAGTCCCGTTAGAGTAGGATTACCCTGAAGGAAGGGACTGGGTCTCCTTTGCTCACTGCTAAGTCCCAGGATCCAGCCTGGTGTCTGAACATACAGGGATTTAATAAATCTGTGCTTGAGCAAATGAATGAATGAATGTTTTCAAAATGTTTATTTGAGGGAGAGAAAGAGCATGCACGTGAGCAGGGAAAGGGCAGAGAGAGAGGGAGAGAGAGAAAAATCCCAAGCAGGCTCTGCGTTGCCAGCATAGAGCCCTGATGTGGTGGGACTTGAACCCATGAACTGTGAGATCAAGGCCTGAGCCGAAACCAAGAATGGGATGCCCAACCTACTGAGCCACCCAGGTGCCTCAAGTGAATGAGTTCTTTAAATAGGGGAAAGGGTCTGGGGGTGCCTGGGTGGCTCAGTCGGTTGAGTGTCCGTTTGACTCTTGATTTAAGCTCAGGTCATAATCCCAGGGTTGTGGGATCAAGCCCCGTGTCAGGCTTCACACTGATCGTGGAGCCTGCTTAAGATTCTCCCTCTCTCTCCCTCTACTCCTATCCCCTGCTAGCACACGCTCTCTAAAATAGAAAATTAAAAAAGGGGAAAAGGCCTAAGTTACCATTAGGATTAAATGAATTATCTTTTCTACCTCAAAAATGCCCCCCTCTGAAGAAAACATCTAGAATGTATAGCTGTCTATAGCAAAAGCAGTTCTCATCTCTTCCTTTACAAGTAAATGTTAAGATCTTATACCTTCTAAACCAAGTATTCTTTTTTCTGAGGGGGTCTCTCATATGCCTACTTCACTAAAGGGCTGGAAATAAAAAAAACCCATGGTGAACATGTTTCCAAGCAACCAGGGTTGTTGTATGTAAGTCATCTTCCCAGTCCAAGAGGCATGGCTTAGGAAAGGGGAGAGAAAAATATACAGTAGTATACTCAACAAATGAAAAGAGCCAAAATCTACAGCCCAACTACCTGTAATTCACATATTTAGCTTTTATAAAGGGTAGGCTCTCTCTCGCTCTTTTTAATTTTAATATTTTTGAGAGAGAGAAAGCACAAACGGGGGAGGGCAGAGAGAGAGGGAGACACAGAATCCAAAGCAAGCTCCAGGCTCTGAGCTGTCAGTATAGAGCCCAACGTGGGGCTCGAACCCATGAACCGTGAGATCTTGACCTGAGTCAAAGTTGGACACTCAACTGACTGAACCACCCAGGTGCCCCTTAGTAGGCTCTCTCTTGGGGTAGAGAAGGAATATGTAGCCCGTATCTTGCACTGTTTTGCATATCTTGCATGACATATCTCGCAGCGTTTCGAGATATTAAAAATTACATGACATTTACAAGTGTACCCGTAGTTTTTTCCTACATGAGGCTTTATGGAACACCAAGAAGTAGAATTGATTTGTCTAATCTGGAAGTAAATGGGTAACTATTTCTTATATCTTCAGAAGTAAATGGGCAATGAAAATGTAGCATTTTTCAGGGCTCCTGGGTGGCTCAGTCACTTATGTGTCCGACTCTTGATTTCAGCTCAGGTCATGATCTCACCATTGTGAGACTGACCCTGCGTCGTGCTCCGCACTGGGCATGAAGCCTGCTTGGGATTCTCTTTCTCTCTCTCCCCCCCCCCCCCCCCCCCCCCACTGCTTGTGTTCTCTGTCTCAAAATAAATAAATAAACTTAAAAAAATTTAAACAGAAAAAAGCAGCATTTTTCAAAGTATACTTTTCAAAACCCACAGCAGAGCAGGGTCTGAGCAAGAGAAAACATGCGGTGCTGAGCACGGGGCCTGTGCCCAGTGGAGGGCTCGGGGTCTTACCTGTCACTGTACACGGACCTCTCAAAGACCTGTACCGCCTTCTTGGACTGTAATTGTTTCTCAGGAAAGGGCTCCAGCTGTACTTTTAAGCGGCTCATAAAAGAACATGTCTGGAATGTGTAGGACCATCGTGCTGGTTCCTGGTACATCATATCCAGCAAGTTTCCCAGATTTTGAGCAGTGTAGGCCTAAAGGGAAATTACAAAAGAGGAGAATTTCCTAGAAGGTACATTTACTTCATGGTGTTTGCTCCCCACACCCATGGTTTAATATCAATGAGGGAAACAATTACAGAAGTTTCCTTCTAAAAAAATGTAATCATATCCCCCAGTTTATTCAAAGCCACATAATCAAGGAAGAGATTTTCCTACCTGATTAGGAGAGAATTTGAGAGGGAGAGGACATGCCACCTTCAGCATACCAGAGAAGAGCAGAAGAAGAACCACACGCAGAATGAGCACATTCACTGACTGGTTTGTGGAGTCTGTCTGATGAAGAGTTCTCCAACAACAACTACTTGGAATCAAATCTTTCCATTGTAACACTATGTTGCCTCTCTTCTGAGCTTCCATCCCTGGCTATTTCTTTCTACAACTCCAACCCAGACAAGGAAGCAGCGGATTATTCGAAAATCCAACTAACCAACCAAAGAGAATTCTCTCTCTCTCTCTTTCCCTCTCAATGAAGGGATTAAAACAGCCAAGCAAAACCTTCCTCCTCCATTCTAGAGACTTTATGAAACATATTTAAAGACCCCTACGTGGCACGTGCAGGTGGGAACATGGGTCAGATATTCGAGAGCCCTGATTCTTTCCTGGGCTCTGCCACTGACTGGGCACAAAGTGAATTTTATGCAAAGCCCTTTGGCTCTGCATTCACTCAACTGCATTACCTGAGGGCCTGCATGGATGAGACGCTACATGGGCTCGATGGGCTCTATGCTGTAAGGGGTTCAGAAAACAAAACTAAGATTTATTTTCAGTGTTCACTATGTTGTTATCTCATTTAATCTTCAAAACAGCTTCATGAAGACGGAACTATTGTTATGCTCATTTTCCTGAAAGGCAAGTCCACTCAGAAAGGTTAATTAAGTAACTTACTTGTCCAAGGTCTCAAGGTGAGTAAGTGCAGAACAGGGACTCAAACCTGGCTTCCTCTAACTTCATTCTAATGTTTCTCTATATAAAGATAAGCTTGGAGGTCAATGATACATGGAATTTCCACAGATGGAAATGGGGATTAAGAGAGCATTTCGGGGGGTGCCTGGGTGGCTTAGTCTGTTAAGCATCTGACTTCAGCTCAGGTCATGATCTCGTGGTTTGTGTGTTCAAGCCCCGCATCAGGCTCTGCGCTGACAGCTCAGAGTCTGGAGCCTGCTTCGGATTCTGTGCTTCCCTCTCTCTCTGCCCCTCCCATGCTCATGCTCTGTCTCTCTCTGTCTCTCAATAATAAATAAACATTTAAAAAAATTAAAAAAAAAAGCATTTGGGTGGAGAGAAAGATATAGGAGGTGTAAAAGGTTAGACAACCGTAAGTGGTCCAGTTTGGCTAAGGATCAACCCTAGATTACACAGAAGGCTCCCAGCTCTCTGAAAGGCTTCACTGGGAGCAATGCAGGTAAAGCAGAATGGATCACAACATGTTTTCCCTCCTTTCAATCCTCCAATCCGCAAACACACAGCAGCCTCACAAATGGCTCCTGGTTACGAGCTGGAAGTAGAAGCAGGGGGATGAATTAGAATCCACTTGAGTCTCTGATGGTGTCACCAGAAACTGTAGGGAGCCCTTGGGGTGTGGCACAGTTACCAGACTGTGCAGAAGACCACTGAGTGGAGCGAGCTGCTGTGAGTACAGATGTACTAGGTGGACCAGGTGGGAGCTATTCCACCGGCAGGCTTTGGGCTACCAAAGGGAGGCCATTCCAAAACAAAAAACTGTACAGGGTCTACACGATTTCTGAAAGAACCCACCTCAGCTACAGAACAAATGCAGACATCCCTTCAAACATAGAAACAAAGAGAGGGAAATAACTGGATATAGAAATATTCAGCAATTCAAAAGGAGAAAGCCAATGTGTGTGCTCAGGACAAGCAGCCCCTTAGGAGACAGAGCTGTTGCCAGAAAAATCTCAATGAGAGTTAAGGGACTGCCACACTGATAAGAACAGGCTGTCATTAAAAAAAAAAAAAAAAAAAAAAAGGAACAATATGAAAAGAACATTCTTAGAGGAGAAAAACGAAATTGCCATAACAAAGCACTCAATGAAGATGGTAACTAGCACACTGTATGCTGCAGTAAACCTAATTAGTGAATCGGCTCAAGAAATTGTCCTTAAACTAAGAGAAAAAAAAAAAAAAAAAAACAGAAAAGGATGACAGAAATGAAGACACGCAGGGTAGAAGGAAGAGATCCAGTGTGCACTGTCGTATCGTGGCAGGGCTTTTTTGAGCCTCTCCTTGTCTTTCCTCTGGAAAGATAGATCAGGATGTAATGTCACCTGTGTTCCACCTTACAGTAATTAATATGATTTTGTATCAAACAACTTTCCAAACAAGAGCTAAAATGATCCAGAACTCCATAGTACCTGTAGCTCAGACAAAGCTATCTAGGGAGATGATTTTCCTTCTTATGAGACAAGAGTCCACCACAGGGAGGGGAAAAGCCACCCCCAACAAAGAGATGAGCAGAGGAAGACCCCTACTCATAAGGTGTGCGTCTCCCTCTCATCAGATTTCATCATCACTGAGAATCGCTATCTAATAGAAACATGTAGGATCTCTAGGTATTTGAGAACAGTTTAAAACCATGGAACAACTAGGAGTTATAGTAAGAAGGAACTGATCGGATAGAAAAGCTAAGACTAAAAAATTAAAGAAAAGCTCTGAGATATGAGACTTTCCACCAGAGAAATTCACTGAGTACCATAAGAGATTTCATATATATTTACATATATAGCTTTCATAAGCATAAACACACACACACACACACACACACACACACACACACACACACACCCATAGCTGGACCTATCCTGCCAAAATGTCGACAATTCATAAAAATAAAACAAAAACCTAACAAGGGGGAATCACACAAATTACTTATTTAAAAAAAAAAGGGGGGGGGATCAGGGACACCTGGGTGATTCAGTCAGTTAAGCATCCAGCTCTGGCTCAGGTCACGATGTGGTTGGTAAGTTCGAGCCGTGCATTGGGCTCTGTGCTCACAGCTCAGACAGAGCCTGGAGCCTGCTTTAGATCTGTGTCTCCCCCTTTCTCTACCCCTCCCCTGTTCGCACTCTATGTCTCTCTCTCTCTCTCTCAAAAATAAATATTAAGGGGCGCCTGGGTGGCTCAGTCGGTTAAGCGTCCGACTTCAGCTCAGGTGACGATCTCGCGGTCCGTGAGTTCGAGCCCCGTGTCGGGCTCTGGGCTGATGGCTCAGAGCCTAGAGTCTGCTTCCAATTCTGTGTCTCCCTCTCTCTCTGCCCCTCCCCCATTCATGCTCTGTCTCTCTCTGTCCCAAAAATAAATAAACGTTAAAAAATAAATAAATAAAAATAAATAAAAAATAAACATTAAAAAAAAATAAAAAAAAAAAAAAGGATCAGAACCATATAAAATACTTCTCTACAACAGAAACTACCTTTCATATTCCAGAGCAAAAAAACAGACATTTTTTAGACAAGCAATCACTCAGAAATTATACCACCCACATACCCCTTCTGAAAAAAATTCTCTAAAATATATTCCAACCAACTGAAAAATTACAAAATGGGAAGATGTGGTAATGAGAAAACAGTGGTCAGTGATCAACTGGTAGAACAGAGTGAAATGTAACTAAGGAACTATTATTTAAATGGGTATAAAACTGAGTGCCAAATTTCTATTGTTAAAAGAGACATTTCACAATGGAAAAGCATTCAGGATCTACAAAATTTCAGATAATTTTAATATACTGGAGAAGAAGATAATTTAAAAAAGTAAGAAAGTTTTGTTTTGGTTTGTTTTTCCCTTTCACAGAGACTCCACTAACATTAAAAGATAGGTTTAAACATGTACATTTTTATGTTTATATATTGGGGGGGGGGAGGGACAGAGAGAGAGGGAGACAGAGGATCCGAAGCAGGTTCTGCACTGACAGCAGAGAGCCAGATACAGGGCTCGAACTCATGAGCCATCAGATCTTGACTGGAGCTGAAGTCAGACGCTTAACCGACAAAGCCACCAGACTCAACAGCACATGTACATTTTTAATTTAAACGTTTCCGCTGTTAGGATAAAAATGGTATGTTTCTCGTGTGACTAAAGGGGAGAAAAATGAAAGAGAATATTAAATATAGCAAAAAGGAAAAAAAAAAAAGATGAAAGCATAAAATAAGGTGATAGAAGAGAGAAAATACCCAGGAAAGGCAAACCCTAACACTGGGTAAAAACTAAAAATCCTATTTGAAAGAAAAATACCTAAAACAACACAAACTCTGAATGATAATTGAGAAAGAAACAGTTGTCCAGTAACTCTACCCCCCAAACAGCACTGGATCCATATTATTTAAAAAATGATTTCTATCGTACCTTCAAAGAATAGATAATTCCTATGCTAAAACAGTATAAAACTTCTCAATTCATTCATAACCCTAATGGTAAAACCTGTTAAAAAAATAGCAATACCAATTAAATATATAAATATACATGCAAAATTTCAAACAACCTAGTAGCAAATTAATAGGACAGTATACCATGATCAAAAGGGTTCATTCTAGAATGTACAAACGGCACCACTATCAAATCTATTGACTACTACTAAGAGATTAAAAAAAGAAAAACCGCATGATTATCTCACTAAGTACTAAAAGGGCTTTTGATGAAAATTCAACATCTGATCCTGAGGAAAATGTTACTATCCTAGTAATTAGAAGGGCACTTGCCGCACATGATCTACTGAAACAATTAACCATCACAGAACTGAACACTGATGCGTCAGATGTCGTTTCATTAAAGACAAAACAAGATAAGGCTAACTAACTGTCAGTGCTGCTACAATTAGTATTGTTCTGGAACTTCTACCCAATAAAAGAAAACAGAAGTATGGATATCGGAGAACTCTTAACTCTTACAAATGATCAGTTTTTAGAGAAAACTATTATTTTCTAAAACCTCAAGCAGATAAAGCAAAAAAAAAAACAAAAAAAACCAATAATGTTACAAAAATTAAGTCACATGAGACAAATACGGTTAACTGCTTTCCTTCAAAACAGTAATAACTTTGAAAAAGATGATGGGAAAACAGATCCCAGTCACAATAATAAGAAAATACATAACCACTCAGGAATAAACTAAACAAGAATACTATTATGAAAAGTAAATAACGACTTGGGGAAAACTAGCCTCCTATAACTTTTAAAGTCACACAGAGAGCAAAATAAAACCATAAAAGATAGAAACATAGGCAAAGATTTTTATAATCTCAGATTGAGGCCTTTTTAAACTTTAACATCAAAGGCAGTAATTACAAGAAGATTTTATTACATAAAAACTTAAAAGCATTATATGGCAAAACAGATCATATATAAAGATAGAAGAAAAATGACCAACTGGGGAAAGTATCAGCAATATAGGACAGAGTTGAGATACTTAACATAGAGTGAGTTCTTATGAAGCCATTACAAAAATGTGAAGATCTCAATAGGAAAAAGAAAAGCAAGAGGTCTGAATAGACAATTCACTAAAGAATAGTAATAAATGACTGATAACATAAAAAGATGTTGAATTCATTGGTAATCAAAGAAATGTAAAACAAAGTAACACACCATTTTCTTGTCCCTCATATTAGAAAGGATGAAAAACAGTAACACCCAGTGTCGCCAAAAACTATGGGGAGAGTAGTACAACTTTTCTGTAGGAAAATTCTGTAAAGTATATATAACAAGTGTCAACAAGATGTGTAATTTCTGGACATCAAAATTCCAATTGTAGATTATCCTAAGAAAACACAAAAGTGCACAAAATTTAGCTATTAAAAAGAAAAAAAGATGTAGCTACAAGGATATTCATCATTGTAACACTGCTTATAACAGGAAGAAGTTAATACATGTAATATTATGTATTAAATTAAGTCTTTTAATTATGATATTATGCAGTAAACTGCGATCGTTAAAATGACTATGAAAGGAAGACCTTGTATATCAAAAGCCATGCAGGTAACAATTACAATTTTTGCTTAAAAAAAAAGGAAATGTATATATGTTTTAATACATTAACATAGGTGTATTAACATATTAACATAGGTGTATATAAATATATACATTTTCTCCTCTTTAGAAAGAAATCTAAAAGAACAAAAATGTTAACTATTTCCCTCTGGATAATGGGACTACGTGAGTATTAATTTTCTACTGCTGCACAACAAACTGTGCCAAAGTCTGGTGGCTTAAACAAAAAGAATGTTCATTATCTCAGTTTCTACGGGCAAGGAATTGGGGCACAGCTTAGCTGCCTGGTTCTGCCTTGGAGTTTCTCAAAAAGTTTCCGTCAGGATGTTGGTGGAGGCCAGTCATCTGAAGACTTCACTGGGGCTGAAGGATCAATCCACTTCTAAGAAGACTCACTCACACTCTGTTGGCAGGAGGACTCAATCATCCCTTGCTTCATGGGCCTCTTCACAGACAAGGCTGCTTCGTGACATGGCAGCCGGCATCCCCAGAGCCAAAAGTGATCAAGACAGAACAAAGTGGAAAATACAATGTCTTTTATGGTCTACCTTAGAAAGTCCCACTGTATTCCTGCTATATTCTATTCATCAGAAGCAAGTCCCTAAGTCCAGCCCACACTCAAGGAGAGAATTTGGGTCTACCTCTCAAAGGAAAGCTCATCCACCGATTTGTGGACGTATTTTTTAAATCCCTGTAACAGGTGACCTGCGGCATACTCAGAAAAAGATAGGTAATTTATTTTCTAAATGGAAAGCTAATTTCATAAATACTCCCCCCACACACACACACACACGAAGAGGCAATTTAAAAAACATATATCCACAATAAGCATGAAGTGCCTGCCTAAAGAGGTAATACAATTCTGAGTTCGAATAACAGAAAAATGGCACCTGAAACAAGTTCTATATTTTACCATTTAGAGTACTACTTTTAGTAAATTCTAACCAGAAAACTAACAAAGTGGAGCTTATCGCCTAGACAAAGTTACTTCGGAATGAGGAAGAGTCTGGAGGAAAATGGTGTTTGGCTTGAAAGACTCACGGAAGAGAAAGAGCAAACAAATCATTACCTTCAACTATATGAAGCGCTGTCATGTGGGAAAGTCAAAACACTTAAGAGGCAGAACTTGAATCAATGAGTCAGAGTCACAGGGATGCAAAGTGGCTCATACAAGAACTTTCTAACAATTAGAGTTGTTAAAACCCAGAACAAGCTGCTCGGCGAATGTTCCCGGTGGCTGTGGGAGGAGTGTGTGGAGACTGAGGCAAGGTGGTGCCATTCCCTGGGCTACCTCTGAGGTTCACGTCTAACTTGGTCCTTCCCTACTCACACTGATGTGGCTGGTGTTGAAACCAAACCTACGGCCTCTCCCAAAGCAGTAGACGTGACACTGGGTCCTACGCCACGAGGCATAAGTGAAATGCACCGCACTTGGCATAGTAAGTGGCAGAGTGTGCCTTATAAACGTCAGCTATTCTGCATCGACTCAGAGTGTGACAAGATGTTCGCTAAGTCCCTTCCAATTTCTCAGACTTCATAAATAAGTTAAGATCACTATAATTAACTATTAATAATCCTGATGGCCAGCTTCAGTAATACACTTAAGGGTAGGAATGACAAAGCCAGGATGGCTGGACATGCTTTGGGAAACCACAAAGAACAGAGGCAGTCACTTATGTAGACATGTAAAAACCACAAAAATCAAAACTAAACATATTCAAACAAATCATATCCTCTCTGGCACATGCGGTCTGCTTTCTGGAATGAAAGTATTTTAAAACAGAGACTCAAACTGGGCTATTTCACCAACTCAGAGCAAATTAGATTATTACAATGAGTTTATTCACCCATGCCTGCCAACTACCCACCACAACTCAAAACTTACTTTTTGGGTGCCAGCGGCCTGGACATTCTGCCATGTTGCTACAGGTTCTGTAGCTATGTGCCACTCTGGGTAAGTTTCCGTGAGTAACTTCACAAAGGTGGACTTTCCCACAGCTGCAACGCAAACAGCACGTATTGGGACACTTCCCAAATGAGGGCTGAAGGAGAAGCTGCTACTAAACTCTGCCACAAAGACCCAACTTAAGGCAACAAGCACCAGGTTTCCCAATTTCAAAACTCAGTGCCATACGACTGTCCGACGGCCAATGGATAGGTCAGGCCCTGCTAACCAGAGTCGCCATAAGGAATACGGGCATTAGGGAAGATAAATACCCTTCAGATATGACTTGCAGTTTTAATGCTTCAACCTCCCAGAGGCAAACTATTTAATAACCTTGAAAAATGTAAGACTACCAGAAGTAGATGAAATCAGCTACTTAAGTTGTAATGCGTGAATCATATTCTGTGACTGTAAAAACTGCAAGTTTTTCAAGAAAGAAAATTCAGATGATGACCCTCATTCGCTCAACGAACCTAATCAGTATTTACCGGAGTGCTTACTATGGGCTCAGGACTATCTGGCACTGGGGTACAGTGATGAACAAAACATAGGATGGATTCTGCCCTCACAGAGCTTGCACGGGAGACACTAAACAAACACGGAAGTAACAAATAACAAATGGTGTTGAGTGGTCGGAAAGAAAAATGCAGGACGGCTCTAATACAGCACAGGAGACCAGGGAAGGTTCCTCTGAAGAAAATGTTCTCTGAGGTAAGAGCTGAAAGGTGAGGAGTTAGTCAGGCCGAGGATGGGGGAAGGGTATTTCAGGCAAAGGGAGCCGCATAAGCAAGGGCTGGGGGGTGTGGGGGGACCTGGTGTACGACAAGACAGAAGAGAAGCCTGTGGCCTAGAAGAGACATGGTCAAGCAAAGGCTCAAGATGTTTGGAGGAGCAGGTAGGCAGGCTGGACCAGATCAGGCAAGACCTCGTAGCATGGTAAGAAGTTCGAATCTAGGGGCGCCTGGGTGGCTCAGTCGGTTAAGCGTCCGACTTCGGCTCAGGTCACGATCTCACGGTCTGTGAGTTCGAGCCCCGCGTCAGGCTCTGTGCTGACAGCTCAGAGCCTGGAGCCTGTTTCAGATTCTGTGTCTCCCCCTCTCTCTGCCTCTCCCCTGTTCACACTCTGTCTCTCTCTGTCTCAAAAATAAATAAACGTTAAAAAAAAAAAAATTAAAAAAAAAAAAAGAAGAAGTTCGAATCTATTCTAAGAGCAATGGGAAATCTGTGGCAACGTATTTTAAGCAGAGAAATGAAAAGATTCCATCTCATTTTTTATTTATTTTTCTTTTTTTTTTTTTGAGAGAGAGAGAGGGAGAATGAGCAGGGAGGGGCAGAGAGAGAGAGAGAGAGAGAGAGAGAGAGAGAGAGACAGAATCTGAAGCGGGCTCCAGGCTCTCAGTTGACAGCACAGAGCCCAATGTGGAGCTCAAACTCACAGACCGTGAGATCGTGACTTGGGCCGACGTTGGACATGCAACCGACTGAGCCACCCAGGTGCCCCAGATTCCATCTCGTTTTTAAAAGATCACTCTGCCAGCTGTGTAAGAACAGACCGTTAACGGGGCGTCTGGGTGGCTCAGTCGGTTAAGCGTCCGACTTTGACTCAGGTCACGATCTCGCGGTCACGATCTCACAGTCCGTGAGTTCGAGCCCCGCGTCGGGCTCTGGGCTGATGGCTCGGAGCCTGGAGCCTGCTTCCAATTCTGTGTCTCCCTCTCTCTCTGCCCCTCCCCTGTTCATGCTCTGTCTCTCTCTGTCTCAAAAATAAATAAACGTTAAAAAAAATTAAAAAAAAAAAAAAAAAAAGAACAGACCGCTAACAGAAGTAGCCACACCAATTAGAATATAATAGTAGCCTGAACCAAGGGATGGCAGAGGACGTGGGAAGTTGTGGTTGCTTTTGAGAAATATTCTGGAGATGAAACCAACCTAGTACAACAAATTATCTTTTTCCATTTACACCAATGTCTGGCCTATACCTTCCTGAGCTCCAGACTCGCTAAGGGCCCTCCAGACACCTCCGCTTGGATGTCCCACAAATACCTCAAAATCAGTCTGCTCCCTACATGAAGTCATCATCATCCCCACCAAAATGACTTTCTTCCCATATCCTGGACCCGGGTATGGCAGCAGCATCCACTCACTGTCAGGGCTTGTCCCTCCTCTGCCAAACCTCAAGTAGCCACCAAGTCCTTTTGCACTTGCCTTCTAAAATTTCCCCATCCATCCTTTTCTCTCCATTCCCACCTCCAAGCTCATCAGGCTCTCATCTCTTGCCTCTCTGACTCTGGCATTGCCCTCTTTAATCTATCATCCATACTGCAGCCACACTGAACACAAAATAACACTGCTTAAAACCCTCTACCAGCTCCCTATTGCTTTTGTGACAAAATCCAACCCTTTAGCATGGTCTACGCGACATAACACCTGCATATACCTCTCTGGCCTCAGCTTCCTTCAGGCACCCTGAGCTCCTGCTGACCAAACTCCAATCATGCCATGTTCTTCCCTGCAAATGTGATTTTGCAAATGTGCTCCCATTTCCTGGAGCATCTTCTCCCCTCACCTGGTCAACCCGCTACTCAATTTTCAAGATTCTGCTCAGATGTACTTCCTGCACGAAGCTTTTCCAGACCCTGACTACTCTGAGCTAGATCAGCTAATCATCCTTTACACTTGGTCTGGCCTTCTGGGTAAGAATCTGTCACTGCAATTGTAATTCTGTTTCTGCAGGTAGAAGATGGGGCTCCTCTAGGGCACACAGAGTGGAACTGGAACCACAAACCAGCATAATGATCTGACTGAGTGAAACATTTAATGGAACCAAGAGAAGGAAGGGAGGTGCCCTTCAAGTCAATTCTATCAGCCACCCAGGGTTACTGATCAGGCGTGAAGGGATTGTCTCAGAAGAGCCCACACATCCAACATGTGCCATCGATTACACACCACTCCAACTCCTGTCTGAACAACACAGGGTAAGAACAAACATCGTGAACCTGTGTGTTCTGTACAGTCACACTCATCTCTCAGTTCCACCTCCACCCAGCCCATGCGTGCCTTTGCACATCCGCCCAGCCTCTGCTCTTCCCACACTTCAGTGAATAAATGCCTTCCCCTGCTCTTCCAGGCCTGTGTCTAAATCCTTTCCCCTACCAAGGCCAAGGCCCCACCTCTTCCATGGGTTCAGAATGTCTCTAGTTCACATGGAATTTCTACCATATGGGGCAAGTGAATCAAATAAGAAATATTTATTAACTGCTTAAAGTATGTTTAGGGGCGCCTGGGTGGCTCAGTCGGTTGAGCGTCCGACTTCGGCTCAGGTCACGATCTCACAGCTCGGGAGTTTGGGCTCTGCGTCGGGCTCTGTGCTGACAGCTCAGAGCCTGGAGCCTGCTTCAGATTCTGTGTCTCCCTCTCTCTCTGCCCCTCCCATGCTCATGCTCTGTCTCTCTCTGTCAAAAGTAAATAAACATTAAAAAAAATTTTAAAAAAATAAAGTATGTTTAGCATTCAATTGTTTTGATTGCTTCATGGGTCTTACTTTTGGTTTCCTAACAGGACCTGACTCTCTGGGGTTGGGACCCAGGAATCCACATTTGTAAGTATGCCCCAAAGTGATCCCGATGCATACTTATATTTGAGGTTGCTGTCCATTACAATCTGTTCAAAATCAACAGAGGTAGTTTTTGTTTTTTTTTTAATATAGGTTCTAAAACCACATACCAGACTACTGAATAAAAGCCTACAGGCTTATCATGAAGTACCTAAGAGACTGACAGGAATTACAAATTGGTTGAGTTTATATATTATCAGATGTCTGCCTGCCCTAAAAAGTCTCTAGCTTAAAATATTTGGCATAGATGGTCAATATTTAGATCGCAGGTTGTTGATTAAATCTAGAACATGGTTCCTGCCTATCAGTGAAAAGCTATTTTAATTAACAGGAAAAGATTAAGGTAATTGAGATGGCTGGGATTAAGTGACTGCTAGAATTAAATGCTTTAAACGTTAAAAACAATCTAAAAAACTATTGCAGATGGACAGGAAGGGCCCTCAGGGTTAGAAAATGTCAAATTCACCTCTGAGATCAGACACTATTAGTTCATCTAAGGGCAGTCAGGACTCTGAGAAATCGACTCAGGCCATTTAAGCACACAAAACCCAGATTGGCAACAAATTTGATGTAATGGGAAATCTACAGTTCCAATTACTGGAATAATTACACCAGGACAACAGCTCTACCCTGCACCCCAGTGCCCATTCGAAAGCTTCTGGAAAGTCAGTTGAGTAATCAGAAGCTGGCTTCAGCAAAGAATGACAGTAAATGGTGGTGGCAGGTCCTAAGAGCTGTGCCATCCATGTTGCTCTAGGGCTCAGAGAGCCGGGGTCATTTGCCATAGGGCAGTAGTTCTTAAAACCATGTTCTAATGGAACTCAGCTGTGCCAGGCATAGGCCACAAATATGGAATAATTTTAAAAGATAATTCAGTTATATATTTATTTTAAAAGCACACACAACATAACTTTTTTTAGTGATATAATACCTAATCATAACAGGTTTTTCTTCTTCCTGCTGGGGTTTTGGTTGTTGTGTTAGTTTTTTTTTTTTTTTTTTTTTTTTTTTTTTTTTTTTTTTTTTAAGACAAATGTTTTAAAGTGTTCCAGGGGCTTCATAAGAGTGGTGACATCTGCTTCTTTCCTGCTACATTGGCCTCCTCCTAGCAAGCAGAACACTCATGTCCACCAAAATCCATTCCTCTTTATGCAACACTGGGCAAACAAGAAAAAGTCCTCCCTTTGTCTGGTCTCTGTGCAGAGCACCAGCTTCTTATGATATCATTATCACGATAGTTGGATCCCAGGTTCACTGTTATCTTTCAATATACTCTTTAATATCATGAAATGTGGGAGGTATCAGATCGCAGAATCAAACCTTCCCTTCAGGCCTTGGCTATCACTGAACTTTACTATATGCGCCATGACTTGAAAAAGGGCGGAAGGTACTTTCTTAGAGTATATTAGTTCAACATGTTGATTTTTATTAGCACCAAGACTGTCATTCCACAAGCTGCACCAAAGAGTTCTCTTGCTAATGTCCATCTTTTCCTTTCTCTCTTCCACAAATTTTTCTATAAACTATGATGCCTGCTATTGCTACATTCTGCTAAAACCTAGCAGTCAGAGCGTAATGTCCAAAATAATGTATTATTTTAAATTTAATACAGCTGTTATTTCATGTGAGCCTCTTAAACATACCATCACCTCCAAGCATTTTCCTCTCCTGAACAAAATGAAAAACATGGCAAAAATCCAATTCTGAAACCTTTTACCAAAAAGCAAACAAAGGCAATATATATAAAACCGTCTATCTTTTTTCAACGTTTTTTTTTTTTTTTTTTTTTTTAATTTATTTTTGGCACAGAGAGAGACAGAGCATGAACGGGGGAGGGGCAGAGAGAGAGGGAGACACAGAATCGGAAACAGGCTCCAGGCTCCGAGCCATCAGCCCAGAGCCTGACGCGGGGCTCGAACTCACGGACCGCGAGATCGTGACCTGGCTGAAGTCGGACGCTTAGCCGACTGCGCCACCCAGGCGCCCCAAAACCGTCTATCTTAAACACAAAAGTCTTCCAAAGAAAATTGAAAGCCTTTACTTCAGGAACTGCATGTGATGCCACATTCACCTCTCACTCACTCGCTCACCAGATGTTTATGAGATGTTTATGGAATCGCTACTAACTAGTAGGTACTATAAAATGAACTAGGCTGAGATCCTGCCCTCAAAAAGTTCATAATCCACCGGTGAAACAAAGTACCTAGGTTCAGAAAGGCTCTGAGCCTAAAAGCTGGGCAAACGTAACAAAAATCACTCAGCAGGCTTAAAAGAAACATAATACACTTTTGCCCTCATTCCTTTTAATGTTTTTCCTAGGGAAAACTATGTTTACCAAAAAAAAGTTGCTCCCAGCTCCCAGCAAACAATCCGAACAATCCAAACCACTCTGTTCAGCATGAGACCTCACTGGTCTGGAACACCTTCCTCCCCCACTTTGCCCACTACAGGATTCATCCTTTCACTCCCTCCTTCTCCGTGAAACCCTCCTGAACTCTCTCCAGCTCCACGTCACCCGGAGGCAGAGCTAATTACTGCCTTCTCTGATGTACCAAGGTATTACGTTGTAATTATTTGTTGACCCATCACTCTCTCCACTTGCTTTTTGAAGACACAGACTGGCCTTGTTCCCTTTGCATCCTGAGTACCTAGCCAGGTCCTAGGAATGGAGATGGATGGAACGAGGCGAATCACAGAAACAAACACTCCAATATACAACGTTTAGAATAAATAGTCTCTTTTCCGCTAGGATTCTTTGCCCAGTTGTTTACACGCAATAAAAGCAAAAGATGAGCATTAGTGATGTTAGAATGCAGGAAACATGCTATTAGGGAAGCTCTCTCCGCTGCTTTATATACAAGCCTCTAGACTGTAAAAGTGATGAAGTTTCTTCTGCTTCGGTTGGGTCTTTGAAAATCAAAGTGAGAATGGTCTGAGATCACTCACTGCCAGTATTTCATATGGTAATCCTTTGTTCAACTGAGGTTTGTAATTACAAAATAACTGGCTTTGGGAGGCAATAATATACCGTAGCCATGAATACACTTAGAAGATAGGCTAAGTATTTCTTAGATTTTCAGGCATTGTTCAGGCACCAAGTTTCTGACGTTTCATCACACATGGCAGATGGCTTCACAGCTCATACCAGACACATGAGCGGGGTGTCTGCACTTACAGGATCAGATCAACAAGACTTGGAGCAGCAGGACTACTAGAAAAGCCCCTCTAAACATATCTAACTTCAGTCAGGACAAGGGTTTACCTTCCTCTATTCAGGTTTCCTGGATGGGTACTCATTTATTTGGGGATGCCACCTGTGATTAGAGAACAAGCTCAGTCCTGACTAGGATTGTAAAGCAGTTTGACATATTCCTTCCGTGGGCACCAGTGACTACCTTTCAAGTGGATGTCAAAGCACAGGAGCCAAACATGTGGTCAACACTGAAAGAATACAATGGGTCAGGCAGGGGTTAAGTGCTGGTGATGCCAAGATGAGCAAAACACCAAGCCGCCAACCCAGGGAAGGTCTCAACAGAAGTCAAGTGCTGCAGCATTTGTGGGTACAAAATGTTATGGGAGCACACAGAGGAGGCAGTGACTAATTCCGCCTGAGGACAGTCACCAGGCTGTGTGGGGTGATGGAGAGTTGTAGGAGGTAAAACCAGAAACAGCCAGATTAGGGTCCCCCAGTCCACTTGTCATTAGTCACACTTTCCTTGGGCAAGTGCATCCACTTCCAAGGCTTCAACAGCTACCCCCACCATCAACAACTTCCATACCTGAAAGCTCAGTCCCATCCCTCTGGATTTCAGGCACATGTCCTAATCTACCCCAGAACATCTATCTCTGTATGCCTCAGAGGGACCTGATAACTAAACATGTCACTCTTACCTCCCCAGACTTCCTCTTCCTTTATTCCCATCTTCAGTTTCCGGTCAGTGTCCAAACGAAAAGCCTCACTGTCATCTTCTACACTAGAAGTGGCCACCTAGTCCTGTCAATCTCACTTCTAAGAATCTCTCTCAAATGACTCCATTCTTCTCAGTCCTTCCATTCCCTCTGTCCAGGCCGGCATCTTCCCACACTCCCACTACTACAACAGCAGCCACAAAACCAGTCTAGCTACTCCAAATTCTGTTCCTGCTCATTCACTCAGAGCAATGATACAAGACACTGTGGGTAGTGCAGCAAACAAGACATATAAAGAAAGTGCCTGTTTTATGGACCTTCCTATTTGTTCATTCTGGCCAATTTCTGTTTTAAAATTAATCTGGTTGTGACACATCCCGGCCTCAAATCTTCGTACCCTCCCCCGCACGGTCCCTCTACCAGCATGGTCCACAAGGTTGTTCGATATCTGGCAAGTCTACCCGTCCACCCTCTTGTTCTGCCACACAGGTACATCCCTGTTATTAAAACCGCATGTTTCTTCAGGCTTTGCCTTGGCAAGTGTTACTTCCTGTACCTGGAACATTCCTTTCTCATCTCCCCCTTGGGAATTCCTACCCCAGAGATTCTGAGTTTCCATGCCCAAGCAAACATGGCACTCATCACATGGTACAGGAACGATGTTTAGAAGTCTGCTCCTCCCACCTGGCTATGAGCTTCTTAAAGGACAGGAACTGTATCACATGTGAGTCTACCCTCATAGCACATATTCGGTAAGTCTTGGTTCAGGAGAAACCAAGGCAGAAGCACATCCATCTACAAAGGTTAAGAAGCAAAGGTCAGGAAAATTGGTCAGGAAAATCAAACTTCACCTCATGGCCTGTCCAAGTACTTCTTTTGTGAAGTACTTTGGTACCTCTGTGGGCTCTGAGAACAGAGCTTCCCTTAGAGGCACGTTTCCCAAAGGCAGAACATCTTGAACACTGTCAGGACCCTCCCTTCTCAATCTTTTTGATGTTTCTGATTTGGCTGCAGAAACACACACAGATGTGGTGACTGATCTCACTTTAAACTCATGACCACTAAGTCCAAGTGGGTCCTTAATGCTGCCTAGCAACTCTCTACATTTCTCTTGCTCACTCACTAGACTAATTCATGTCTTGCCTCTCTCCTCACACTCACTCTGCTTAGCTGACCCTTCTTCCCGTTTCACTGAGGAAACAACCAAAAGACCTTCCCCAAGTTCCCACCACACCTACTCGAGTCAGTACTCATTTATATTGCCACGCACACTGTTCCGAGGGATAAACTCTGCTCCTAGCTTAGGCCAACCTCTCTCCACTTCGGCAAGAGATTCCACTCCTTGCTTACTAAAATCACTCCAGTAATTATATCCTGTCTCCTGCTTCACGAATTTTTTTGCCCTCTCTACTAGACCATTTCCACCAGCTTAAAAATATGATCCAATACCTCTTACAAAAAAAAAAAAAAATGGAAACAACCCCCTCAAACCTTCTTCCCATTTCAGCTACCACCCCATGTCTCCCCTTTCTAAGAAAACTTGTAGTTGTCTGAATCCATTGTCACCTCCCATTCTCCTTGAACCTATGCCAATCAGACTTTCACCCCTACTGCTCCTAAAAACCGCTCTTCTCAAGTTCACCAAAAAGCTCCATTACCTAAACAGCATTACACAGTTGAACATTCCCACTCCCCAAACACCTTCTTCACTTTGCTTCCAAGATATCATTCTCTTCTGGTTTTTCTCCTACCTCAGTAGTCATTCCTTCTCCGTTTCTTTTGCCTGATTCCTTCTTCCATCTAACTGCCCCATGGCTTAGTCCTTTCCATCAACACGACAAGGTCTCCTGGCTTCAAATACCATCTACATTTATACCTCCAGTCCAGGGAGACTCTGAACTCCAGACTTATATATCAAACTGCCTCATCAACATCTCCACTCAGATATCTACCAAGCATACAAAAACCTAACACGACTAAAGGTAAAATCTTGAAACCATCCTCTGTGCTCAGTCTGTTCTTCTCGTTCTTCTCCCATTTATGAAAATTTGGAACTCCCATTTTTCGAGTTGCTCAGGCCAAAATGATTGGAGTGATCACGGACCTCTCTTTACCTCATACTCCATCCACATCTGCTACTAAATCCAGTTTGCCCTGCCTTAAAATGTAACTGGAATCCAACTGCTTCTTACCACCTCCACGGTCACCACCCTGTTCGAACTCACTGTAACTCACCATTGCAATAACCACCTGACCCCTACTTTCAACATATCAGCTAAAGTCACCTTCTTATAATTTAAGTCAAATCATGTCATGTGACAGCGCAAATCTTTTCCAGTGGCAAGTAGAAGTCCAACATGGACTACAAGGCCTATGCAATCCAGTCACCCCTTACCTTTGGACCTCATCTCCTCCCATTCTCCCCCTTGCTTACTCCACTCCAGCCACAACAGCTTTCTTCTTGTTCCCTGAACATGCTATCCACCTTAGGGCCTTTGCACTTGGTCTTCCCTCTGCCTGGAAGAGTCTCCCAGTTATCCACATGGTTGCATCGCTTTCTTCTGGTTGTTGCCTCAACGTCACCTTCTCAGTGAGGCCTGTCTTGACTAACCTATTTAAAACTGCAACCTCCCTCAATCTCTCACCCCTGAATTTTCTCCCATCACATTCATTACTATCTAATATATTGTTTACTTAATTCATACTGTTTATTATTTACCTCTACTAGAGTTCCGTGAGAGCTGAGATTTTTATTTGTTCTGTTCAGTGCTATATCCTCAGGGTTAAGAACAGTGTTAGCATATGGAAGTTGCTCAAAGGGTTATTTGTCGAATGAATAAAATGAGAAATTCTCAGTTGGCTTCTAGGCTGTCTTCAATTTTCAACACTTATTCAGCACCTCAGCAGGTAAAAGCATCAAGTCAGAACTTATTAACGTTAAACTGAAGCAGGGGCATCTGAGTGGCTCAGTCGGTTAAGCGCCCGACTTCGGCTCAGGTCATGATCTCACAGTTTGTGCATTCGAGCCCCGCATCAGGCTCTGTGCTGACAGCTCAGAGCCTGGAGCCTGCTTCGGATTCTATGTCTCCCCCTCTCTCTCTGTCCCTCCCCTGCTCATGCTCTCTCTCAATAATAAATAAACATTAAAAAAAAAAAAACGAAGTGTTATGCTTTGTTTTTTTGGTTCCTTTTTATCTAAGATACCGGGTCTCTACTCTTGTAACAGTTACTTTTAAAACATGTTTTAAGTTTAAAAAGTGAGTTTCTTCTAAGAAAAATGTTAAATTATATGGGACTAGAAGAGAGACATGGTAAAATTACTCTAAGTGGTATCTGAATGACTGAACTTTAAGAACTCTCAGGGTAGGGCTACCAGATAAAATACAGGACGCCAGTAAATTTTAATTGTAGATAGATAATAATTTTTTCTAATGCATGTCCCAAATATTGCATAGGACACACACACACACACTAAAATCTGAAATCCTATTTTAAATGGCACTTCACCCCCCCCCCCAAATCCGACATCCCTATTTTAGGAGAACAAAAGAAATTACACCCTGCTCCTTGTCGCATTCATTGCGATCAGAACAAGCTGGTGGAACTCCTGGCTATCTACGGACTTCGTGACTGTGGGAGAGTACTGAGGCCTGACATCCTAAAAATCAAAGAGGCCTCTTTGGGAAGGGAAAGGCCCAGTCACGTCAGATTCAGATCGCGGGGGCAGGGTGGTCTTGGCCCAGCTCCCTTTCCCAGCCTTTCGGCCACCAGCTCGGGGGAGGCAAAGGCTTGGCAGCCACTTTCCGGCCCTTACCAATATTTCCTTCGATGGAGAGCTTTCGAGGCCCGCGCTTCGCGTGCATGCCCCTGGAGGGGGACACGCCACCGATTCGGCTCTGAGCCATGGAACTGGAAAGTGCTCGCAACAGCCTTCGAAGGAGCTGACCCGCGGTCATCCCACCCACGACTCGCGCAATTATCACTTCCGCCGATAGCACTTCCGCCCCCGGCTCCGCTGTGCAAGCGCTCCGGCGCGCCTATGACGTCAGGAGATCGCCGGGCAAGCAGTGGGTGGAGCTCAGCTGGCCGCGCGGGGGGGGGGGGGGGGGCCGAAGGGACCCCTGTGTTCTCGCGAAATTTGTAGCAAAGCAACGCTAGGTGGAAAAGACTTCTAGTGCGGGGGTGCGGGAGCGGTAGTAACTGCGGTTGTCTGGGTGGCTTGCCTTCTCGCTGTTTGTCGGAAGAGCAACATTGTGAAAGAGACGTACGCTCAACAATCTCCTCACCTTTGTATTTTTGTGTAACTTTCAAATAAGTCATAACTAAAGACAAAGTAATTGTAATTTTAAACGAGTCTTTTCCAGGTGTTTGCTTTTTATTCTAACTTGGGTAGAAATTGGACTATTTTAAGCAGGAAAATGACGCAATCTGATGATGTACACAAGTTAACTTTTTCCCATTCACGGTGACGCGCAGCACAATGCTGGCACATGACTGAATAAATCAACAAATTAGTTCATTACATCCCACCTCTTATTTTGTCTCTTGAATGAAATAAACGTTCACTCTGTCGATTTGCACAGCAGCCAAAAATCCCATTAGGATAAAGTGGGTGGAGGCTCAGGATGTGAGTGGAACTCGTTTAAACCGTAGATTGGGCTCTGTGGGTGTGAACCACGGCGAGCGTGAGCTGCAGGCCAGCGTGGGGCGGTGGGGAATCTGAGTGGGATTTGTAAAAGGATGAGCAGAGCCAGAGTAGAGAGAGACTTGGCTGGTGTATAAACCTGTAGTCCTGCCGTCGGTGGAGACCTGTGCTCTGTGGAGGGTCAGGGACAGTTCTGAGCTGCTGCCACCCGGTGAGGCCTTGACTGGCTTTGTCCTGCCACCACCACCCCGTTGTCATAACGATCTCAGAACTAACGAGTTATGAAATGTTGTCAGAGGGTATTTCCACTTTCCATCGTTGAAACCACAAGAGTCAAACCAGGAGTCCCAACAGTTAAAACGGCCTTCAGGCAACACCTTAGAGGGGGGAGGTTTTAGGAAATGGGGATCAGATTGCGAGGGGTTGGGGAAGGGTTCGTGGCTGGGACACCTGTCTTGCATAACAAGCACGGGACCTTTTCTTATACTGATGTTTATATGAGATGATTGAAGTGATGTTCATTTATTAAGCACATTATTTTTAAATATAGATTATAAATTTATTTAGGATGACCTGGATGGAGCACTGATAGATACGGGAACAGCTAAAGTCAGTCCCATCCTCTGCTCCTACTCTCACAGGCACCTCCGTGTCAAATTATTGCTTGCATTTCTTTAGCTATGTAAACTCAGACTTGGAAAATATTCATCCAAACAAGTTTCAGAGGCTCTCTGAGCCCCCAAGGTTTCCCTGCCCTCACTGCCATCTGGGATATCGGGAAAGTTAAATGATGATGTTGTCGGCCACTTTAGGTGCAGACAGGCAACTAACCTGTTCCTAAAAGTTATTATTTTTTTAGACTTTATAGTAAAGTGTAATAAGTAGTAAAGAAAAGCGCATGCATCATAAGTGTACAGTTTAATGAATTTCTCACAAACCTAAAATGTTCCTTGGATTCAGATAAAGAAATAGAGCATTGTTAGTAGCTCCTGAATCCATTTGCCCTGCCAGTTACTACCCACCCCAAATAATCCATAGCCTGACTTCTAAGAGCAGACAATAGTTTTGCCTGCTTTTTAGATAAATGGAATCATATAGTATTTCTTTTATTCAACCTAATATCTATGAGATTTATCCATGCTATATATGTAGCTGTAGTTCATTCTCATTTCTGTGCAGTATTCCAATATGTCACTATACCACTATGTATTTTCTCCATTCTACTATCGATGGACATTTATGAGTTTCTAGATTTGGGCTATTATGAATAGGGTTGCTATGAATATTCTTGAATATGTCTTTTGGTGAAGTTAAGCATGCAGTCTTCTTGGGTAATACCTGTGAGTGGAATTGCTATGTGATAGGTTATTTGTATGTTCAGCATTAGTAAATATTCCCAAATAGTAGGTAGTTTTTATAGTGTTTGTCCCAATCGACTCGCACCATCATGGGTGAGCACTGTGGTCATCCTATATTCTTTTTTTTTTTTTTTTTTTTTTTTTTTGGTCATCCTATATTCTTAACAACAGTTGGTATTGTCAGCTTTTTCATTTTGTCCAATATGCTGTATATAGTTTTCATCTGCATTCTCCTGATGATTTACGAAGTGAAACACTCTTTCCTATGTTTATTGGCTATATCGGTAACTTCTGTTTTGGAGGACCTAGTCAACTCCCGTGCCCACTTTTCTGTTGGCTATCTGTCTTTTACTTACTGTTCTTTGTTCATTCTGGATATAAAGTCCTTTATGAATATTTTCTCATTCTGTTCCTTGCTTTTAAAAAGCTTTCAAATTTCCTTGGTGTTCACTATAAGTAAAAAACTAAAATGGCCTAAATTGCCTGTCAGTTGTCCCAATATCAGTGATGACCCCTCTATTCCCTTTTATTTTGTAGTGTTCATTATTATGTTATATCATGGATTCATATCTTTCTTGGTCCTAATTCCAAATTCCCAAGAGAGAGAATCTAATTGGCCCAGCTGTGCCCCAAATGAAGGTCTCATGGAATGAACATGAGTATTTTGCCCCACCCCGTGCATAAAGAAAGAAGGCAATTAAAGGGATCATCATGAGCAAGGAAGACACCCAAAAAGGTAGGGATCGGTCCCTCCTGGAAGGAGCAAACAGGGTGTTTTCATCCCCCCTCAGGTGATGGCCAGAACACAAAAAGCAGCAGTGTCTTGGTGAACAGAATTACATCCTACTTGTCTACAGGAATGAGGCCGCTTTACGCTCCTAGAGTTTGTCAGATATCTGCTGGGATGTATGAATAAGGGTTGATTACACTACACGGACTCTTGTCATTCAGCATCCATTTCTTCACCCAATTTTTGCCGAGCATCTACTATGTTATCAGGCACTCTTTCTAGTCCTTAGAGTACAGCTCTGAAGGATTTACTGTTTTCAAATGTTTGTAAGTGCTATTGTGACAAATAGATACAGACCCATATTACAAAAATGCTACAACATAGCCACAAAAAATAAGAAGGTAAACATATGCCAATGTGACCCTGACTTTCTTTTGCTGCTTGGATGTCTGGTCAGTTATAGTCTCATCTACATCGAAGATTTTCTAATGTGCTAGATGATGCTAAGTCAGTTTGGTTAAGCCGGGAAGTATGCTTCTAGAATCCTCTCCTGACAGGGCTTTGAGTTAGAGTCGGCCAAAAGAGGCCCAGGTGTAAGATTCAGAAGGCAGAGCCTTAGCCATCGTCTGGGAAGATGTGTTTCAGATACTGTGACAGACAGATGAGTTTACAGAGAGATCCCAGCTTGTCCTCAAAGCCCTAGTGTCTCCTTCCTGATCATCCTACAGTTGTTTCCAGAACTTCACTTCCCCAGCTATTCCCACCTTCAGGTAAAGTCTCATTCCTATAATAAACCCCTTCTTCCCATAATGTGCATGGTGGCTCTGCTCCCTTGAATGCACTCTGACTGATATACCTAATCATAAAGGGAGGCATTTAGGGAGCGGTTAGGAGGCATTTAGGGAGCAGTTAGATAGCCAGGGGTGAGGGTTAAGAAAGATAATCCACAAGCAGCACTTACCTCCCGCCACACAGTTACCACCCAGTACACATTACGTGATAAGTGATGGCTGCCTTCGGCTTGGCCTTCTGTGCCTGGGACATTATTGCTATATTTATCTTGAGTTGATTTCCTGATGTATTTCGTCTCTCCTCAAGCCATTGTAACCCACCCATGTCCCCCTCACTATCAGCCCATAGTTGACTTCCACTGAAGACTTCTAGGACAGCACTTCTTGAAGTGGGGCAAGACTGGGTGGGGAACAACCAGTCAGCTTCCCTGTCTTTCCCCACGTGGAGATTCTGATGCACCCCTCTGCAGCAGGGATGGTCAGTGCTCCACATTTCCTCAGATCCTGTGTGTGTGTGTGTGTGTGTGTGTGTGTGTGTGGCTGCCCTCTGGCCTCCTCCCCTGGCTCTCTCTCCCAACAGCCAGTTCTGGCAGCTTTTCTTTGCAATACTGCCCTCATACTACTGAAGCCCTTTCCCAGCACAGGTGGAAAGCCTGGGACTTTACCTCCCCTCCTCCCCCCCCCTCCCCCCCAGAGTGCATCTTCACTCATCACTGATAGGCTAGTGTGAAAGCCCACTTATATCCTGTCAGGCTTTTACACCCAGCTGCCTGGGAATCAGGGTGAGGCCACCCTCTGGGGGACTTTGAGAGCTCCCCTGCTGCTCTTCCTCTCCATTTTTGTTCTGCTTCTCTGATTCTGCTCACTGGTTTCCCCTGTGAGCGCTTCCTTAATAAATCGCTTGCCTGTGTAGCCTTACTTCAGGGTCTGCTTCTGGGAAACCTGTCCTAAAACATGAGTCCACTAAGGATTTTTGCAGAACATGCTTCTCCACCCCAGAGGACAAGTGTGGGGATGGGGGAGGAAGAGTGCCTGCCATTGAGGTCTGTGCACCTCCACCGGGGTCCACTGTCTCCAAGTAGGTGTGTCTGGGAAGGCTCCCAGCCAAGTGGGATCTGCTCAGGGGCGGCAAGGATGGGACTTGGGTAGGCAGAGAGGGTGAAGGGTGCGCCAGGCAAAAGTGGGGATCTAGTTCTGCTATTAACTAGCTAGGCGGGTGAGTTAGTTTGTAAACTAGCTGTAAAATGGGAATGATACTGGTACCGGCTAGTAGTGTTATGGTGAAGAGCAAATGAGGAAATCATCATAAAGCCCTTAACCTAGGGCCTCGTGTATTGTAAGCACACAACCAATGTTAGCTATCATTATTATCTCTTACTTTCTCGTAGTACTCTGTGGGTGCTTCCGTTTCACCTCAAATCATTGTCTTGCATATGTCTTCTCTCACTTTATGCAGTGAGACTTTGATGGGCAGGAATCATCTTTGCTGGATACGTAAATTCCATGTGGGCTTACCCAGTAATAGCAGATGCTGAAAATTCAGTCAATACTTGTGAAATTAAACAGAATCGACCGAGGGCAGAGAGTGGGGAGCAAGTAACAAAAGAGAAAGAGAATGAGAGAGAGAGAGAGAGAGAAGAAGGAGGAGGAGGAGCAGAAGGAAGAGGAGAAGAAAAAGGGGAGGGAAGAGCAAGAAGGGGGAAGGGGAGAAGAAGAGGAAGGAGGAAAGGAGAAAAAGAAAGAAAAACATATTCTTCCTAAGAATGTTGCTCCTTTCTTAGTTAGCTTCAGGGCAAGATAGAGCCTAATGCTCAATAACAAAGGACTTCATAGAGACCTTAAGCCACTATGACCTTCCTCCACACAAGTTCAAACATTGTGTTTGAACCATTCATATGCCACACCCTATAATCCTTGTGTTTCTCTTTGTGTTCATGTTCTCTGTGTCTTGCCCTTGAGTAAAAGGATGTACATCTCTGAAAGCTTTTGTTTCTTAACACGCCCCCCCCCCAAGAGTCATCTAGCCCTCATTCTTACTCATGTTGAAGGCAAAGGAAACAAGGCAGTAGAGTGAGAGTACTAGCTTTAGAGTTAGACACACTTGGATTTTAATCTTGGTTCTGTGGTCTTCAGCAAGTCCTTAACTTCTCTAAGCCTCAATCTCCTCATCCATAATATGGGGATATGTGTATCTCACAGGATCATTGTGTGGATTAAAAATAAGGTGTGAAAAGTCCTTAGCACCACGTAAAAGCCCAGGGGGGAGGAGAGAAAAAGCCCCACGCAGAGAAGTAAGGCTTGCAGGTTTTAATGTTTCATGATTAGTAACAGAGCAGTCTCAAGGGGATCCCCAGAGAATCTGTTCTGACTTTAGAAGCACTTCCTGTGGACAATGGAGGGCCCTGCCTCATCATACTCAGGCTTGCTGATCCACATCTGCTGAAAGGTGGAGAGAGAAGCCAGGATGGAGCCTCCAATCCAGACTGAGTACTTCCGCTCTGGGGGAGCAATAATCTGCGAAGAATAAATGTGGTGAATCACCGTCAGTCCCCAAGGGAAGAGCGAGGTGGTCTGGGAATCCTCTCATTACAGAGCGGGCTGCCCCAGGTAAGGACAGCGGCACGGTCAGAAACAAACAGGGTAAACCTTGTGGTAGATTAGATTGTTGCTCAAATCTTTGTCCCTCCCTCTCCCCCCCCCCCACCCCGCCCCCATGGGAAGGATGCGTTGCTTCACCCTGTGGCTTTGGTCTGGGCCTTGTATTTGCTTTGACCAATGGGACTTAGGCAGACGTGATACAAACGGGAGCTTGAAATGCGCTTCAGGCATGCAGCCGGGCAGGCTCTCTTGTGCCTCTGCCACCTTCAGGGGAAGGGCTTCCCTCGAGAAGCTGCTGGCCCTTCAGCCTGGGCCCCACAATGAGATATGGACCTGACCTGAGCTGGCTAGACCTGCAGGGCTGCCTAGCCGGGCCTGACTTAGATTGGCCGACTCCCAGCTGACCTGCAGATGCACAAGCAACAAACACTTAGTGTTATGTCCCTGGGATTTCGCAGTTGCTTGTGCCTCAGCCATAGATGACCCGTGCAAACACCTGCAGGGAAAGTGCTGCTCTGTTCCTGCCTGGAGTTCGGATGCAAGGGCAGCTCAGCCAGTCTGAGTCTTCCAATCCCGAGCCAGCCGGTCCACTCACACCCTGTCTTGAGCTTCATCTGTCAACAGCCACTTATATCTGACAAGTTCTCAAGTTCATACACACACGGTTCATCCTTGCCCCTGCAAGTCCTGAGCTTAGCCTTTAGAAATTGGTTGTCCTGTCAAACAATTTTGAACTCCACCTAAAGGCAGATCCAGAAAGACTGCTATTAAAGGGTCTAAGAATTCAGTGCTAGAAGAAACCAGACACTGGATTTTTTTTTTTTTTTTTGTCTACTTAGGCTCTCTCTACATATTTCCTAAATTGCAGAGATCATGGAATTGGAAAGGAAGAAGAGTCTTTAGAAGTTATCTTATTATTCAGTGACAAAGGTCACTTGGTCACTCTTTGGACTGACACCTCAAGGACAGCATGGCCACTTTATTGCTGTGCCACTCTGGTTGTGAGAAAACACTGGGCTGTCCTGGGCTGGTGTCCTTGGTCTCACATCTCTTCTTCCACATCCTTGCAGCCTGTCTCATCTCCCCAATTCTTCTGTACAAATCCTGCTGTCCAGTTTGGCTGGGGGTGTTTGTCCCTGCATACACACACCATGGGGAACCTTTGTGCTCTGTATTTTTCCTGCTTCAAGTGCCCTTTCCCCTCCTCTTGTCTTATTTAAGTCACCCTCCGTGATCATGTCTACGAATCACTCAGGGCAGTGGCTCACAAATTGGGATATGCATCAAAACGCTGGTGTTCGTTTATCGATGTAGGTGATGGGACACCCCAAATCTGTTGAGCCAGAATCTGGGGGCGAGGCGAGGTGTGGGATCCTGACACATGGTCCTGGTAAAAAGCCCCTGCCCCGGCCCTGGCACAATGCCCCTGGTATGGCAGGCCTTAGTAAGTACGGTGGCTCCAGCGGCTCCCGGTGACCTACTCTGCTTCCCTGTGCTGAGCACCATATGCTAGAAAGGGGGAAGGCCTAGGACAGCCCTCCTTTGTGAAAAAGGTTCTTAGAACACATTTCCTCAGATCAGGCCTACTCCCAGAGACCAACTTGACTGTGAGACTTTGTAACTTTTAATCTATTCATTACCTGTATTCAATTCCCAACTCTTTTTCTAAACCTGCTGGCAGCAAATCTCCTCGAAGCCCTAAAAGCTCTGTATGGCTGCTTGGGGACCAGAGGCTGGGGAGAAGCAGAAGACAGGTGGGCCCCTGTTCTGATGAGGCCTGTGAGGTGAGCCGCCCTGGTGAGCAGCCACATGGGGAGGACCGGAACCAAGAGGAGACAACAGATCAAAGGCTGCCCAGGAATCAAGTGATGTGTCTGTGAGTGAACCAGCAGCCTGACCCACGCCACACTTTCTCTCCGAACCTTTGACCCTCCTCTGGGGCAACACAGCCCTTTTAAAGTCTAAAGATGCTGTAGTATTGCTTCCTTCTTTTCTTTCCCTCTATTTCCCTCCTCCTGATTGCATCCTCAACCCCCTCAATATTCTCGTCATCCCAAGCTCTTTCACCCCCTTCTCATGTGACATCATGTGATTACATTTGAGATCCCATGCTAAACATGTCTCCAGCTCACCAGTGCCCAAGGAGCATAATCCCCTGAGATGAAATCTGCCCTAGACCAGGACGATGCTGAGCCCAGGAGACCACCAAGCTATGGGCCTGGCAGACAGACTTGGAGCATCTCCCAAGTAGGCAGGTCTTTGGGACCTTTGTATTTTCCCAAAGGGTGGAGGGAACTGGGACAGGACCCACCTTGATCTTCATGGTGCTGGGGGCCAGGGCTGTGATCTCCTTCTGCATCCGGTCAGCAATGCCAGGGTACATGGTAGTGCCCCCGGAGAGGACATTGTTGGCATATAAGTCCTTGCGGATATCGATGTCACATTTCATGATGGAATTGTAGGTGGTTTCATGAATCCCGGCAGACTCCATGCCTAGTACAGGTCATAGTATCTTGTCAACATCCATCACGTCATAAATACCCACACTTCCAGCTCCTCAAGTGACCCTTCTGTTGGTGCAGCCAACAGTACTAAGGTGCAGACCTTAGTACACACCCTTAATCGCCTCCCAGGATTAGACCTCTAACTGGCCTTCGGTTCTTCCTGTTCTGACTGACCTGTCACATTTATCACCCAAGATACATTTCTTTTTCTTTTTTTTTAAGTTTATTTATCTTGAGAGAGAAAGAATGCTAGAGGAGGAGGGGCAGAGAGAGAGAATCTGAAGCACAGGCTTCTGTGCTTCTGACAGCACAGAGCCTGATGTGGAGCTTGAACTCACACAGTGTGAGAACATGATCTGAGCTGAAATCAAGAGTCAGATGCCTAACCAACCGAGCTACCCAGGAGCCCCACCCAAGATATATTTCTAAGGGAACATTCCACTGTGTTGTCTTTTTTCAAGCCTTATTGAGCTAGAATTCATATATCATAGTTTTCACCCCTTTAGAGTTCAGTAGCTTTTAGTATACTCACAGATTGTGCAAACTCTAATTTCCAAAACCTAATTTCAGAACATTTTTAACACCCCAAAAAGAAACACTGTCCCCATTAGCAGACACTGCCATCTCCCCCGTCACCCCTTGCCCAGCCCTAGATAACCACGAATTTACTTTCTGTCTCTATAGATTTGCCTGCTTTGGGCATTTCACATAAATGGAATCATGTAATACATAGCCTTTTGTGTCTGGCGCCTTTCACTTAACATTATGTTAATGTTAACATTTCATATAATGTTTTCAAGGTTCATCCATGTTACAGCCTGTGTCAGTTCTTTATTCTCTTTTAGTGCTAAACAGTATTCCACTGCATGGATATACCCATCATATCATCTTTGACAGCCCCCTAACCTACAGGTTACATCTAGCTACCTTAGCCTGGCACCAAGACTTTCCACAGTGAAAGGCCTGCATGCCCAACCAGCTCGTGCCCACCTACCTAGTCTCCCCCACCTCTAGTAGTTTTTCCATGTGACAGAATTTCACACTGAGGTTAGAGGAATCTTCCTAAAATACAAACCTGACCCTACTACACTGCCAGCTAAAAACTTGCAGGGATCTTCATTGCTAGTATGATTAAACACCATGCTCTTTGTGGGGTCTGGCAACTCCTTCCAGTTTCCCCTGTGTGCAAACACACACACACACACACACACACACACACACACACACACACCCCTACTTCTCCCATCATGTCCCAAATACAACATGACCTTTCACACCTCCATGTCTTTATAGGTAGCCTTCCATCCTCCTTGCAGGCCATTCCCATCCTGCACTCCTTCCGTCCCCAGATACCATCAAATGATACTCATTCTTCAAGATTCTGTTCAAATGTTCACCTTCTCCAAGAAGCCTTCACTGATTTCCTAGGCTTCTATCACTTTGTGCAGTTGGTATGTAACACTACACCATCTATCAGCATTTGCTCACAGGCCCATCTCTTCTTATACACTCCTCGAAAAAAGTAGTTGTCCTTGTATTAAATATTCTCTTATTTAATCCTTGTTGTAACCCTATATAGTAGGTACTATCATTATTTATACTTTATAGATGAGGAAACTGAGGTTTGAAGAAGGTAACGCATCCAAGGTGACAGGGTCTGAAGGGGCAGAATCAGGACTTGAGACCAGGTCTGCCCCCAGACCCATTCTGTTTACCACTGTGGGTTTTGGTCCCAGTGACCTAAATGTTGGGCCATCCAAGAAGTGTTTTGTGTATTAACCTTATTCTTAGTTTTATGTTATATTCCCTATTCTGCTTTTCCTTTATTTTGATTTTCCTATACTTTTATTTAAAATCAGATTTTATCGGGGCACCTGAGTGGCTCAGTCAGTTGAGCGTCCGACTTCGGCTCAGTTCATGATCTCCCGATTCATGAGTTTGAACCCTGCATCGAGCTCTGTGCTGACAGCTCAGGGCCTGGAGCCTGCTTCAGATTCTGTGTCTCCCTCTCTCTCTGCCCCTCCTCCACTTGCACTCTGTCTGTCTCTCTCTCTCAAAAAGAAATAAACATTTAAAAAATTAGATTTTATCTAGTTGTATTGTTGATGTGTTTTTGGTTCTTCTTGGAAAAATGTGGGCTATGTATAAACCATAAACAAAGTGTGCATGGCTCCTGGTGTTTCTCCCTCCGTCCCCCCACCCCTCTACCTCACCCCCCCCATCCCCACTCTCGATTAGCAGGGACAGTGGGCAACACCTCACCTATGAAAGAAGGCTGGAAGAGGGTCTCAGGGCAGCGGAAGCGCTCATTGCCAATGGTAATGACCTGCCCATCTGGCAGCTCATAGCTCTTCTCCAGGGAGGAAGAGGAGGCTGCTGTGGCCATCTCGTTCTCAAAGTCCAGGGCGACATAGCACAACTTCTCCTTGATGTCTCGCACAATTTCTCGCTCAGCTAGTAAGAGGAGAAATGACAGAAAGCAGATACTCTGTTCTGTTAGTTTGTCCTATTTTGATCTCCGTGAAAACCTCCTCCTCTACTCTGAATTCATTCTTAGGATAAATGTTAATTTTTCATTCCTCTTCCTAAAGTGCAAGTTCAAAATCTTGATTCCCAGGCAAAACTTCGCATGGGCTTTTCTCCTTGCCATCTTTACTCTGCCCTGACACAGCTACAGGCCTTCCCGAGGGCCTTACAGGACACATTTCCGGCTAGATGTAGGAGAATCTGCTGTGATCTTACAGAATCTAGGAAGGGCCCTGCCTAAGATCTCCTCTTGTCCAGGGTGGACACTGAGGCATGACAACTTCCCCTTAGAAATTCAGACCTTATTTATTCCATGTTCCTCAGACAAACCACAAATGCCCCTAAGAAACAAAATGCATCATCAGATTTTTGCTACCATTTAGCACTGTAAAAACCATCTCTGATCCTGGTGTGGATGTGGACAGAGGTAGCACGTCCCTGGGGAAGCAGGGAATGCTCTGAAAGGGCACTTAGGAGGGTTTATTGCCCTCCCAAGGGCATCTTGGTTGGGAACCTTCCTCCATAAATAAGGCCGCCTTGACTACCTGGTCCTGTCCAGAGGCCCAGCCCCAGCCTAGGGGCCTCCTCATCTATCCCAGGAGAGTTTGAGGGCAGGGGGCCACAGACTTCTCATCAAAGAACACCTGGTCCTAGATCAGATTTCATTCTGAGCTCAAGTGAGAATCAGGGAAGGGGCTGGATACCTGTGGTCACAAAGGAATAGCCTCTTTCTGTGAGAATCTTCATGAGGTAGTCAGTGAGGTCACGGCCAGCCAGGTCAAGACGCATGATGGCATGGGGCAGTGCGTAGCCCTCATAGATGGGGACATTGTGGGTGACGCCATCCCCCGAATCCAGCACGATGCCTATGGACAGAGAGATAGGACCCATGAAAACTTCTTGTCTTTCATCTTTCTGGGACCAGTTGCCAAATGATCCTCAATTACCATACTTTTCTTAAGCAGCTAAGAAAATTCACCCACCATAAGGATCAATAATAATATTTTTTGTGTACATCAATTCATTCTCCAAAATGAGAAGGTAGCTTTCTGGAAGGCAAGTAAAACATCTTCCCTTCTTGTATTCCTTAAAACACTTTCATGGTAATGCATACTTGTCAGTGTGCATCTCAATTGCACATTCTTTAAGGAGACTGGATAATTTGCACATCCTGCTGGCATTAAACTAACACATATGCACAGGCATGGAGAATGTTAGATCTGGAAGGGACCATAAAAACCATCCAATTAAAAAAAAATAACATTCTTGACTGATGAAACTTATTAAACCATGGAGGGAAATGAGCTTTTCAACATGATAATAAGTCTCAATCCATATCATAATCTATGGAGAAACACTAACATTATTATTGTATCATTATTATTTAATACAGTCGAGGATGTTCTAGCCAATGCAATATGACAGAAAATAGAAATAAGAGGTATTATCAAAAAGAAACAGAATTGTCATTATTTACAGATGATGAGGCTGTACACCTAGAAGACCCAAGAGAGTCAACTGAGACATGGCTAGAGCTAATAAGATGGCTCAGTAAGGGCCCGATACAAAATAAACATCCAGAGACGGGTAGTTTACACTTGTACAAGGATGCTGATCACAGCATATCTTATAATAAAAAATAAAAACTGGAGACAACCTAAAAGTCCAGCAGTAGAGAAATGGTAAAACAAATAAGTGAATTATAGAACCATCATACATTCCCCATCACTGTCCTTGTCATCAGCAGTGAAACAATCTTTTCATTTTGCCTCTCCCCCACTAGACCATTAGCTCTGGGATGGCAGGGCTGTCTCATTTGTCACTGTATGCCCATGGCCTGGTGCAGTCTTTGGCATCTGGTAGGGAGTAATGGGAAATGTCTGAAGAATGAATGAATGCATGAATCAATCAATCAATCAATCAATCTTTCATTGAATCAATGAATACTTGAATGAATGAATGAATGAATGTTGAACAATGTTCATGGAAGCTATCGAGTCTCCATTACAAATTGCTCTATCTTGAAGTTCCTTCTGTTTCCCTGAGCACCCTTCTATACCAAGGGCACATACATGTCCACCATCACAGGCGCATGAGCGGAAACATTCCAATACTGCTAGAAAGTGTATGTAAGCTCAGGGACTGACTGCTGTGAGGGAAACAGCCCTTGCTGGATGTACTTGTCATGCTTCATTCATATAAATTCTTGCCAGCTCTACTGGGTAGACCTGAATGCATTCCACATGGGCTTCCCTTCTGTTATCCCTAAGCAGGGTTTTCCCTGGACTTTGACTGTCCCTTTGATTCTTCTGAGCAGGAATTTCTGCAGGAGCCCAGCTTTCTCTACAGCACCTGCCCCCCCACATCAAGTCAGGAAGGGATCAGATTACAGGCTGCTCACCTGTTGTGCGGCCAGAAGCATAGAGAGAGAGCACAGCTTGAATGGCGACATACATGGCAGGGACATTGAAGGTCTCAAACATGATCTGAAAGGACAATGAAGAATGAAGGATGATCTGGAAGAAATCACAGCACCTCTTGGCTCACGGGATGGTTTGTAACCTTATTTAGGGCAAGGGCTGTGCCTATTTACACCACCCCACCTCCCATAGGGCCTGACATAGACTATACACATAGCATGTCCTCAAAAATTTTTGCTGCACTGATGTGTGAAAGGGAGAAGGGATCCATGCTGCTTTCTTGTGTCATGCTTAAGACTTCTTGGCCTCTTACCTGGGTCATCTTCTCCCTGTTGGCCTTGGGATTTAGGGGGGCCTCTGTGAGCAGGGTGGGGTGTTCCTCAGGTGCTACCCGCAGCTCATTGTAGAAGGAGTGGTGCCAGATCTGGTTGAGACAAAAGTCAAACGAGGTGAGGAGTCTCCTATAAAATTCCACTGGCATGTACATGCTGGGGGAGCATGACACAATGTCCACAGCATGGGATGGGTCTGAAGAGAAGACTGTCAGTCCTGGGAATTTCTGCTTAACCTTTGGCGTTTACATTCCTTTTCAACAGGGCCCTAGACAGGACTCAGATCTGGGGCCAATATACTTAGCGTCTTGATTATTTCCATAGGAAATTCCCTCCTCTTTACTCTTCTTCTGTAGAAGAAGAAGACCCATTGCATCTCTCAGTATTCCTTGCTTCCTGGCTTCTGGCTATGCTTGGCGGATGGAAGACATCAGCAAGAGGCTGGAGAGTGGGAAGAGGGAGAGAGGTCAGGGTGTTTCTCCAAGCAATGGTGTGGCTCACTGTGAGCCCGGCTCCTATTGGGTGGCTCCTCTTCCAGCTCTAGTGACACTGCCCCTAACCCACCTTTCAGGCTTCGGGTGTAAGAGCTTTCCTCTGTTCCTAGTACTTGGGTGCCTCAACATCTCTTCCTGGTTCCCTCCCCCTGCTCACACCTCTCTATGGGAACCTGACAGATATGCTTGAACTGTCACTGTCTATTACTGGCCAGGCTGGTGCTTTAGAGCAGGGTTTCCCAACCTCAGCACTTTGACATTTCAGGTTGGGTAATTCCACGATGTGAGAGGCTGACCTATGCATCACAGGATGTTCGGCATTCCTGGCCTCCACCCACTAGATGCCAGTAGCACCTCTCCAGCTATGACAAGCAAAAATGTTTCCAATCATTGCCAAACGTCTCCCAGGAGGCAAAATTGCTCCTGTGGAGAATCACTGCTTTAGAGGAAGCTATTTCTTCTCACCGTGTCCAATGATCCAAGACAACCAAATAGGACTCTACATCTCAGAGGGATTCAGCAGAGTGGCAGGGACATAGGGCTCTGATTTCCTCAGAGGCGGGGCATAGGGTCATTTGCTTCCATTGCACCCATATATTTGTGGACTCCCGGCTTTGTGCTAGGATGGTGCTAACTGTAGTGAGGACAGATATGAAATCAGACATGGTCCCTTGATCTTGGTTTCAAGGCCCAGAGAGGAGTAAAACACCCAAGAAGACAAAATAGAAAGATATATCCACATTTTGAGTAAAAGAGGAAGCAGTTCATTATCTGGGGGATTTGAGTTGGCCCTGCAGGCAAAGGAAGGTCTCCAGAGGCTGAGAAGGGCATCTGAGGCAGAGGACATGGCAGAAGCCAAGGCCCTGTCTATGTAAGTTTCACAACAGAGATACGAATGGCAATGAGTCTTAATTGAGTGATGTCAGTATTTCTTCAAATTTGGACCCCAGACGCTTTATCACAGAACGAGCTGGGGTGACTGCTGTTGGTGCAGGTTCCCAGGCTGGACCCCGGGTCCAGGAATCCGAATCATGACTGTTGAGGCCAACTACCTGCACTTCATTTTCACTTAACTTTTTAGAGCTTTTACAAAGTACTTTAAAACTTAGAGATGTTGATAATTTTAAAATTATAGAACTATTTCTAAGAGGAGTAAAAGTCTCCCACATTTCCATCATCTAATAATAGTTAACACTTTGGCTTTTTCTTCTTACTAATCTTTCACCTTTGAGCATTTTCAAATTTATTACTATCACGACTTATTTATTTCATGTACTTGTATTTATTTATTGTTACACTATTTTTATGTTTTTACATTCAATCTTGTTTCCTGCCACTGTTTGGTGAGTGTAACATAAATAATTTCTTTTTTCATAGTAAATATTTCTTTTTAATTAATTGAACATTTATTTTTAATGCTTATACAACATTTCATCATATGCTATCGTATATTTAATTGTATTACTGTTCATGGTATCTTTGATTTTTGTTTATAAATAATCCTATCATAGCTATCTTGCACATATTGTATTTTCCTTTTTCTATTCAGGGCATTTCGAAAGAAAAGAATTTTAAAAGTGGAATTACTAGGCTATTAGCATGGTGATTGGAAGACCTTTTTAAAAAATGTATTTATGAAAGAGATGGGGGAAGGGCAGAGAGAGAGAGAGGGAAAGAGAGAGAGAGAGAGAGAGAGAGAGAGAGGGAGAGAGAAAATCCTAGCAGACTCTGCAGCACAGAGCCCAACACGGGACTCGAACTCACGAACCATAAGATCATGACCTGAGCCGAAATCAAGAGTCAGATGCTTAACCAACTGAGCCACTCTGGCACCCCAGAAGACCTTTTCATTTCTTTTTACCAACAAAGAGGCTAAATCACTCTTTCCTCCAGAATAAGAAAGCCCATTTTTCCCCTACCTGCATCCAGGGTTCTCACTCTTAATATAGGAAATAATTTGGTAGGGAAATATAATACCTCATTGTTTTACTTTGACAATTTACATTTGTTTCAAATGAGTTTAAGTGTTTTCAGATTTGCAACTTTTTATAATTTCTGTTTGGTGGATTATCTGTTCATGTCCTTTATTTATTTGCCCAGTGGAGACTTTGTATTTTTAGTCATCAATTTACATTGGCTGTTTATATTAATCTTCATTGCTCTTGTGAATTTTTTTGCAACTTATTGTTTGCCTTTTACATTTGGTTATGTTTTTCACATACTAGAAGCCATGATTTTTTGAAAATCACATTTGTCATTTTTTCCCTCTATGACTTCTTTCACCAGAAATTTGATAAATGCTCATGCTTACTATGCTGTATTTCTTTACCATTTGAATTTTTATATTTAACTTTTATATTCAGTTTATATGTGTTTGGTGAAATGGTGTATGGTAGAGGCCATAAAGACTTCCCATCCCCCAAATAACTCATCAGTTGTTCTGGAATAATTTGTTGACCAACCCTGTTCTCCCTTTGGTGTTCAAAGTTTCATTTATCATGTATTTCCTCTTTACCTTTGTGCTAGTACCAAACTATTTTAATTTGTATACTATATTATATTTTAATATGTGAACATGGCAAGCTTCTCATAGTTTTCCTTACTCATTGTGTTCTCATAAATTTTGCCTTATTTATTTCTCCAAACGTACGTTATTTATGATTACCCTGCAGAATTAAAAATTGTGATTTTTTTTTTTTTTTTTTACTCAAACTCATGGCAGCAGAAAGTAGGATGGTAGTTACCAAGAGCTGGGGGTGGGGAGACAGGGAGATGCTGGTCAAGGGGTACAAAGCCTTCATGCAGGATGAATAAATTCTGGAGATTTAATGTATAGCATGGTGACTATAGGTAACACTACTGTCCTGTGTATATGAAATTTGCTAAGAGTGTAAATCCTAAGTGTTCTCAGTACGAGGAAAAAAAAGTCACGATGTGAGGTGATAGGTACATTGATTAGTTGGAATGTGGTGGCTCTTACATATATAAATGTGTATCAAGCCATCAGCTTGTACACCTTAAATATATACAATTTTAGGGGCGCCGGGGTGGCTCAGTCGGTTAAGCGGCCACCTTCGGCTCAGGTCATAACCTCGCGGTCCGTGAGTTCGAGCCCCGCGTCGGGCTCTGTGCCGACAGCTCAGAGCCTGGAGCCTGTTTCGGATTCTGTGTCTCCCTCTCTCTGACCCTCCCCCATTCATGCTCTGTCTCTCTCTGTCTCAAAAATAAATAAATGTTTAAAAAAATTTAAAAATATATATATATATATACAATTTTAAAAATTGTGAGTTTTTTATTAGAAAGGCAATGAGCCTATAAATGAATTTGGGAAGATTTGACAGCTTTCCCCTATTCTATTTTTCTTTGAGGTGTATAATATATGTTCAGGAATTTCTTTAAAGAGGTCACACATTATTACTACTAAAATAATTACTGCTAAAATATTTTTATACCAAAATATTTTGTCTATTATGTTTTTGAATTGGATTCTGTTAGATATTATGAGTAATAGATGCCATTTACTGAGTACAGTGTTCCATGCCTTGAGATCATACTGAGTACCTAATTCAGTCTCCAAAGCAACCCTAATGAAGTAAGTATTTTTATCTACACAAATGGAGAAACTGAGGCTCAAAAGGAAGAACCCACTGCCAGACCTCCCTGCCACGGACTCCAGGGTCTGTGCTGTTAGCCACTGCACAGCGTAAAAGCTTCACACCCCAAATAACTGAATCTGGGATTTAGACAAGAGTAGAGTGTATTACAGATTTCACAGCAACATCCTCCTCTCTGGTCGCAGTCTGTTCGATAAGCATTCTATGGCACTTCAAAAGGCACTCCTTGCAAAAACAAGGATTCTCAGACAAATGTCAGCAGAACATATCAAAAGAATATTAGGAAGGCTCTATTAGCATTTCCCACACGTGATTTTGTTGATCACAAATACCATTTAAAAATCCCCCCCTTACCCCTGCATTTTCTTGCGCACACACGTACACACACACACACGTTTCTAGAAACCCCTAGAGAGTCCTACTTAGAACTTTCATTAGAGAATCATCATAACGACATGGCATTAATGCAGCTCCCTGAGGTCATGACAGGAAAAAATGAAAGGGAGAGAAGCCATTTGCCCCCGTAGAGGCAGCAGCAGCATTGAGCACCTGCTAGAGCGAAAGCTGTTTGAAAGGATGAAGCTGGGCATTAGGTAGGATAGGTCCTCAGACCCCAGACAGGGAGTTAGGAAGCTACTGTCAGTTAATGAGGAGCTACTGAAGCTTCTCGAGAAGATGAGGGACACGATCTGATCTGTTTTTAGGAAGACTGGCTTTGCAGCAGTGCAGGGAATTCACTGGATGGTGAGGCTGGAGACAAAGAAATCAGGAAGCCATTGCAGCCGTCCAACGAGAGCCATTGGCAGCCCCACGGGGAGTGACCAGGGGGATGGACGAAGAAGGGAGGAAGGATATGAGACACATCTTAGAGGCACTTGACAGGACAGAGGCCTGTGGGAGACGAGGGTCATGACGGTGCATTATTATACCAAAAGGGGGGAGTCCACCAATACCTTCTCCATGTCATCCCAGTTGGTGATGATGCCGTGTTCAATGGGGTACTTGAGAGTTAGGATCCCTCGCTTGCTCTGAGCCTCGTCCCCGACGTAGCTGTCTTTCTGGCCCATTCCCACCATTACACCCTGTAATGCAAAAGACAAGGAAGAAGCAGATTGGCTGAGGGCTCCATTTAGGGGGATCTAGGCACTGGAGGGGCTGTGAAGAAGGATACAGATGGGAAAGATATCTTTCTTCCTGGAGACAGGACAGAATGAGACGTGGGTGAGGCAGGTACTGATGAATGTGGAGGTGGCGTGGAGAGAAGGGGGAGGGTTTCCTGTGGGCTCATCTCTCTTCTCTCTCCTAAGACAACGTCATTTTCCGAGAGAGCAGGGCCTTCCATGCGCTTCTTCCCTCACTTCACGCACACAGGGCTCACACTTGCTCTCCTCAGATACCCTCTGCTTACATTTTGACGTCCCCACATCTTGGCTCCTGCTCTTCTCTGCATATGAGGAGATCCTCCGTATCCTCAGTTTTCCCTTTTCTGCAAAGCCTCTCTTCCCTGGTCCCTCCACTCATATTTAATCTCTCCCTCCTTTGTGCTCCTCCTGGTGAAATATTTTGCCTCTGTTGTAGCCTGTGATCTCAAGTTAGTTCACAGAGTGTACATTTCTTAAAGGCAAAGTTCTTATTTACTTGCAGGTATTTTTTACAAGTTTCTTCCAAAGACTTAAGCCAAACATAATACCATCCCTGCATGCCTGGGCTATGTTGGGTTTAGTCCTGGATATTTCTATTTGAAGGGTCTTGCTCTGTTAGTTAACTGGAAGCGAGTCCCCCCCACCCCCAACACATGCACTCACAAAGCTCACACACACACACACACACACACACACACGCGCGCGTGCGCGCGCACACACACGTCAGGTAGTCTCCACCATGCAGCGCTTCCTCCTAGAGGCTCAAAGCCTTGGGTCCAGATGAGCACATACCTGGTGGCGAGGGCGGCCCACGATGGAGGGGAAGACAGCCCGGGGGGCATCATCTCCAGCAAAGCCAGCCTTGCACAGGCCAGAGCCATTGTCACACACGAGCGCAGTGGTCTCCTCTTCACACATGGTGAGTGTGGCCGAGTGAACCGGGGGCTGGAGCACCTTCAGGGCAGGGGGAGAAGAGAACTAGTCAGCGCCTTGTCAAAATCATGCTGGAGACAGGCTTCTTGGTTCTGAAGCTTGACTCCACCTCCAACCAGGGCCCAGTTCCACGAAGAGCAGACATGGGCCTGAACTCCCACTCCGTGGCAGCTGGACTTCTTCCCTGGAGCCTGCTGTCCCGGGCTGGACTGTGTCCCTACCGCCCCAAGTCATATGTTGAAGTCTTCACCCCCAGCATGTCAGAGCAGGACCATATTTGGCAATAGTGTCTTTAGACAGGTAATTAAGGCAGAATGAAGTCAATAATCTACTATGACTGGTGTTCAATGGGACTAATCTAATAGGATGGATATCTTTATAGGATGTGGACATTAGAAGCGGCTCAGGGAGGAAGGGCAGCCTGAGAGGAGAGAGGATTCTGGACAGGAAGTCCAGTCCCTGGCTCTTCGGGTGGAGAAAGCAGCAGTCCGTCCGCTGATGCTCATCACTGCATTGGGATGGCTGCAAAGTGGTGAGGGAGTTCATTTTTCCCACATCTGTTGCAGGTTTTCTTTCTTTCAGGGAGGCTAAAAGACAACAGCTGACGACTCGTTAGCGTTCGGTGACAAAGAAGAAACAACAGAAGCTCAGGGGAGGGTGTGCAGACTGCCCCGTGGCCTGGGGGTCCCCCAGGGGGACAGGTGGAAGACAGAAAGGCCCTGGGCTCAGGGAGGTTAACTCTCAGCAGTCCAGGAAAAACAGGTGGCTGCTGAGGAGGAAGGCCCCTGGAAGCTTCATTCAGAACATTTGACCACAGGCCGGAAAAGGAGATAAATGCTATGGAAATCTGTGACCCTGGCTCTTCCGTGGCCTCACATCAAAGGTGGACAAAGCAAGGAGGAGACAGAGACACAGGCTTGTGAATATGAGGTCAGAAAGGCAAAGTCGAGGCTGAGCAGAAGGTTAGTAACACGCTTTAAGGCTAAAAGGAAGCTCTTCCTTGTTACATTCAAAGCAGAGTGGACACCAGAGAAGAAGCTGCTGTGACTTCCTGAATCCAGCTCTGCCTCTGTCCCTGTTCTCCCTGGGGTTCCCCATGGCTATGGATCAAGTCCCAGCCCTCTAACTCAGGCCACAGAGCTCCCCAGGGTCTGGCCGGGCCTGTGTCTCCAGGCTCACCTTCCCTCTTGCCCCCTCTTGGCCTTCTCACTCTGCCTATATGGACTTTCTTTCCATTCTCTGAACTGTGTCATCTTCTCTCCCTGCCGGACCTTGAGACGCAGGGTCTGGAGCACCCTCCCCTCACCTGTTTGCTACTCTAACTCCTATCACCTGCCAGGCCTCTGCATGGACACTGCATTTTCATGAGGCCTCTCTGGCCCACCAGTCTGTCAGTATCCCCTCTTCTTGGCCCCACAGCACCTTGAACTTGCATGAGCAATGATCAACTCTGCACATCCCGGCTCGTTCATAGCTCTGCAAAGGCAGGAGCTGGGTCTGTCCTGTTCCCCCCACGATTCTTCAGTGTGCCCAACACAATATCTGGCACAGAGTGTGCTTTTAAATGTTTGTCATCAAAATGAAGGAGTGAATTAATCAATGGGAGTCAAGGAGAAGGATTTTCAGAGTAACAAAGATAGACCTAACACTGGTAAGAGGAACTCAAGGTGTGAGATGAGATGGAGATTGAAGGACAGCACCCTCCCCTAGCTGCTTAAAACAATAGTTTCTGGTCTGAGCAGTTTCTGGACTGCAGAGAAGATCCTAACTTCCTACCATGTTAGAAGAGTGGGAAATGAAGGGATGTCAGAAAACTGAAGATGGGCAAAGTTTGTTCTAATGTTCAAAAAGGGAAAGAAAGCAGATTTCTCAAGCATCAGTTAATCTTGATATGCAAGGTAGGCAGGTTTCCAGAAGGCACTGTTAAAGAAGAAAGCATTATTAAAGAAGCAGTGATTTCTTATAATTACTAAGGGTTTACCAAGAACAAATGTTGACAGAGTGACAGCCTCCCCTTTTTCCCCGGGACTGCTGTGGGCTGGGAATGCAGAAGAAGGTGGGAGACCTTGGACCTTAACTTGATCATGGCATCTGACGAGGTCTCCTGTGATATCCCTATTGATAAAGCCATGTGGGCTGAACAATAAATGAGTTAGGCATATTTACAGCTGCCTGAATTACTGTCACTGAAAGGTGTTAATTAATGAGTCAACATCAACCTGGAGGCAGCAACATTCCTCCAGGCTCCACTCTCAGTCCTCTGTCACACATTTTTATAAATGCGTTGGATGAAAATATGGGGTACGTGCCGATCAAACTTCCAGAGCTGGAAGAGAGTATAATATTAAATGTGTTGGATGGAAGAATCAAAACCCAAGATGATCTGAAAAAACAGAGAAAATGAGCCAAGTCAAATAATATTAAACCTAACAGGGTAAATACGAGGTTTTGCACGTGGGTCGAAATAAGCAAACTGTGATAGCTCTTGTTTAGCATCTGTAAGCGAGACATGGGGTCTTGGGAAGAGGGAGCAGTACTCTGGGGCCAGGCTAAAAGCTAACACCACCTCTAGCTGGAACACCAGGTCCGATGCTTGCCCCCCGCCCCCTCCCCGCATCTGGCAAAGGTGTGGGGAGGTGGGTTTGCATTCACAGCGGAGGTGTGCCAAATTGCACTGCATTTCAGAAGGGGAATTCGAAAATCCTTGTCCCCGGTCTTAAAAATGTAACTTTTGACTCCACAAAGGCACTTCCAGGATTTTATGCTTGGGAAACACTCATGGGTGAATGCAAAGATTTGGCTACGGGCTAGTTTATCACCGCTTAAAATAACCAAAATTAGAAGCCACGTAATATCAAAGGAAGTTGTCGAATAATAAATTGGCTTGTAAACTAACTGCCTGAAACCTTTGTATAATGGGGAGAGCAGAATAGTTAATGCAACAGAAAAGGGGTGAGCTGCATTGCTAGGTGAAACATACCAGTATTGTCCATGTTTCCATTTTTGGTAAAAATGTATTTTTAATTCTAAAAAATGTGGGGCTCTTCACATAGATTATCTATTTAATCCTCATAAAAGCCCCAAGGGAAAATGGTTTTATTTCTATTTTACAGATTTGGAAACCAAGTCTCAGAGAAGGGAAAGAACTTGGCCCAAGTTCTCAGTCAAGAAGAGGCAGGGCTGGCATCAACTCAGAACAGGTTCCAAAGCCGGAAGCTTACACCTTCCTTAGTGAAACTGTCCTAACTTCTCCATGTTTGGTGTTTTTGCTTCTGTCTCTCCATCTCTCTAGAGCCGTTGGCAGCAAAAGGCCGAAACAAAAGGATCTGTGTTCACTTCTCTTTCTGAGCCTCTGCACCCCTCCTATGCCAGGACTAAGTCTGGGTTTATGTTTACAGCCCTCAAAACTAACTCAGTGCTTAGCAAACAGTAGGTGCTCAATAAACAGTGGGTGACCCCCACCACCACCCGAGTGGCCCCTTTCCAGATATGATCTGCCCTGCCCCTGGGATCCCTGGGTCCCCACAGTCCAGTCTCCTGACAGCTTGCTCACACGGGCCTAATTTGAATCACAGGGAGACAGTTTTCTCTTCACAAGCTGGTCGGCTACCAGTTGTGCTGCCCTGTTCTAGCAGGTGGTCCACCAGGAAGGGAAAACCACCTCAAAAGCTAGAAGGTGGCCGAGAGGAAAAGCTGCATCTCTGTGACTATCTCCCTCTGGGGTCCCCTCAGCATCCCTCTCTGGTGTGATTTGTAGTTCAAGCCTGTCTGGCTTTTCAATGGACCCTTTTGTCTCCCGCTGAGTTCCCCACACACGGAAGGAGAGGATTGGACTTTGTTTCCCAAGCTGAGCAGCAGCTGAGACAAGCCACAAAGCAACTTAAAGCTGTCAACAATGCCATTGTGCAGCACTTTAGCTGGGTTTAAATCTGCTTTTTTGAAGTCAGAACCAAATGAGAAGTGACAGAGGTAAAGACAGGGGTAGGGCTGCTGGCCTGGAGTGGGGCCTCCACGGGGTCCCACACTGCCTGGGAAGAAAGGTTTCACCATGAAGCCAGGCTCTCCTGGAATGTCTTTGCCAAGAGAAATTCTAGACCTTTCTCAGCTGCTTGCTGGTAATCTGTGACTAGGCTTGAGTGTGTCAGCTGAACCAAAGCCAAAGTCACTGTGGTTTCCCGGGGTCACAACCATTCTGTGCTCACAGAAAGCCAACAGAATTATTCTGGCTCTTTCGGCACATCTGGTCTTCACTGAGGATTTCAGAGTTAGAAACCCAGCTCCACCCCGCCCCTCAGGGTGGTCAAAACCCAAAGACATAATGGGTGCCAAAAAATGTGTTCATTCACTCATCTCCCTGGCCACCCTCAGGCAAACATGAGGGCAGAGACGTTAGCCCCCCAACCTGTCACTCTGAAGGAGACAAGATTTGGCTTCAGAGTTCCTTCCAGCTTCCCTTTCTTTCCCCTTCTCCTCCCTCAGGGTACCCCCTTCCCATGGCCCCTTCCCCTGAATCCCCCTCTGGCCTTCAGTTTCCTGGAAAGGGTAGCATCTGTCTCCTGGGATTGTGAAGCAAATGAAATAATGGAAATGTGGGGCACCTGGATGGCTCAGTCGGTTGAGCATCTGACTTTGGCTCAGGTCATGAGCTCATGGTTCATGAGTTTGAGCTCTGTGCCAACAGCTCGGAACCTGGACCCTGCTTCAGATTCTGTGTCTCCCTCTCTCTCTGCCCCTTCCCCGCTCATGCTCTCTCTCTCTCTCTCAAAAAAAAAAAAAACCTTAAAAAAAAAGAAATAGTGGAAACGAAAGTGCTTTATAATTGTAAATCAGGATCTGCAAACTAATGCCTGTTTTCGTGGGCCCCACCAGCTAAGAATGATTTTGACATTTTTCAGTGGTTGCAAAAAACGCCAAAGAATAATATTCTATGACTTGAGAAAATTATATGAAATTTGAATTTCAGAGCCTATCAATAAACTTTTATTGGAACACAGCCACACCTGTTCATTTACATACTGTCTATGGCTGCTATCCCTATGATGGCAGCCTTGAATAGTCGCCACAGAAACCTTTAGACTTGCAAAGCATAAAATATTTACTATCTGGCCTTCCTCAGAAAAAGTTTGCCAAACCCTGTTGCAAAGGGCTGCAAAAATCATAGTTCTTATGACCTCTCTTACTCTTCTCTATCAGAACTTGCTCCCATAATGAAGTCTGTCATATTGGAAGGAGTTGAACCATCCACTTCACAAATCAATGATTACTAAAGGGAAGACTGAACTTACACCACTTTCCAAAGGCATTTTCATTTCAGTACAAAATGTAAGTCCTAAAAGGAAGGCCTCTCAGATGGTGGGACCTCAAACAATAGTTGGAGAAATATTTTGCAGTGAGGGCTTCAAACGACATTAGGCAGCTGCCTATAATAATCTGCAGACACACATATCCATACAATTAGCCTGGCAGAGAGAAATAATTTAACAAAAAACACTCCTGCGGTGGAAAATTCCAGCAGCAGCACCTCTAATCAACTTTGTTATCTTGACTTCGTTGGTATACTTAACTAAATTAAAAATGACTTCTGGTTAGTAATATTTCTGATCCTCAGGAATCTGCCGTTTGGGCCTGTTCTTTTACCTGAGCCTCTCTCTCTCTTGCTCTGCCGGATCCGCTCAGTCCAGACCCCTCTCCCGGGCTCTAGAAGACTGCCTGCAGGGCATCTATACCCCAGACCCCTAGCACCTCGACTCCACCTCCGGGGCTGCGGCCTTCATCACCATCCTCTACTTGGAACCGCCCGAGAGAGAAGAGCACCGCCCACTCTGGAGGCCACGCCCAAGACCCGACTCCTCCCACTGCCCTTCCAACCAATCCTGGGGTCTTGTATTTCTGATTCCGCGCCACCGCGGTGCTCCAGCTCAGGGCCTCTGCACACTCCGGTAGCGCTCTCGCCCTGTTCCAGTCCACTCTCTTCACCGCTGACAGAGCAGTCCCTTCAAAGGGCAAATCTCTTGCCGTCACGCTTCTGTGGTCCCCCCATTGCCTAACCCTTTAGTGTATGAAGCCTTAGTAATCCAGCGCTGCCTGCCCCTCTGTTTAAACTGTCCCTGCTTCCTGTCTTGAAATCTAATTCAGTGGAGTTGAGCCACTTAAACAGTCCAAAGACCATGCTTCCCTGATTTGGGGACTAGTCCTACATCAGTACCCAGCTCAGGTACCCTTCCTCCAGGAAGCCTTCCCAGATAACTCCAGGACTGGGTGACGGCCCCTCCTGGGCTTTATCTGTTTGTTTGCTCATCTCTCCTAGTGATTGCAGAAGCCTCTACACTGTCCCTAAGGAGCAGGAGCCTGACACATAATAAGTACTCAATAAATGTTGGTGCAATGAACAAAGGGAAGGAGAAAAGAACTCTAGCCTCAAAGTCATGATGCCATACTGCCCATTTGGTATCCCAGACCTGGCATGTAGTATCACATTGCTCATTGCATTTTCTCCAAGTACCTATCCATCTCCTCCAGAGGAAGCTCAGTTTCTTTTCTGCTCAAAGGCTAACCTCAAAGTCTAAACTTGTTCGAATAGTAAAAAGCAAGCCCTCAGTGCCTCCCTGTGCAAAGTGTGGTTCCAGAACTGCAGCTTCAGCATCACTTGGGAGCTTATTAGGAATGCAGATTATCAGACCCCACCCCAGCCTACCGAATCAGAATCTGGGGTGGGGTGGAGGACAATCTGTGTTTTAACAAGCCCTGCAAGTGATACTTAAAGCACTCAGGGCCAGGCCCTAACAGTGTTGAGCTGAGCACCCTATAAATGTATTACCTCATTTAATCCCCACAACAACACTGCCAGGTAGGTATTATTACTCCCATAATACCAGGTAGGTATTAGCACTCCCATTTTACAGGTGAGAACATTGGGGTCACCAAGTAACTCTGGCAGCTGGGCAGTCTGCCTCCAAGGGCTCCACCACTGCACCAAGCTGCCTCAGCCACAAACAGATGTTCACAACTCTGGTCACAAAAGTGGAAACAGCCCCTTGGTCTCATTTCCCTCTTAATTATTTGTGCGTGCATGTGTTGCAGGGGATCGGAGGGGAGGATGAAGGCATTGGTAGGTGGTTTCACAGCTGGGTGTGAGCCTTTCGGGCAGGTCACTTAACTTCTCTAGGCCTCAGTGTCTTCAGAATGAATTAGATGACTGTCATGTTCCCGCCAGCCCTAAACCTGCATGATGCCACAGGACACTTGCCCGTGCCCCAACCCTGAGTTTCCACATCCCCCAATGACCCTGGAGCCTTCAAGGACTGAGAAAATTCTCAATTCATCTCAGCCAAGCATGAATCAGAGGAGAGTGAGACCCACAAGGGGACTGAAGAAAACACACTTCCATTCCCAACACAGACATCGCATGGATCCTGGGACCATTGTTGGCTTTGATTCAAATACCCCGAGAAGAAGCTGTTTTCCTGCAAAACATCCGCTTCCCTAAAACAGCCTCTCAGACATTCTGAGCCATGACAGAGGACATGAGGTTATAGATCTGCAGTGGCCCAGGTGAGCAGGGTGAGTAGAGACCACAGGTGTTTTATCCCACCCGCCATCCAGTTGCAGGGCTGTCCAGCATGCCCCGTGCCCAGAGATGCCTTTTCCTGGAAGGCAGCAGCATGCCCGGAGGCCCCACTGCCCACCGAGCGCCTTGACATGTGAGCTGGGCCAGCGTCACGGAAGCCAGGCCAATCTGGAGGCACCTCCCGCACCCAGGGGGCCAGGCAGCCTCAGAAAGGAAGGGATGGCAGAAGCTGTGTGTGCAGTACTCACCGAGTATACGAGAGGTCCTTCTCCCAGTGACGGAGGGCTGGTGTGTCTTTGGCATAAATACCAGAGCAATATAAAACCCCAGAGGCGGATCTTCTTTAAACAGAGTCCCTAAAAAGGCCAGCTGACGGTGTGTTAACAATATTACCATATAAGGTGGTTTTTTCAATAAATCGGCCTAGGGGGGTGGGGAAGGGGGCTGGGTAGAGTGAATTATCATTTGAGAAATGTATGCAAAAGGACTCCAGTGGCAACAGCCCTGGTGCTGGCGGATTTGTTCCTTTTATGCTGCACTTGCATCAACAAAACTCACACCAGGCCTTATAAGCTGCCCAGAGTGAGGCCAGATACAACTCTGCTCCTGGAGAGAGAACCATACCAAGAATGGCAGTGGGCCTCCTCCCTCCACACCTCCCTCCTTAGGCCCTGCTGCCTGCAGCCCCCCCACCCCACCCTGGGTCGGCCTGGGACACCCATGCTGTGCCCCAAAGTGGGTGCAGTCGTGCCTTGTCTGGTGCAAGCCCAGGACAGTTAAAAGCTGAAGGGAAATGCCATCCAGAAAGATATCCCGTGTGCCCTCCTTACCCGCTGCCCATCACACGAGCTACTAAATGCTGGGCTGAGTCAACCTGGGTGTCCCAGGATACCTTCAGCCACCTCTGGAACTTCACTGTCCCCTATCGTTTCCCTTACCTTGCTGGATTTCCTCTGTTGGTCCCTAAATTTGGGGAATTACAGACCAAGGGAGCTGTCTTAACACACCTGATAAGACTCACAGGCTTGTAGAAGTTTCCACAGTCCTGCGGTTCTTGCTCTTCTTTTCATAATTCATGTACTCTCCCTGGATAGCTGTTTCATTGCCTACACTACCAGCCATCAGCTCTGTCCCAAGTACCCTCTGCTCCCATATTCCCACAGTCCTCACACCTGATGTCTAATCCAGACTGAAATGGCCAAGTGCCTATTGGACATCTCCACCCAGATGACCCTCCAAACCTGAACCCGTATCCCCTCCCTTCACGCTACTGTGCCTCCTGGGTTCCCTACCTCACAATCTTCCCCTTTGGTCCTTCAGGCAAGAAACCCCAAGTCAGTCTAGACACCCCACCTCATGCTCTGCAGCCAACTGGGCTCCCTTCCCGGTGGCCCTCCCCTCGGAGATGTCCCTCAGCTCTGCTGCCTCCCTCCCACCCTTGCTGGCCCCACTCTGCTTCAGGCTCTGGTCCTGACACAGCTTCCTGACTCTGCCCCATCTTCAAACCCAGTGATTCCCAAGTGCCCCAGCCTGACTGGAGGGCAGTACCCAGATGACTGGGTAATCCGTTACAAATGCACATTCTCATGCTTCACCCAAATGGATGGAATCAGAAACTCTGGGGGTGCCCAGGATACCTACCTTTCATCAGAAGAAGCGTGCATCAAATACCTGCTTAAGGCGTCCCCAGGAACATTCCCCCACCCCCACCTGGTGACTCAGCCCAAGACTAAGGAGCTTGTGGGGGGTGGGCAGCAGGTGAGCAGGGCACACAGGATTTCTCTTCCAGGTATGAATGGCATTTTCCTTCAGTTTTTAGCTGTACAGACGGGCACAACTGCACCCACTCTGGGGACATCGTATGGGAGTTCTACATGGTTTTGGGTGACCTGGTGCAATGGCCTGGTGCAGGTCTGTCTTCCTCATTAACTGAGGATTAACAGAAGTGTAGATACGGAGGGAAAAAAAAAAACCCAGAGGATAGGTTAGGGAAGGGTGACTTGAGGGCTTGTGATTGTCCCCTGTGGAGAAGGGACACTGTAGCCATCATGAGGTATACTTACCTTTTGACAATTAAACTGAGTGCTTAGTGTGAAGTCTAAATCCAGGCCCCATGGGAAGTTTTCCCTGAGCCTTTCAGGTTCCTGGAAAAGCCCTCACTAGAGGATGGGGCATGCAAAGCAGCGGATAAAGTGGGAGCTGTCCAGCAGGGACAGAGTGCTGTCAGTCCTCACTGGCCGAGGCAGCTGAGAGCTAATGCCCAGGTCGTGAGCTCCTCTTCCGAGTTTCCCTCCTTGGGTGGGGACAGGGCAGTAGTCTCTCTCACCCTGATCAGGAATCTAAAGGGGGCATCGTTTCCCTTTGCAGTGTCAGGGTTGGCTCTGTTTCCTTCTAAGCATTTAGCACTGAGGCCAGACATTCACACCTTGTTGGCACAGTCAGCTGATAAACAATAAAGAGTCTATGATCCAAAGGGGTTTGTTGTGATTCAGGGTCCAAAGAGCCCAGAGATCACAAAGTAATGTTATCTGAATAAATTGAAGCTCTTAGAAAATTCTTAGGGAGGTACAGTCTGCCTTGACTTTGATAGAGAGAAGGAGGGGTATGGGAGGCAGGAGGCTAGACCAGGTACTGGAGGTACTCAATTTTTTGTAGTATGAGGAAACCCACCCTGAAGATTTGTTTTTTACCCCTCGTTTCAAAAATCAATGCAAAAAACCTCAAGAGTACAAAAATGTGTATTTTAGAAAGCAAACATCTCTGCAATCTCAGACCTGAATCAGAGATGACCACAGTTAACAGTATGATGTGTATTCCTGCTAATTTTTTTTAGATTTTTCTATATTTTTATATTACTTCATAAAAATAGAATTATAACATGTTTTTACAACTATTCTTTAAGAATTTTTTTTTAATTTTTGTTTTTATTTTTTTGAGGGTGGGGGCAGAGAGAGAGGAGGACAGAAGATCAGAAGCGGGCTCTGCACTGACAGCAGTGATCCTGATGTGGGGCTTGAACTCACAAACAGGGAGATCATGACCCCAGCCAAGGTCGGAGGTTCAACCGACTGAGCCACCCAGGTGCCCCTTTACAATTGTTCTGAAACTTGCCATGTTCTCTTAATATTTTTGGATGTCTTTCCAAATCAGTTCAGGTAATTTTTTAAATGTTAGCATAGTTTTCTGCAGTAGGGATATATTATAAATTATTTAAACATATCCTATTGATGGGCTCTTGGGTCATTTCCAATTTCTTACTTACATAAACATCGCCGAAATTAATAAAACTTTATGTGCTTTCATGTGTGTGTGTATCTATATGATGATTTTCTTAAAGCAGAATTATTTGATTAGACAAGAACATTTGAAATATTGGTGGAAACTGCCAAACTGTTTTCTGAAAAGGTTGGACAAGTTTACACTCCTGCCAAGAGTGTCTGAGACCACTTCCTTCTTCACACACCAGACACTGAGTATCAATGATGTTTTTCAATTATTTTTTTGGTCCATTATATTTGTTTATTACATTTGGAAACGTGCTAATCTTCCTATGACTCTTCAGCTTAGAATTGTTTTCCCGCCTGCTTATAAAAGTAATACAATGTTTTTTTCTTTTTTAAAGAAAAATTGGAAATAGATGTTTGCATCTTGTTTGCGTTAGTGGATAGTTGTCCAGCTGAGCCTCTCTGGATCTCCTTGTGCCCTAAAGAACCATCTTTCAAATTTTTCCCAATCCAAAAGGAGAAACTTAGCACCTTCTTGTTTTATTTTTTATTTTTTATTTTTTTTTAAGTAGGTTCTATGCCCAATGTGGGGTTTTGAACTCCCAACCCTGAGATCAAGAGTGGCATGCTCTACCGACTGAGCCGGCCAGGTGCCCTGGCACCTTCTTGTTCTAAAATTAAAATGTAAATTTTTTTAATAACTAACGAGAATGAACTCATGTGGCATTTATTAACTTTTTTCTTTTTTGGTCTTTCTGAGAATGGCTAGTTCATGTCTGTCTATTTTTCCATTGGATGGTTCACTTTAATCTTCTTGAGTTATAAGAGTTCTTGGTACATTTCATCAGTGATTACCATTAGCCTTTAGCCTATCCCATCGGTCGCAAATATGTATCTTTCTTCCAGTTTAACATTTGCCTTTTGATTTTGTCTGGCAGCATGCACCTTATTGGCGTTTCTTTAATCAGAGGTCTTTCCTTTTTGTTGTCTGTATTTCATAACATTCTCAGGAAAGCTGGGTGCTTCTTTTTTTTTATATTCATTATTTTATTTTTAGTTGTGGTAAACTCTACATAACATAAAGTGTACCATCTTAAACCATTTTTAAGTGTACAGTTTAGTAATGTTAAGCATATTCACTTTACTGTGCAAATGATGTCCACGACGTTTTCATATTGCAAAAATAAAGCTCTGTACCCATGAAACAACAACTTTCTCTAGTCTCTGGCAACCACCCTTCTATTTTCTGTTCATGTGACTTTGACGACCCTGGGTATCTGATGTAAGTGGTATCATACAGCATTTGTCGTTTTGTGACTGGCTCATTTTACTTCGCATAATGTCCTCAAGGTTCATCCATGTTGTAGCATGTGACAGAATTTCCTTCCTTTTTAAGAACAAGTAATATTCCATTGCATGTACATATCACAGTTATTCATTCATTCATCCATTGAAGGACACTTGGTTTATTTTTACCTCTTGTCTACTGTGAGTAATGCTGCAGAACATGAATGTACAAATACCTCCTCAAGACACTGCTTTCAATTCTTTGGGGTATATATCCAGAAGTGGCATTGCTGGATCACATGGTAACTCTATTTTGTTTGTTTTAGGAACAACCACAGTGTTTACCACAGCAGCTACACCACTTTACATTCCCACCAACAGTGTACAAGTGTTCCGATTTCTCCACATTTTTTGAGAGCAGCCATCGTAATGGGTGTGAGGTGATATCTCTTGTGTCTTCCAAATAATAATAATAATAATAATAATAACAAATATTTATTTATTTTGGGGAGTAGTTTTAGGCTTACACAAAAATTGAGCAGAAAGTACATTGATTTACCACATATGCCCTACCCCTCCACACACATAGCCTCCCCCACTGTCAACATCCCCAACCAGATTGGTACATTTGTTACAATCGATGACCATACACTGACATGCTATTATTGCCCAAAGACCATAGTTTATATTAGAGTTCACTTCTGATGCTGTGCCTTTCATAGGTTTTGACAAATGTCTGATGACACGTATCCATCAATACAGTGTCATACAGAATAGTTTTGCTGTCCTAAAAATCCTCTGTGTTCCAGCCATTCATCCCTATTCACCCACTCCAACTCCTGGCAGTCACTGATTGTTTCATTGTCTCCATAGTTTTGATTTTCCAGAATGTCATATAGTTGGCATCACACACAATGTAGCCTTTTGATTTTTTATTTTATTTTTGTGAATCTTTTTTAGATTGGCTTTTTTCACTTAATCATATGCATTCAAGGTTGCTTCATGTCTTTTTATGGTTTGATAGCTCATTTATCTTTAGTAAGGAATAACAGCCCCACTGTCTGGATGGACACACAAGTTTATTTATCCAATCACCCACTGGAGGACATCTTAGATGCTTCCCAGTTTAAAGCTGTTCCAAACATCCTTGAGCAGGTATTTGAATAGACATGAATTTTCAACCCATTTGTATACCAAGTGGTGTGACTGCAGGATGATACAGTGAGGGTGTGTTTAGTTTTGTAAGAAACTTCCAAACAACCTTCCACAATGGCTGTACCCATTTTGCATTCCCAGCAGCAATGTTGGTCCATATCACTGTGGCTTTGATATGTAACTGAGCACTTCTTTCTAAAGTCAAAAAGTTTCTTCCACTTGGGAGTTGTTGATCTTTTCATTTCTTGTGGGGAAGGAAATAGCAAATATAATTTATTCAGACACTCTTTTGCCATTTTCTTTTTGTCAAACTAGAAATTCATTTCTCTTCTTCTGATTAAAAAGGAATACTCACTCAAAACATTTCAGGGGACAAAAAAGTATGAAGTGGAAAATGAAAATCCCCACCATGCAGAAAGCCACTATGAATTAAACTCTTTGCAGACATTTTCAATACAAATACACATTTAGGAAAATGCTATTGTACTGTACATGCTGCTTTATAACTACATAATTTATTTCAGTTTTTATTATTTTTCATTTGCCACTAGAATATTAGATCCAGGAAGGCAGTAATTGCTTTTACTTTTTTTCTCTCACTGCTGTATCCCTTGTGACTAGAGGAAGGCCTGACATATGTGGGCACTCAATAAATATCTGTTACATGAAGAAATAAACAAATCTCACTTTTATTACCTAACACGATGTCTTGGAATTTCTTTTTTTTGTGTCCATAAGTATATATATTTTCAGCAACATCTATTTTACTGGCTGTATATATTTCAATGTATTTCTTGAACCAGTCCTTTTCTGACTGGCTGTCTAACTAGTTTCCAATCTGTCATTATTATAAACAATACTGCAATAAGTATGTTTTTACTTATGCTTGTGTACCTGTGGGGTTATCTCCTTGGATCATTCCAAAAGGAGAAATTTCTTGGTCAAGTAGAATGCACATTTTAATTATAAATCATTTTGCTGCTCAACATCACTCATCATCATGGAAATACAAATCAAAACCACAATGAGATATCACCTCACCCCTGTCAGAATGGCTAACATTAACAACTCAGGCAACAACAGATGTTGGCAAGGATGCAGAGAGAGAGCATCTCTTTTGCATTGTTGGTGGCAATGCAAGCTGGTGCAGCCACTCTGGAAAACAGTATGCGGGTTCCTCAAAAAACTAAAAATAGAACTACCCTACGACCCAGCAATTGCACTACTAGGTATTTATCCAAGGGATACAGGTATGTTGTTTCGAAGGGACACACGCACCTCAATGTTTATAGCAGCACTATCAACAATAGCCAAAGTATGGAAAGAGCCCAAATGTACATCGATGGATGAATGGATAAAGAAGATGTGGTACATATATACAATGGAGTATTAGTCGGCAATCAAAAAGAATGAAATCTTGCCATTTGCAACCACGTGGATGGAACTAGAGAGTATTATGCTAAGCGAAATTAGTCGGAGAAAGACAAATATCATATGACTTCACTCATATGAGGACTTTAAGATACAAAACAGATGAACATAAGGGAAGGGAAACAAAAATAATATAAAAACAGGGAGGGGGACAAAACACAAGAGACTCATAAATATTTAGAACAAACAGAGGGTTGCTGGAAGGTTATGGGAAGAGAGATGGGCTAAATGGGTGAGGGGCACTAAGGAATCTACTCCTGAAATCATTGTTGCACTATATACTAACTTGAATGTAAATTAAAAAAATAAATAAAATAAAAAATAAAAAATAAAAAATAAATCATTTTGCTAAGCCAGACCTCCAGAAAGTAATTGCAATTTATTCTCCCACTCAAGTACAAGAGTGCTCATTTCCTTTTTTTTTTTTTTTAATTTTTTTAATGTTTATTCACTTTTGAGAGAGAGACAGAGTGTGAGCAGAGGAAGGGCAGAGGGAGAGGGGGACACAGAATCCGAAGCAGGCTCCAGGCTCTGAGCTGTCAGCACAGAGCCCGACGCAGGGCTTGAACTCACAGACTGTAAGATCATGACCTGAGCCAAAGTCAGACGCTTAACCAACTGAGCCACCCAGGTGCCCCAAGAGTGCTCATTTCCTTACAACCTAGCTAAAGAGCATCAAACCTTTTAATCTTTGCAATTTAATAAGTAAAAAATAATGCTATCTTGGGTTTAAATTTGCATTTATTTGGTTATTAACGAGCTACACATCTTTTCTTGTTTGTTGTCAATATGTATTAGGTTTTGTGCATTTTTAATTGTTATTAGGGTGTTTAATCTTTTCTTATTGATTTACAGTAACTACATATTAGAGATATTAATTAACCTTTTGTATATTGTGAATGTTGCAAATATTTATTCTTAGTTTATCATTTTTTCAAAATTATTTTCTTGGTATTTTCCAACCAGAAGTTTTACTTAAATTTTTTTTAATTGAAGAGTAACACACATACAGACAAGTGAACTTTAAGTGTGCAGTGAGTCTTTACACCCATGTAACCATACCCAAATCAGATTTTCATGTAACTTATCACAGTCAATAATCCTCCCAAGATAAACACTACTCTGATAAAGTTTTAACTTCTGACATAAAAATATCTGCCTTACCCTTCATGGTATGTACCTTTGGGCCATGTTTAAAGAAATCATTCCTCAACTCATAATTATGTAAATATTCACCTACATTTTATTCTGACACTTTTGTTATTTCATATCTTATATTGAAACTTCTGAATCCCGCTGAAATCTATTCTAATATAAACTATGAGATAGGTTCAGACTTTCCTGTCTTCTCTGTTCCCCCAAGAGCTACTACCCAACACTATTTGTTAACTAGTCAATATCACTTACAAACCAGTCAACACCATCTCCGTGATTTGAAATGTTCTCTTTCTGCACTCTGCTTTCTTCCTTTATCTGCCTACTTATTTCTGCGTTAGCACCTCACCACTTTATTTGTTTGTTTGTTTGTTTGTTTGTTTGTTTTTCGAGAAAGAGAGAGAGCGTGCAAGTATGGGAGAGAGGCAGAGGGAGAGAATCTCGAGCAGGGCCCACACTCCTGATGCGGGGCTCAATCCCATGACTACAGGATCATGACCTGAGTTAAAATCAAGAGCCAGATGCACAACCAACTGAGCCACCCAGGCATCCCTGTATCTCACCATTTTAAATACAGCTCTAGGTTTTTTTTGTTTTTGTTTTTTTAATTTAAATCAGTGCGGGTTTTTTTTGTTTTTTTTTTAATATGAAATTTATTGTCAAACTGGTTTCCATACAACACCCAGTGCTCCTTCCAACAGGTGCCCTCCTCAATGCCCATCACCCACTCTCCCCTCCCTCCCACTCCCAATCAACACTCAGTTTATTCTCAGTTTTTAAGAGTCTCTTATGGTTTGGCTCCCTCCCTCTCTAACTTTTTTTTTTCCTTCCCCTCCCCCATGGTCTTCTGTTAAGTTTCTCAGGATCCACATAAGACTGAAAACATATGGGATCTGTCTTTCTCTGATGACTTATTTCATTCAGCTCTAGGTTTTAATATATGCAGAAATAAATATTGCATTGTTACTCTCTTTCAAACATTTCTTGGTTATTACTGTTTATTTGTTCTTCCAGAAAAACTTTAAAACCATTTTGTGAAATTCTTTCACCAAATCCCCCTAAAAAATTTGAGATCCTAACTGGAATTACACTGAATTTTATACTAATTTATATACTGTTTATATCTTTATACTGTTGGACTTTCCACTTATGTCTTTCCACCTATTCAAAACTTTCTTTATCTTCCTCAATAACATCACCAAGATTTCATCATATAGGTCCTGCACAGTTCTGTTTTTCTTAACTAGGTTTTTGTATTTTTATTTGCTACTATCTGTATATGTATTTTTTAAATGTTTGTTTTATTTTTGAAAGGAAGAGAGAACAAGCAGGGGAGGGGCAAAGACGGGGGACACAGGATCCCAAGCGGGCCCCACTTTGACAGCAGCGAGCCCTACGAGGGGCTTGAACTCACAAACTGAGAGACCACAACCTAAGGTGAAGTCGAATGCTTGACTGACTCAGTCACCCAGGCACCCTTATTTGCTACTACATTAACATTTTTGTCATATTTCCTTTTTAATGCTTATTTATTTTTGAGAGAGAGAGAGAGAGAGGGAGAGAGAGAGAGAGAGAGAGAGAGAGAGAGAGAGAGAGAGAAACTGAGACACAGTGTGAGCGGGGGAGGGGCAGAGAGAGAGGGAGACACAGAATCCCAAGCAGGCTCCAGGCTCTGAGCTGTCAGCACAGAGCCCTATCGGGGCTCGAACTCACACACCTTGAGATCATGACCTGAGCCAAAGTCAGACGCTTAACTGACTGAGCCATCCTGGTGCCCCATACATTTTTGTTATATTTTCCAACTCATTACTGATGTATAGGAAATATAAACATTTTATTATGTACACATATATATTATACACACATTATCTAGTCATCTTAAACTCATTAGTTTGAAGTTTTTCTTTCCTAGGTAGATAATCTATCATCTGAAAATATTTATTTCAACCAATATCTCTACCTTTGATTTATTTTCTTATTTTTATTACACTATTTAGAACTTTCAGAACAATGTTTAATGTTTTGCCCTTACAAATGGCATTCTTGTCTTTAATGAAAATGTGTCTAGTTCAGTGTTCTTAACCCATCCCCTCCAACCTTCACAGGTTTTGGTTCCTTACGTCTGAGGGGGGGGGGATCCAGGTGACTGTGCTTTGTTAGCTACACAGGTAATATTGAAGCATCTTCTTTCCCAATACAACACTGAGGACCCTACTCTAGTATTATTCAATATAATTTGCATTATTTTTCATCTTAAGGACATATTGGTCCATTCTAGGTTTAAGAGCTATTCATTGGGAGTTGGATTTCATAAAATTCCCTTTTCAGCATCTCAATGATCCTCCCACTAAAATAAACTATGAAAACATACCTGTTTGTAGTCACCCAGAACTACCAAAGCAGGTAGGACATAAAAGGCCAGTCTTCTAGAGAGAGGAATCTCATTTGGGCAAATCTGATATTCTGTGCCATCTTCCTCTGGAGACATCCTTCCATGTTAGAGCAGCAAAGGGAAGAGACCAAGAAGTGGCTCAGTTGGTTGAGTGTTCGACTCTTGATTTTGGCTCAGGTCATGATCCCAGGATCGTGGGATCAAGCCCTGCATCAGGTTCTGTGCTGAGCACGGAGCCTGCTTAAGATTCTCTCTCTTTCTCTTTGACCATTTCCTTGGCTCGCAAGCGTGCTCTATCTCTCTTTCTCTCTCTCTCTCAAATTAAAAAAAAGAAGAAGAAGAAGAAGAAGAAGAAGAAGAAGAAGAAGAAGAAGAAGAAGAAGAAGAAGAAGAAGAAGTTGATCAAAAAGCAATGTGCCTAGCTGGCTCAGTTGGAAGAACATGTGACTCTTGATCTCAGGGTTGTGAGTTCAAGCCCCATGTTGGGTGAAGAGATTACTTAAAAATAAAATCTTTAAAAAAAAAAGAAGTTAAGCAAGAAGCAGTAACTAAGAGACTAAGAAACGTATCAATGTTTTTGGCAGACTTATGGGGCTAGGGAGTTCAGAGCCACCGTAGGGAGGGGCCTGTCAAACACTCTGGGCTTTCTTTCCACTGGGACCTGATGGTCACCTTTATGTGTCATCTTGGCTAGGCCACAGTACCCAGATATGTTTCTCTGGAGGTTTATTATTATTATTATTATTATTATTATTATTATTATTTTAGGTTTATTTATTTATTTATTTATTTTGAGAGAGGGAGAGAAAGAGAAGCTAAAGCAGGCTCTGCATGGTCAGCAGAGCTTGAACTCACAAATCATGAGATCATGACCTGAGATGAGATCAAGAGTTGGACACTTAACTGACTGAGCCACCCAGGTGACCTTCTCTGGAAGTATTTTAAAGATGAAACTAACAGTGAGGTGCCTGGGTGGCTCGGTCAGTTAAGCGAGTTAAGTCAGTTAAACGAGTCTGACTTCAGCTCAGGTCCTGATCTCGTGGTGTGTGAGTTCAAGCACTGCATCAGGCTCTGTGCTGACAGCTCAGAGCCTGGAACCTGCTTCAGAGTCTCCCTGCCCCTCCTCCACTTGCACTCTGTCTCTCTCTCTCTCTCTCTCAAAAATAAAATGAATATTAAAAAAAATTTTAGTATGCATCTTGTAAAAAAAAAAAGAAAGAAAGAAAAGACGATACTAACATTTAAATCAGTAGTCTTTGAGTTATGCAGAGTATCTACCACAAAAGGGATGGGTCTCATCCAGGCAGCAATGACCTTAACAGAGAAGACATCTTCCTGGAAGAAGAGAGAAAAAAGAAAACAAATTGTAAGTGGTGAGCTTATACCCAAATACACCAGTAATTACACTAAACTTAAATTGAGTAAATATTCCTACTTAAAGATAGTTTGGATATTTGATGATATCAAACTGGTAATTCACTACTTACAAGAGATGCATCTTAAATACAAAGATTCAGTAAAGTTGAAAGTAAGAAGTACTAGTCAAAAGAAAGTTATACCAATATGAGACAAAGTATGTTTTAAGGCAAGGTGTAGTCCTGAAGGAAAGAGAAGCAGTCTACCAGAGAATGTAACAATTCCACATTTGTATGCACCTAATAGCACTTGTATGTACACACACACACACACACACACACACACACACAGGGACAGAGAGAGAGAGCAAAAATTAACTAAACAAAAAGGAGAAATGGATACATTTGCAATCATACTGGAAGTAACACAACTTTCTCAGTAACTGATAGAACAAGGAGATAAAAAAAAATCAAGAAAGATATAGAGTATTTGAATAACAGGATTAAATCTTATCTGGTACAGACTGCTGAGTGAACATTTTTGTTTCCCTGAAATTGTTGCTATGGCCCCAAATGCAAACAATAGGCTCCAGGAGATGGCCAGAAATGGAACCCAGCACCTCCCCCAGGGCTGACTGAGAGGCAGCTCAGCCAACTTACTTTCTGGTGTCCTTACCCCAGGTATCTATGTGGGAAAGGCAGAGAAAGAAGTAGACTGAGTCTTCCCAGCTGAGTCCCCAGCCTTGGGGAAGAGCAGTGACGTAATGGATTCTTCGATTATTCTGTGGAGAAGGAGGGCTATATCCCCGCAAGTAAGGGGGGATTCCTAGAGGACAGTTTGGAGGATACAGGTGCCCATAACAGTTTGCATTTTCCATTTGGGTGTCTACTGGGGCAGTGGCTGTACTGATCTGCCTTGAGCCCACCTGAAGATGCTAGTGGGATGGCAATAATACGGCAGACCGTGGGGAAGTGTGGAGCAGACTGGACACCCTCAGTTTTGGGGTGTCCTCTTAGGATCAATGGGCACAGGGAAGGTGGTTGGACTGGAGTGTTCTTGCCAATGCCCAACCCAAGAGAAAGAATGTGGGTGTATCACTGGAGAAGGTGGGGATAAGGGAGGATAAGAGTATTTGAACTAGGCCAGACTTCCCATATCAAGGAAGTGTGAACTTGGGTGGAATAGTGCGGTTTGCACGGGACCCATGGGAAACTCCACATGTGGTCGTTACGAGAAAGCCAGCATTTGACAGTCGGTGCTAAATGGAGAAGTAACAGCCAAAGGAGAGAATGTTGAAATCTACCATACATCTAAGTAAAAAGACACATGTCCTTCCTTTTCCCTCTGGGATGACCCTGACCCTGGAGGAATTAGAAACAGACTATAGCCCTTTAGACTTTCTAAGTGTCTCAACCTTGGGCTGGCCTGGGAAGTCCCCCAGGATCCCCGTTATTTCCTTTATTTATTATCAGGCAGTGCCTTCCTTTGACTCCTACAGTCATCCTGTCCTTCCCATCAACCCTTGGAGCGTGGTGCCCCAAGTCCCTACCTTCATCCTCAGATAGGAAGAGCTGGAGGAGAGTTATAGTGGGCAGGGACGGGGGGATGGATGGGACTAGAGGGATTGATAGCCTTCCTGCTAGATGGTTCTTTTAAAAGTCAAGATCTCCCTGACACTCAGACCTGCCCACCCAGAAGGGTGGCTTTTAAATGAAAGCAGGAACTGTCCCCTTTCATTTTGTGATCAGGGGCTATGGTTTCCCTGGGGTATTAGGATCCTCTGCCCATCTCTCTAGGCAAGAGAAAGATGTTTCCCCTGTCCCCAAAGTGTGATTCACAGCAAACTATTGGCTTAGGCCTCATCGTTATTACTATGATTGTTATTATCAATACTGCCCCTTATTGAGTTGCGTCTATGTGCCCCAAATTGTCCTAAGCCTCTGTGTGTATGCATTCTCTCATTTGCTCCTGGTATTATTCACATTTCATAAAGTTGAAGACTTTGAAGCTGGAGAGGATAAGACACTTATTGAAATGACATAGCCAGTAAGTGAGGAAGCGAGGAATCCATCCCAGGTCAGTCTGGCTCTGGAGCCTGCTCGTAACCTCAGCATTACGTCCTCCCCTAGTGCGGAGGGGAAAAATATACTTGCAACCTGGGATTAGCTGAGAACTACTAGAAGTGTCCGAAGATGAGGTTCTCTCATCACAATGCTGTGCAGATAATTTAGAATCAGTCTTAATTTCAAAATGCTATAGCAAATGCAGGTCCTGCTTATCCTACATTTGGTTTAAGAATTCTTGGCTAGCTGAAATAACCTTTAACACATCAAATGAAGAAGCTGTGAGAACCCAAAATAGAAAAAGGCCACTCAGGACCTCATAAAAGTTAAAGTTTAGAATACATTTTTTCACCGTCTTAAAAATACTTTACTTCAATAACACCTTGTGGTGAGAATGGACTCTGGCAACAACAGCAGACTCGGGAAGGTTTTGAGCTGTTATTCTGGAAACTGAGTTTGTGTGGGACCAAACACCTGGGAAGTTCACTTCCTCTGGCTTTCACGAAACAAAGTCAACTGCCCCAATTTTTATAAATATGAGGCCGATCTCTGACTAGAGCCCAATTCACTGCCCAGACAATTTAAAAACTCGATCTGAATAAAGCACCCATGAGCAACTTTTTGTTTCTGGAGTTGTTAATACTTCTCTTGAACAATGGGCTCCCATCCCCAGTTTTATTGATTGTGTTTATTATTTATTTTTTTACTCTTTGGACTTAGCTGTGTTGAGCTAAACCCAGAATCCAGTTTATCTTTCTTGAGTGAGAACAACCTGGGCATCCTCTAACTCAAATTAAAAGTTGATTCGTGGGGTGCCTGGGTGGCTCAGTCAGTTAAGCGTCTGACTTCAGTTCAGTTCAGTTCTGATCTCCCTGTTTGTGGATTTGAGCCCCACCTCGGGCTCTGTGCTAGCAGCTCAGAGCCTGGAGCCTGCTTCGGATTCTTTGTCTCTCTCTCTCTCTCTGCCCCTCCCCCACTCACACTCTGTTTCTCTCTGCCTCTCAAAAATGAATAAATGTTAAAAAAATTTTTTAAAACGTCGATTTATTAATTCTATAAAGCTCTGTAACAAGTGGTGAAAATCCAGGATTCTCAGATGAGAATTGGATATAAGGAACAGATAGGCTTTAAAAAGCAATTCCACCACAGGTCACTGCTATAATTTTTGCCCTACAGTGGCAAGAATAATATCAAATTATCTGCAACTTTTATTGACCTTTCCTCAGTCTGGGCCATGGACAAATTGATTCAGCACTGCTATTCTACTTCATGGGCCAGAGCGGTGGGGGGAGGACGTTTTCCTGAGGGCTGATCCAGGATGAATTCGGACACCAGTACTTTTCCACTCATTAAAAAAAAAAAAAAAAAAATTGATACTATCTTTGGATGGGCCGGTTGCATAGCCCCTTGTTATTAAAAAAAACAAAAAGGAAGGAAGATATTCTTTTTTACTCTGATGACAAGGGCTTTATTTTCCTAGACAAAGAATGGTTTGTATATACAACAGACCCTGCTAGCCAATTATGGAAAGAAAGAAAGAAAGGCTACAAGATCAAAACCTTGAAGATTGGTTTTGGGTAGGTATTCCCCATGCAGGTATTCCCATGTTTTTCCCAAGTTCATAAATAAGGAGACAACCACATAGTCCAAATTTTGACTCCCCATATTGGCTTGTACAGACACCCTTTGTGGTTACTGCCAGTTCCTTTCCTGCTGTGAAAGGGGAATCGATGTAGTAAGTGACCCACAGGCTGTCTTACTAAAACTTTGGTGAGCTGTGTTAAAACAAAACAAAAACAGTTTGAAAGTTGAGAGCCTCAGATCTTACTCGGCCACCAATAAAGATTGGCAGCTGCACCCCCAAACACTTGCCAAAGATTACAATTCCAAGTTCACTGTCATTAAATATTAAAATGTCACTGAAAAGGAACTTGGAGTTGTTTAAAATTCATGCAGTCCACCATCTAGGTTAAGCTAGGTTAGCAGACAGCTAGTTGTTTGGGCTGAACTATATACTGCCCCAATGCCTGCACCCACCTGAGTTCCAGCAGAATTACTTCCTACTATATATTGTGCTTTACTACATATTGTACCTTACTATGTTATATATATAATATGCACATATTTTACTGTATCTTGTGCCATCTTTTACATGGCAAAACAGAACACCCTATTGTGTTGCTTGGGTTCATTGAACACATTTTAATATTATTTGTGACATCACACATCATGTGGCTCGTCTATACTGGGAATGTGAGTGATCACAGATTACATTTTTTGCTCTATTACCGGATCCATGTCGTTGCGTCCTTGTATGCTATATTCACTTGCCCCCATGTTCAATCGATTTATTTTCTCTTTCTAATATTTTACATATCCTGGAAAACCTTTCTATTGGTATCTAGAGTCTGGGGACTTGGCACTTAGTAGGCATACGGTAAATATTTATTGAAACAGTTAAAGGTGGAGTACAAATAAATTATAAAGAGTATGAGTTAAATTATAAAAGTAGAGGATAAATAAAGTGAAAACATTCATCTCTTCCTTGCTTGGGTCCCCTCAACACCCATACATGAAGTGGCTGCCCATCCTGTGTATGCTCATCAGTTAGGAAGATATTGCTCTCGTGCTATTTTATGGGAGTACGGCTCCTTTGTCTTACCCCATTATTCACTCCTTAAAGACAGAGAGCACAGCATTTACTTCTGTGTACTTTGAACAGTGCTCTGCACAAAGTAGGCGCTCACTAAATGCAAATTAAATGAATGAAAGATTCATGGCCTGGATGTGTGACACGCCTTTTTGGGAGTGAAGGGGTCACTACCTCATAATTTTGGTGCTATTATCTAAAGCTTGTAGCACTTGGTGTTTCCAGTTCTGTCTTAGTTTGCTCACCTTAGGTCATACTGCCCACAGTGGTGAAGGTAGGCCCTAGCTTTTTCTCCTAGGCACCTGCTGCAGACATCTGTTATCTTTGCTCGCCCAGCATCCACTCCTCCTTCTACTCTTGATGTCATCATGATTTTTCTTTGGAGGATGAATTCTCCCCTACTCTCAGTGCACATGGTTCACATGGTGTATAGGCACATGACTCAGGACTGGCCAATCAGAATATTCTAACCCCCTGGCCCTGGTGATTGGTCCGAGGATGAAGTCATGACCAAACCCATGACCCAACAACTCAATTCCAGGACTTTTTTTTGGGAACTTTTGGACACAGAAGTTTTCTTTTTCTTGTTGGACTCACCAAAACAATAGTATATAAACCTATATAGTATATAAACCTACAGCCATCAAAGCTACCATATTAGAAAAACTTACTTAAATGAACAAACACTGAGTATATAAGCCATCAAAGCTACCACATTGGGAAAACTTACTTAAACGAACAAACACTGAGTATATCCTTCAAAATGAGTCTCGGGGCATTTGGTGGAACCTGGCTCATTTGGTGGAGCATGTGATTCTTGGTCTCTGGGTTGTGAATTCAAGTTCCATGTTGGGTGTACAGATTTTAAAATAAAACAAAATCTTTAAAACAGGGGCACCTGGCTGGCTCAGTCAGTTAAGCGACTGACTCTAATTTCGGCTCAGGTCATGATCTCACTGTTCCTGAGATCAAGTCCCACGTCAGGCTGTGTTGACAGCGCAGAGGCTGCTTGGGATTCTCTCTCTCCCTCTCTCTCTCTCTGCCTCTCCCCTGCTTGTGCTCTGTCTGCCTCTCTCTCAAATAAATAAACACTTAAAAAGAGATAGAATCTGGGGTGCCTAGGTAGCTCAGTGGGTTAAGCGTCTAACTTTGGCTCAGGTCATGATCTCATGGCTCATGAGTTTGAGCCCCGCATCGGGCACTGTACTGACAGCTCAGAGCCTGGAGTCTGCTTCGGATTCTGTGTCTCTGTCTTTCTCTCTGCCCCTTCCCTGCATGCACTCTGTCTGTCTCTCTCTCTCAAAAGTAAATAAACCTTAAAAAATTAAAAAAAATAAAAAGACAAAATCTTTAAAACAAAACAAAAAAATGAATCTTGATGACAGTGGGCACTAGATCCAGCTGTGCCTGAACACCAGTTTGAATTGAGCTTTCTGCCAGTGGAATGAAAATAGTTCAGACTAACACAGGATTCCATTCTCATTATATGGTTTCTTCCTAGGCCACACTTAAGTTCCAAAGGCCATAATCAGAGGCCTTGTGCTTACACAACAACACTAAGACTGGGAACTAAAATATTTGTATAAACTTATCCTGAGTCTACCGTGGTTCAATTAAGAATAATATAAGGGGTGCCTGGGTGGCTCAGTTGGTCAAGTGGCTGACTCTAAACCTCAGCTCAGGTTGGGATCTCAGGGTTGTGAGTTCAAGCCCTGTGTCGGGCACTGTGCTGTGCATGAAGCCTACTTAAAAAAAATTTTTTTTTTAACTCCAAAGCCATGGGAAAAGTATAGAACATTAGGCTATGTGAGACAAGTTCTAGACACAGATGTTTAAGCATGGCAAGCAGAGCCGTTAAGAGCTGTTCAAGGTGGCAAAGGCACCAGTGCTGTTTTGAAGGCAAGGAGAGGTAAAGAGAGGAGACTGCCAGGAATCGGGAAATAACCACAGGGAATGGCTGAGGAATATCTAAGAATAGTCTTACTTCCTTTAGTCTAGGTGATGTTTCCACTTCTTTCACCCACTAATAACCCATTACTGTTTCTCCAACACAAGTAACAACCTACGTTCTCACTCAGGCCCAGGAAAAAGACAAAATAACCCTTTGGCCATTGCAGGAGTTCTTTTTTGGAGAAGAGTGAGATGGGGAAAGTAATCCTTGCCTAGGAACTAATCACAGAGACCTGCTGAGCCCGAATGGATACAGAGGACTTCTACAGGCCAAAAGCCCAGTTCTCTCTTCTTTAGGTCAGTTCTTTCTCAGCTCTCCACCCTCCAGGTTTTGTCCAAAGATCTCTGCTAGCTCTTGCAGGCAAGGTTTATGTTGAATGGGTTCCAGTAGTGAGGTCATCCTAATGGAAGGTTTCCATATATGACATGCCTCTGCTGCTGCGCCCAAGAGCATTCCCAAGGCCCTTTCACTGATGCTGTCCAAGAATAAGATCTTGGCCAAATTCCCACATTGAAGGGGCAGTGGAGCTTTGGTTTCTGAAAATAGCAGGCATTGTCCTTTTTGTTCAATTATAAAAGCAATATTGTTCTCCACAGAATATTTGGAAAATTCAAGAAAAGGATAGAAAGGGAAAAAAAGAATAATCACGCTATAATTCTCTCATCTGCAGATAACTAATATTAATATTTCGGTGTGCTTCTTTCTCGTTGTTTTATGAATACGTGTATCTATGTATGTTTTAGGAAGGCAGTATTGCATTGTGGTTAGGAGTATGGGTTTGAAAGTCTGATACCATTCATTTAAGGTTCTGTGGTCTTTGGCAACTTCTCTCTTTAAATCTTAACTCCTTCAACATTAAAGTTTGCTAATTTTTAAATGAGTCTACCACCAGGACGATATTGCTTTAACTTACAGGTTTATAGTAAGTTATCTAGTAATAAAATTTCCCCCAACATTCTTCTTTCAATTTTCAAAAATGGTTATTTCACTTATTCCAGATTAGTTTTAGACTAATATTTCCAAGTCTTAAAAAATGAGGTTGTTATAGACTTGCATTTTAAATTTACGGATCAATGAAAAAAGAATGAACATCTTTGAAGCACTAAGTCTTCCCCTCATGGAATATGGCCTATCTGCCTTCCCGTTTATTTTCTTCATGTCCTTCTGCAAAGCTTAGTAGTCTTCTTCCTGTATGTCTTGCACATTTCCTGTTAATTTTGTGCCAAGGTATTTTATAGTTTTGGTTGCTAGGATGAATGAGATTTCTTTCTCTCGGTCACAACTGGTGGCTTCTTGTGCTTGGAAAGCTATGTTAGACGTTTTCAGGGGACGACTGCTGCTCTCGATTAGGTCTAACCATTTTTCAGGATTCTCTCTAGATTTCTAGGTAGATACTTAGTTTGCAGCTAAAACTTGTGTCTCCTTTCCAGTAGTAAATTTTTTATCCTGCTTCATTACATCGGCTCGATTATCCTTTCAGGATACTGTGAGAGAATAGGGGTTGGAATGGGTCTGTCTTATCCCTGACAACATTATTTCTTTATTAAGAATGAGGCATCCTGAGCGTGTTGCATCACTGTTATACACAATATTGTACACCTGCAACTAATGTTAAGACTGTATGTTAACTACGTTGGAATTAAAATTAAAAAAAAAAAAGAATGATGCTGGGTGTTCTTTCAGATTTATGTTAATAAAGCTTCTTTTTTTCCTAATTTATTAGGGGAGTTTCAAAAATAAAGAACAAGTGTTGATTTTCATCTTCAAATACTTTATTACCCATGAGAGACTCTTGAGTCTGGTTTTTTTTTCCTTTGACCTACTTCTGTGAAATGTGATATTAATGGATTTCTTTTATGGGGCCATCGTTATCTTCTCAACCAACTCACCAAATGCATCAGGGCTCTGGAGCTGGATAGGTCTGGGCTGCCTTACTAGCTGAGTGAGGTATTGGGTTCTAAGCTCTTTTTTTTTTTTTCTTTGAGAGAACAAGTGAGAGAGCACGCATAAGCAGGGGAGAGGCAGAGGGAAAGGGAGAGGGAGGGAGGGAGGAAGGAAGGGAGGCAGGGAGAGAGAGAGAGAGAGAGAGAGAGAGAAAATATCTTAAGCAGGCTCTACACCCAGCACAGAGCATGACATGGGGCTCAGTCTCACAACTGTGAGATCATGACCTGAGCCAAAATCAAGAGTTGGACACTTAACCGACTGAGCCATCCAGGTGTCCCTAATGTGTTCTAAGTTCTTTTTTTTTTAAGTTTTTTCTTAATATTTATTTATTTTTGAGAGAGAGAGAGAGAGAGAGAGAGAGACAGAACATGAGTGGAGGCGGAGCAGAAAGAGAGAGGGAGACACAGAATCCAAAGTAGGCTCCAGGCTCTGAGCCATCAGCACAGAGCCCAATGTGGGACTCGAACTCACAAACCATGAGATTATGACCTGAGCTGAAGTCAGATGCTTAACCAACTGAACCACCCAGTGGTTAGAACCCTAATGTGTTCTAAGGTCTAATGCATCACGGGATGGACAATAAATGCTGGTAGTTATTGTTCCTTTACTATAAGGATACATTCATTAGTGCTTTATTTAGGATTCTATATTACTGAGTGCAGTGTGAAGTGTGTATATATGTGTGTGTACATGATTAGGTTGTGTTCATAAAAATGAGTTATGTTGGTTTTCTTATTTTCCCATGCTCTACAACAGTTAAAACAGCAAGAGATATTTACACACCAAAGTCCACAGCAGCACTATTCACAATAGTCAAGAAGTGGAGGCAACCCAAGTGTCAATCAATGGATGAGTGGATAAACAAAGTGATATATACACACGATGAAATATTATTCAGCCTCAAAAGGAAACTCTGACACATGCTACAACACGGATGAATCTCGAGGACATTATGGTAAGTAAAACAAATCAGTCATGAAAAGACAAATACTGTATGCTTCCATTTATATGAAGTATCCAAAGAAGTCAAATTCATTAAGGTGGAAAATAGAAGGGTGGTCGCCAGGGAGTGAGGGAGAGGGAGGAAAGGAGTGATAAAAGTTCTGGAGATCTGTTTCACAAGAATATGAATATACTTAACAGTCCTCAACTGTACACTTAAAAATGGTCAAGATGGCAATTTTTATGTTACGTGATTTTTTACCACAATAATCATTACCTTAAATAAATGGGCAAAATTCTCCAATCAAAAGACAGAGTGACTGAATGGATTTAAAAAACCCCAAGATTCCTCTATATGCTGCCTACAAGAGACTCACTTCAGATGCAAGGACATACACAGATTGAAAATGAAGGGGTGAAAAGAGATGTACCATGTAAATGGAAACCAAAAGAAAGTTGGGGCAGCTATACTTACATCAGACAAGATGACTTTAAAACAAAGACTGTAATAAGAGATAAAGGGCACTACATAATGATAAAAGGGGTCAATCCAACAAGAGAATTTAACATATGTAAATATTTATGCATGCAACCTGGGAGCATCTAGATATATAAAGCAAATATTTTAACAGACCTACAAGAAGAAATAGACAGCAATACAATAATAGTAGAGGATTTTAATACACACTCACATAATAGATCATCCAGATAGAAAACTGATAAGGAAACATCGGCTTTAAACAAAACTGAGGCCAGATTAACTTAACAGATATATACAGAACATTCCATCCCAAAGCAATGGAATACACATTCTTCTCAAGTGCATATGGAATACTCTCCAGGATAGATCATATATTAGGCCACAAAACATATCTTCACAAATTTAAAAAGGCTGAAATCATACCAAGCATCTTGTCCAATCACAATGGTAAGAAACTAGAAATCAATTACAAGAAGACAACTAGAAAATTCAAAAATATGTGGAGATAAACAACATGCTACCAAACAACCAATGGGTTGGTGAAGAAATCAAAAGCAAAAGCAAAAGCAAAATATACCTTGAGACAAATGACAATAGAAATACAACATACCAAAACTTACGGGATGCAGCAAAAGCAGTTCAAAGAGGAAAGTTAGCAGCAAAAAATGCCTACTTCAAGAAACAAGAAAAATCTCAAACAACCTAACTTCACACTTCAAGGAACTAGAAAAAGAAGAACAAATGAAGTCCAAAGTTAGTAGGAAAAAGAAAATAAAGATCAGAGCAGAAATAAATAGAGACTAAAAAGACGTAGAAAAAAAATCAATGAAACCAACAGCTGGTTCTTTGAAAAGGTAAACAAAATTGATAAGTCTTGAGCTATATTCACCAAGAGGAAAGAGAAAAGGTTCAAATAAATAAAATCAGAAATGAAAGAGGAGATGTTACAACTGATATAACAGAAATACAAATGATCACGAGACTACTATAATTACATATCAACAAATAGGGCAAAGTAAAAGAAATGGATAAATTCTAAGAAACATACAATCTTCCAAGACCAAATCAAAGAGAAAACCTGAATAGACTAATTACTAGTAAGGAGAGTGAATCAGTAATTTAAAAACTCCCTACAAACACAATTCCAGGACCATACATCTGCACAGGTAAGTTCTACCAAACATTCAAAGAATTAATACCTATTCTTTTCAAATTCTTCCAAAATAACAGAAGAGGAGGGAACATTTCCAAACTCATTTTACAAAGTTCAACATTACCTGATACCAAAACCAGACAAGGACACATCAAGAAAAGAAAATTAAAGGCCAATTTTCTGATGAACATAGATCCAAAAATCCTAAACAAAATATTAGCAAAGTGAATTCAACAATACATTAAAAGAATCACACGCCATGATCAAGTAGGGTTTATTCCAGGGATGTGGAGAAAAGGGAACCTTGTGCACTGTTGGTGGGAATATAAATCAGTGCAGCCATTTCTGAGTATTTATCTGAAGAAAATGAAAACACTACACTAGCTCAAAAAGATATATGCACCCACCATGTTCACTGCAGCATTATTTACGATAGCCATCATATGGAAACAATCTAAATGTTCACTGATGAACAGATTAAACAATATATACATATATACATATATATATATATATATATATATATATATCTTTACATATACATATATATCTGTAATGGAATATTATTCAGCCACAAAACAGAATTTTTAAATTGTAATATACACATAATCATTTACACATTGTGAAATATATACACACACACACACACACACACACATGCACAATACACAATGGAATGTTATTCAGCTATTTAAAAGAATGAAATCTTGCCATTTAACAACATGGATGGAACTTGAGGGCATTACGCAAAGTGAAATAAGTCAGAAAGAGACAAATACCATATGATCTCACTTATATGTAGAATCTTAAAAAACAAAACAAGCTCATAGGTACAGAGAATAGATTGGTGGCTGCCAGAGGAGGAGGAGGGGGGGGTGAGTGAAATGGGTGAAGGGAGTCAAAAGATACAGACTTTCAGCTATAAAATAAATAAGTCATGGGGATATAATGTACAATGTGGCAACTATAATTAATAATACTGTCATCACAAGAAAAAATTCTAACAATCTATAGTGATGGATGCTAACTAGACTTATTGTGGGGATCATTTTGCAATATATATACAAATGCCAAATAAGTATGTTGTACACCTGAAACTAATATAATGTTGTATGTCAATTATACCTCAATTTAAATAATTAATTAATTAAAATAAATCAGAATGGTGATATGATAAAGAAAATGGCATGAGAATTACCTGTTCCTTGAAAGTTTGAAAGAACTCATTCATAGAAGCATATGGAGATAATACTTGTACACTTTTCTCCATTTCTTCATTGATTATTGATCTTTCAGGTCTTCCACTTAGCTTAAGATAATTAAGACAATTTTGGTTTCATTCACACTTATAATTTTTTTTTTACCAGAAGATCACCTATTTCACTAAGTAGCAAATTCATTAACCTAGTTACACATAGTACTTTCTTATACATTTGTTGTATACCCTTGTTCATTTCTAATTTTGTGTTTTTCCTTTTTGACTATTTCATTGTTTTTTCAAAAAATGACATTATGAATGTATCTACCAATTCTCCTATTTTAAAATTCAATAATTTCTGCTATGGTATGTGTTTCTTTTCTCTTGGCTTTCCTGGTCTATATTTTGTTCTTTTTTTTCTCATTTGAATCAAATGCTTGATTTTTTTTTATTCTTTCTTATTAAATAGTGAAAGCACTTAAAGTTCTAAATTTCCAACTCTGTACACTTTGTAGAAATTCCAGATGTTCTCACCTATGATACTGCATTATCATTCATCTCTAAATAACTAAATGGCTTTATATGCAGATTTTATTCTCACGTGCTTTCCTTCTTTTACCTTCTAAGAGGTAATCTTCTATGATTAACTTGTGAATTTTTAAATCGTACAATCTTTAAAATCAGTATTCAAAACATATGCACATTTACTGCTCTGTTCCCCCCAACACCTCCAAAGATGTCCCACTTTAGTAGCCGGGTGACTTTGGACAAGTCTGTGCACGTATTCCTATCTTTCTGAGTGTCAACCACTATTCTGGGAGCTGAGAATACAAGGGTGGACAAGACAAAGTTGCTGTTCTCAAGGAGTATACTTTAGATACATAAGCTAGAAATAAACAAGATGATTTTAGCTAATGACAGTGCTACTCAGAGAGTTAAAGGAAGGTGTGGTGGAGTGATGGGGTGGAGGCGCTTTAGGTGGGGTTGTCAGGGGAGACCACTGCCAACTGCCACATCCCATGAACTCATCTTGGTCGTTAGCCCAGAAAACCCCTCCTGAGCCATTTGGCGCCATGCGACTCCACTTGTTTTAAACTGTTGCCTTCCTTGGCTTCTGTGATAAGATAGTGGTGCCGCTATCTCCTGGTCTCCTCCTGCCTCTCTGACCTCCCCCCTTTCAGCCTTCCTGGCATCTTCTCTTGACTACCCAGAGAATGGAGCCTGTTGGGCAGGATAACCATCTGTCCTGGCAGTTGGAAGAGAGCTCAACTGCCGGCTCCCTCTGCTGAGAGCTCTTGCTCATATTCAAACCTTCGGCACAAGGTGACACTGGGGTGGCAGCACAGGCCCCAAAAGCAACATCTGAGGCAAGGCATTAAGATGGCCTCCCGCAAAGTGGAGACAGATCTTCTCAATGAGGGCACAGGTCCAGCTGGCTTCCTAACACACAATTCAACACCAAAGACTCTATTTCAAGGAAGGGCTAAGCAAAAGAAAGTAAGGAAGTGCTACGCTGACTGAAAAAGGCACTCAACACAGTGCTGGAAAACAAGCATGATCCCTGCCCTTACAGAATTTACGTGAGTTCAGACACGACCTACATAGGAAGACAGTGAGAAAACACTGCGAAACAGCAAAAAAATCCGCAATCACGTTACGGGAAACAGCCTATAAATGCCACTGGAGTTCAAAGAAGGAACCCTCGGAGTGAATTTACCAGTGAGAGAAGGAGCTAGAGGAGGCAGAACTTGAACAAAGACCTACAGGAATTAGGTTTGATCGCCAAAGAAGGACACAAGAGCCCATGGCTGTGCAGTGCAACCGGCCTGGATTCTGGATCCAGCAGGCACAGTGAATGATACTGGACACAGCCTATAAGCCTATGGCCCCGCTTCTAAGCCCAAGTAGGCTAAAGTCAACCCAAAAACTCAACCCTGGATTAAGGAACGCAGACTTCATGAAGAGGGTCAAAGTTCTCTTCCTCTTCTTTCACCTCAAAAAGTAGCTGGAACAACCAAGTGGGAGGTTAAGCTATTTGGAGCCTAGGTCCAGCCAGTGATAAAGAATGCGGATCTGGCTCAAGAGTCTTCTAGCTGGAAGTTGTGTGGTATAAAAGTCTAGTAGGTAGAAGCAACATTTCTGGAGACACCAAAAACAGGTACCTTCAATCTTTATAGCATTTTACGGCTCTCGGGCTTGCACATGGATTTCATTTTGTCTTCATTTGGGGTAGGCGTTATCAGGCTGACCCCATTTTATAGATTTTTTTTAAAAGTCTGGGAAGTTAAGTGACTTGTGGGTGAATAAAGAGCTGGACCTAAAAGTGAGGTCTTAAATGTTCGGAGTGGCACTTCCTCTCCAGAGAATAATGTTTCAGTGGTCCTGATCCAAACAGGCCTTCTCAGTGCCCAGGCCAAGCTCCTCACAAAAAGAAATGAGCTTTGACTCAGAAGTTCCACTCCTGGTCACAAGTGTGAAAGATCCTTAGACAAACTGGTCTCCAAACCCAGGTGGGGTTAAAACGCTGAGATACCAGGGGGAGGAGTCAGGGGACACAATACCAACTGACAAATGTTTTTTAGGAAACAACTGGTTTGGTCCTAAAACTGTTCTCAAAATCTATTTGAAATAGACCAAAGTTGCGGGATTCACTGGGATTTCACGCCATTAAAGCTTCATTCTCAGGGGTCGCCATTTCTCCCAACCCCCACACAAAAATTTTTTCCTTCCACCTGGACAGCTAAAACCCTGAAGTAGCAATCAACAGTCAAAGGGGGTAGGCATCGTGATTTTAAAATTGGGGGTGCCAAAATGAAATCTGAGACCCTAGCCTCTCAAAGCAACAAATATCCACCACACTAGCCCCACTAGGGAATGCTTCTCCCCATGTTGCCTTTTAAGGTGACTGCTACCTGACAAAGCAAGTGATTTCTTTCTTAAAGGCTTAAGTGATTTCTTCTTCCTCTTTGGTGATGTTTAACGGAGTATGTGAAAATGATCATCTGAAGAAACACAGCCCTGCCCCGAATCCCAGGAGGACAGCTTCCCCAGAGTCTGTCTGCACCCGGCCCATGGCACTTGGGAGGGTCTACGCCTCTGAAGCCAACTGGGAAGCAACCAGACACTGCCCTCCCTCCCTACTCAGCCCAGACCAGTATGCATGGTGCTCCTTCCTATGGCTTGGGAGAGCAGAAAATCTTTCAGGAGCTCAGGAATCAGTCTCTCCACTGAGCAGTTGCTACTTTTTCAATATAAGCTGCTTTCCTCAGGTTTCATGGTCTGGTTCCCTTTTATTCACAATATGGAATCCTTTCCCCTTTTCCCTGCAACTCTGGCTCCTTTTCTCTTTCATGCACCTGCCCTGTCCCCCTGCTTCCTTGGGTGCTGGATTGATACCACATCTCTCCCCCAGAGCTAAGGGGAAGAGACACTGAAATCACCCTGTGCAGAGTGGCTACACTGCAGCAGGTGCAAAGGGGGCATTTGCTGACTGGTTTTCTGCTCCTGGGAAGCCTCTGAGATTTCTTGTACACAGGTGCAGAGGCAAAAAAAAAAAAGAAAGAAAGAAAGAAAGAAAGAAAGAAAGAAAGAAAGAAAGAAAGAAAGAAAGAAAGAAAGAAAAGTGGCCATTTGGTAAAAAGTAAATGATCAATGCAGTTGTGACACATGACATATTCAGTTCACTTTGTTTCAACAAACTTTTGTAGAATGCCCTTGAAGTGTAGAGATGGATAAGAGAGCTCCCAATTCTTAGGTATAGTGGCCCCTGAACTATGACTCCTGCAGTGCTTTTCAACCCTGGCTGCACCCTAGCAGCTTTAGAGACCAAAAGAAAAACAAAACAAAAAACACTGTCTGGGACCCCGCCCCAGAGATTTGGAATTCATTGGTGTGGGGTTGAGCACAAGCATCAGTAGTTTTTTAATGTGTATTTGAATGTGTAGCCAGGGACAAGAGCGTTATGTGGCCATATGCAGAAAGTTCTGAGTAAAGGCTAAATTTAGGTCTTAGGCAATGCAAAGATATTGCAGGTTTTGGAGCAAGAGAGGAAATATGAGGATGGCTGTAATATGGGAAGCTTCTCCTGACTGTACTGGGCAGAACACACTGGAGTCAAGAAATACCAGAGAGAGAGAGAGAGAGAGAGAGAGAGAGAGAGAGAGAGAGAGAGAGAGAGAGAGAGAGAGAGAGAGAGAGAGGGAGGAGAGACCTGGTAAAAACCTACTATTGCACTAGTCCAAGTAAGGGGCAATAAAGCCCTGAGCATGGAAAGAAAAGGATGAATTTCCGAGAAAGTACCAAACTGGGGCAATTACAGGACTGTTAAGGCAAGGTGGAACAGCCCAGGCTGCCTCTGGGGCCGCTGGAGGGAAAGGAAGGCAGTGATAGGACAGGCACTCTTCCTCCTTCCCAGAGTCACTTGGCCCCATGTTCCCACTTACACTGGAACTACAGAAAAAAGAATTTCTGATACCTGGGAGTTAAGAACCCAACAGAAGAAGAATATAGAGACTCGGTTCTTCCAGGGGAAAAGTTCAAGGACACTAACCTAAGTGATAAAGAACTTAATATATTCAGGACACAAAACTTCAAAATGAAGCCAAACTTCATACATTTGCAGAATTTTTCCTATAGAATTTTAATATAAAAAGAAACATGTTTCTCTTATGCAAGGTATTTACCCTCTTGCCGTCCCCTGAGGGGTCACAAGCAGTACCATTATTTCTAGGCCACTTTACAATGCTAGGCTCAGCTCATAGAAAGGAAAATATAGAATCAACTGCAGTGTCAAACCCCTTCCTAAATGTTGCCTGAGTCAGAAAAGAATAAACAACATCATAAAATCGGTAGGGTGGGGTGGCAAGGGAATGTAATCATTCATTTGGTATAACCTGGCACTCCAAACAAAGGCTCTATTATCTTTAGCTGAAAGCTTTTAGGGCATACGGAGGAAGTGAATGGGATGACCCACTTGAGACAACACCAAAAGAACAGAGAATTTCACAGCCCTGGAAGACGCAACAGGCAGACAAAAACCACTCAACAGTTCACTGTGAACTGGGACACACCTTCAATACCAGCACAGCTCAAGTTCCATTTTCCCCTCACCTTTCCCCAAACAACCAGACCTTTCAGTTAGCCTGTTTAGACAACACTTGATCAAACAGATCACTCTAGAGCACACACACACACACACACAAAATAAGTTAATGGTTATTTTATTGTAGAAGAAAAAATATCCTGAAATATTTGTTAAATAACAATACTTCCTGACAAAAATCATTCTTCAGGGTTTTCAAGCCCCACTATCTGGTCAAGGTGGGCTGTCCCTCATCCACGTAATAAGCTTCATTAATATTGTCATAAACCACAGAAAAACCCAAAGATTTTCTAAGTGGCTTCCAAATTTCTGCAGAGATGCCCTTAAAAATTCCAAAGGTAAATAAACAAGTTGGCAGAGAAACCAGAAGGCTAGCTGAGAAGAAAAAAAATGTTAACAACTGGTGAATCTAGAACAAAGGGTATGTAAGTGTTCACTACACCATTTTAACAACTTAATTTTTTAATTGCAGCCAGACTGAAAAGTTGTCTTAGCATGGTCATGCTATTCTCCACACTTGCCTAAGAAATACAGCCAATTATTTTTTTTCAAACCAGAAATAGAAAATCAGTTTTCCCCCAGGTGATACTCACTTTCAATTCTGTCTAAAAAAGCTTTCAGAGCTTTCTGGAAAGTTTAAATTAAGGGGCTACAGTACACTGGTATGGTTTTATAATTCTTGGGAGGTGTTCAAGTCAAGTTCTCATCGAAGGTCTGTGATGGTCACTGCTCTGTCCACAACGGTCACGTGGCTGCAGCTCTACAACAGGGAAAAAGAAAGAAAGAGAAAGTCCTAAAAAATTCTAAGAAGTCATTTGTTTAAAACTTACTTAACATGCTTATTCTGACCAGTGGTTCCCAGTCTGGAAGCCAGGCTGCTACTTAAATGGCAGTTATCGTAAGGGGTCTGGGAATCAGTAACTTTCTAATCCCTACCTGTACATAGCCTGAATCAATGTGGGCCCATATATCTTCATTCACTTTTCAAATGAATGTATATTCTAGAGACGTTCACAAAATACACACTTATTTGAAAGAATTGCTGAGTTCATTAGTTTTTTGGGGGTCACTATGTCAACCAGCTAATACAGCGTACCCACTGACACATGGGGAACGCTTACTTTTGGCATGCAAAGAGGCCTTTATAACAGAAAACCTGGGCACTTTTCTTGCAGCCTCTGTTTCATCATCCTGGTACCTAGACACTTATTACATTCTAAGGCAGACTGACCTATTTTTCAACAGATCTGTCAGAAAGTGCTTTCTCATGCTCAGCTGAAAACTCATTCCACGAGGTCTTAGTTTTAGTTCTGGGAGTCCTATGAAATGCACTCGATACCTTTCTATACAACAATTCTTCTGAAACTTAAAGCCGGTTTTCAGAGCCTCCCTGAGGTTTCACTTCTAAACATCCCCAGTTCCTTTTATGTGACAAGGTTCTGAGTCCCTTTTCCATACTGGTCACTTTTTAATGAACCCAAAAGAAATAACACCCCACAGCCAGGAAGGAGTGAAGCAGCCTATCACATTAGATTTGAGGGGCAAATTGAAACATACTGCTCTAACAGCAACTGAAACTTTTTATTCACAGAATACAACTTAGGAAAACAAGCTTCCTAGAAGGGTCATAAAAATCCCTATTATTTAAGCAAAATTGCAAAATCAAATATATTTTACCTATCTTAAATGGCTTTTTTCCTTTGAATTCAAATCCCTTATTGAAGTACAGGCTTAGCAACTGGTGTTGACGAAGGGAAAAAACCTAACATTTAACAAGCCAGCTCCTGCACCAGGTGCTTTCTGGATATTACTTCATTTAATCCTCTCAATAACCCTATCAAGTAGGTATTACCATCACTGTCATTCCCCTTTACAGATAAGAGGCTGAGGCCCAGGAAGATGAAGTCTGATCAAAGTCAGACAGTCCTTCGATGGCAGAGCTACGACTCAAATCCACTGCTATCCCACACTGCTTCCCATGTATGTCCTTATTGGGAAGATTTGCAAAGATAAGTGACGAGGCTGATCTTCTATGTGGGTCAGAAAAGACAATGCACCTCACCAGCTCTGACCGTCCTCCCTGCTTGAAGCACAGCCCTGATTTCTTCTACACAGATACATACGCAGAAGAGAGGTGGATCCTTGCTGTGTGGATGAAATCCTTTCTGGCGACAGGAGGAAATCTCCTCTAGTCCATGGTCAGTTAGTTTAAAGAATCCAGTTCTGCAATAAGAAAAAGCAGGCCCAAGTCAAGCAAAGGTGTCTACCCAGTCCCAAACACACACACAGAACTCATTTTGAGACAGCTTCAAAACTATGCTGGCACACAGGTCTCTTTTCTGGTGAATGAATCAGAGTTAGGGAATGACTCATCACTGCCACCACACTAGTTTTGCTGGGAGAATTCATAGTAAATAACAGGATTTAGAATGAAAAAGAATTTAACTGAGATAATTTGTTTGATTTTAAATTCTCTAATCTGACATCAGTCTTTTGAAATTCCCATTGCTTCAAGTCAAACACTTCAAATTTCTTATGTCCTTTTCTTAGAAAAGCATTGAAATTGTTGCTTTGATATCTTCTTAAACAAGAATAGTAGGAGCATCCAGATATGGTGCTTAAAAGGAAACCTTTTAGAACAGCCAGTTAATACCACAGTCTATATACTTTACACAGAACAAGGTCTTCCAAATAGAGAACTTTTCCTTGGAGGCTTTTCCCCACTGTCTCCTTGTAATGCCCAGAACCACATCTATGTACTTACTCCTGGAACTTGGGGGAGCAAACAATGGCTATTGACTCTGGCAACATCATCTGGTAGGAACAATGAGTGTGTAGGTCAACACTGGAGAGGAAGGCGGTCTGCGTGGGATGAGTCTGAGAAGAGGAAAACATGTCTGAGACCCTCTGAGTGAAACAGCCAAGCCTGGCCCATAAAGGAAACAGACCCAAATGGTTCTCAATAGCTGGCCACAATCCCCTCACAAGCACAAAGTCACTGGCAGCCACAAGGGGGTATGTCTGAAGTTCATTACTTTTGAGCACTGTAAACAAATATAAGTTAACATGAGTATGAGAGGAAACTCATAATTTCTAATTGATCATCAAGACTTATTTGGCCCCTCACAAGCTCTCTCAGGGCAATGGAGAGTCATCCATTCTGGAATAGATGGTATATGCTGTCCAATATTTCAAAATGATAAAAGTCAAGGACTTAACAAACCACACTTGGATGAACAATTCCTCTTCCAGACAGAAGTGTTAAAAGGTCAAGAATGAGTGTGGAGCTCTACGGGCAATGACAAAAGCTGTCCTATGGCTAAAGCATACCATCCAAGGATAGGAGAAGCAGGGGACAATAGTAGTTACATCATACAAAGGACCCTATCTTGTTTGGGAAAAGGACCAAGATACTGAAATTTGAGGGTAATCAGTTAAAGCACCATCGAAATGTACATTCAGTTTCTATTGTTTTCAATCATTTAATGTTTTATTGAACACATTCTTTGTATACAAATGAATAACCATATAATGCCTTATGTTAATCTTAGAAGGGTGTGACTGTAGAGAACAAGAATGGAAAAAGACGACCCAATATGACTCAAAAAGACCACCAACCTTCACTGACAGAAAGCACAGAAAATAAATAAGTGTACTTGATCAGCATTTTCAAACCTGCCATGTACAAAATGAAGCTCCTGAGGAGCCGGTCAAAAGCACAGGCTCCTGTGCCCCACCCCTAGAAATAGCCATCCTGAAATTTAAAAAAGCCATTCAATGATTCTTATGTGCAGCATCATCTGAGAAGCACCACCCCACAGAATGCTGTGACCAGCTCACTGTGGAAGAGGCCTGCAGGACAGGAACGTGTTAGCTGAGTGCTGACAGCAAATCCACACGCAGATCCTCATGGGGCAGGTAAGAACTTTGGTGACTACAAAGGAAAAATAGTTTCTACCTAATAATATGATCCTACAGACTGCTAGGGACAAAAGGCCTGTGCCAACACCTTTCATCCCACAGTTAGAACAAAGAATTTTAACTGGGAACAAACGAGGCCATGGAACAAGCTGATCCAGGCCTCTGATCTAAAGTAGAAAGACAATATAGGGATACATAGAAGCTCAATAAATAATTGTTAAACTAAATCAAAAAACCCTGTCTTGAGTCTCTATTCCCCTCTATTGTGCTTTCTCTTTCTCCTTCCCTTAACAATTGGATTTCTTGAAAAAAATAGTTTTGTCCATCATGCTGGAGACAGAGGAAGGCATTTTTATGAAGAGAAAACAATAAACCAAGGGAGCAGAAATGAACAAGAACAGCAGATGCTGGGGGCAGCCTCGGTGCCTGGATGGGAGCAGAGCAGCCATAGGACAGGGATACGAGCTAAGGCAGGGCTGAAGCCAGATGAAGGAGTCTCCCAAATACTGGACTGGAGGCTCACACAGTAGTTGGTGATCAATACATGACCATACAAACTTTTTGACCCGGGAACCTGATTTTACAGCTGGCAAAGTGGAGAAGGAAGAACTGATCTTCTGCATAATGCTCTTGCCAATTTTAAGATCTGAGCAAACCTTACAGCCTGCTTGTTTGTTTGTTTTTAATCTCCAGTTAGGAAGGAATGGCACAGAAATTATCATAGGGGAAAAGAGCTGAAATACTATAAACTTCGGCTCTAAATTTGTTCCTAGCTGAACCCTGATTTAGAAATCCTTTTATTCATTTGCGGCTGAATTCTATCTGCAGTCTAAACCGGGATTATTCCAAACTTTCCCCCATCTCCTCCAGTTCCTAAAACCACCCGTCTCCCTCCTGCCAGGCAGTGAATCTAGACTGCAACACTGTTGAATGAAAGGAATTCCGTCAACCCCTCCAAACAGACCTCCAAAATCTCTGTATCTTTCTTTCTTCCTTCAATTCTGTCTCAGAGGGATGAGTGTTTTCTCCCCCATATGAAGATGAGCCCCCTTTTTGTACTTTTGATTTAATACTTTCCTACCTCCGCATTCCCTTGTCTCTGCCCCTTTACATCTCCTCTCCTGGCTCTACTATGCTCCACTAAGCTCTGCTGGCTCACTGGGTGTACAAACATATTGAAACAACTACATACAAGAATGTAAGTAAACCTTAAAAATGTTGAGCAAAAGAAGCCAGATACAGAAGAATATGTATCATATAATTCTATTTATATAAAGCTCAAAACCAGGCAAAACTAAACTGTTGAGTTCAGGGATATGCATTTAGGGTAGTAAAACTATAAAGAAAGCAAAGGACTTGTGGAAAAGTCAGGAGAGAGACTGCCTGTATCAGAGGGGAAGCGGACAGGGCAAGAACATGGGGGTGGGACCATGCCTCTCACAATGTTCTATCTCTTGACCTGCGTCATGCACGTACACAGGTGTTTTGTTTCATGATTCACTGAAATATCCATTTACCCTTATGTACTTTCTTATATATTTCAAATACAAAGGTTTCAAAAAAACAAAATCAAAACACATGTTCAAGCCTTTATGGTAAACCATAAATCAAGCAAATATTCTCTCAACCTGGCTACTCCTTAAGCCACCATCCCATTTTCTTCCTTTCCCCGTGAGCTAAACTCTTCAAAAAATTGGTGTGTAGGGGTGCCTGGCTAGCGCAGTTGGCAGAGTACGTGACTTTTGGTCTCAGAGTTATGGGTTCGAGCCGCATGTTGGGTGTTAAAGATTACATAAAAATAAAATCTTAAAAAAAAATTAGTGCCCATCTCACCGTGACCACATCCTCGATCCCCATTACTTCTTAAACGTTTACGGTGCTCTTCCTCCTCTGGCTCTGTGCCTTTACACTGTCCTTGCCCTGCTCTCACGCCTCTTTGCTTCATTACCAACTATTCCCTGCGCTCCCCTGGGTGGCCTGCCCCCAAGCTTGCTCTCCATTCTTCTCCAGTGCCAAGGCTTCTCAGGTCGGCTCTATGCAGAGGTCTCCCAGATCTCTTTCCCACCTTGACCCTGCCCCCCAGCGCCAGCCACACTGCCAACTGCCTGATAACTACCTCCACTGACAAAATGTCTCACATACACTTTAAATTCAACATGCTCAGAACTGAACACACAATTAGCCCTGCTTCCAAAGTAAGCTATCCTCCTGGAGCCCCTGTTTCTGCTTATGGGATAATCATTGCCAGCCCTGTGAGTCAGGCCTGCTCTCTGTCATCACTGGCTTTTACTCATCATCCTCTCACTCATTCCCCACATCCTCTGAAATTCAACATTCATCTCCTTCCCAAATTCAATGTCATCACCCTAGCTCTCATCATTAGATTTTATCAGCATGCTAACCTCTTAAATGATCTCCCTGCCTCGACCTACTTTAAAACTGCCTTTATGTTAGATATACTAAAGAATGGCTTTGATCATATCATTCATTGCTCTACTCAAAAACCTTTAAAAGTTCCCCACTTACTAAAAAGCAGAACTATTCTGCCTATCCACCCAAGATCCTCCCCCCAAGAACACTGCTCCAATGTATCACATTAAAGCCTATTTATCTACTACGATTCCTGACATAAACCCCAAACTGGACCTCAACGTCTTAGGAACACAGTCTGCTTATTCCAGCACTGCCCCCTGCATATGGAATTCTCTCTTAGCCTATCTTGTCAAAATCTTAGTAAATCCTGCCAGGTGCAGTCCTTCCCTCCTCGATTTGATTGTGCTGTTTGTACTTCTCGAGGCACTTGGCACATTCTGCCTCCCGGGAAGACTTGTCTCTTTGTCTAATCTACTTTATGAGACTAAAGTCGTGTCTTTCTCAAATTTGTATCCCCCAGCAGATAAGAAAAAAGTTCTCTACTTCCCATATACTATAATGGAAGATACACAATAGAAGGCAAATACTAATGTCACAGAATGAAGAAAGGACAGAGGCACAGGGGACTGCCTCCCAGGTCAGTATTTCCCAAATTGTAACATACAGGTATGTGTAATCTCCCCAAATCCAGAAATGAGCTGACTTGCTTGTATGTAAGCCTATCACACAACACGAAAAGTAGCTTGGTTTGTGGAGTGACCGGCTGAAAAGGAATAGGAAGGAAAATGCAGAAATACTCTTTAGGGATAGAATTACCTTTTACCTAAATATCACCAGAAGGCTACAGAAGACACTTGAAAATCCACTATATTAAGGACCCTACTGGTTTACATAAAGGTGTATGCTGCTTTATGCTTTAACAAAGACCAAATGCAAGCATTTGAATTAATTAACTTCCTTGGTTCATTAAAATATTTTCAGGATATTTTCAGGAACACCATTTGTATGAAGTAGGCAGAACCTCCACAGTCAATATCCACATATACTCTAGGCCAGCATTTTATCACCATTCACACTCACAAGGAAGCTGGGACTTTAGGGAAAGAAGTTCATTTTCATTAAACCATTTTTTTAAAATGAAGAAAATGAAAAAGCCCTAAGTAGTTCCCAGAAATCAATACTGGAGTGGAAGCAGTCAAGTATGCTAGGAACGTCAAGTCTGCATCTGAAGGAGGGAAAAACCTTCATCTAAATAATCTGCATGCAATTCACTTTACTCAAAGAAAGAAACAAGCAGTGTGTTTACAACATGGTGAGAGAAGAGAGGACTAACCCTCAGAGAGCTCGGAATTGCTTACATGAATCCAGCCCAGTGTGATGAGACCCTGCTGATCCTGTATGAGGAAAAGTTCTTCTTCGTTCTCGGTGTTGCAATAATCAGACCCGGCACTTTGCTTGGGGATGAGAACATGGGTAATGGTGAATTCATTCCTCATCTGTCAAAGGAGAAAAACAGCCTGTCACCACTCCCTGGCACTTGTGCAACCCCACGTGGTCACAGCTGTGGCAAGTTAAACATCTATACAAGCGAAGGCCCTTCCCACCCCAGCAAGAGTCCTCGTGCTCCTTGAGTCCCTCACCTCAGCGGTTCCCAACCTTAGCTGCTCACGTGCACTGCAAAGGGCACTCTGCAAAGCCACAGGTGCCTCTGGCTGCAGCCACAAGTGTCTGCCTGTGATTCCCAAGAAGCTCCAGGATAGTACCATTTCTCTTCTTTTGCTCATGTCTAGGGTAGCTTCCCTCTTACTGTTTCTCTTAGTCCTTCTCATCCTCAAAGGCTCAGTGTTAGTCTATTGCCTTCACTCATTTATTCATTCAGTAGTTAGTAATGCGTTCTTCAAGTGCCTCTATTCAGTGATCTTTCCTTCCTCCCAGCTCATAGTGCTCTACTGCGTATACCATTCAGCATGCTATTTCTCTTTGGGGGTGTAGCTCCCATTGCTCCAAAATGCTTTGGTAGGTTTTGTGGACGCATGCTGGGCTCATAGCCTTACATATGTTATATTCCCAGGCCTACCATAAAGCAGGTACTCAAAAACTGATATATAGGTAACGCTGACTCTTGGTCTCCAAGTTTAGAATTAGCTATTTCTTACTACTAGAATTAAAATAATCAGTTCGATTCAAGGGACTGAGAAAATCAATGAAATGCAAGGTCACCAAATCCAAAGTAACATTGCATTATGCTATCCATGGTTCCTTCTGCAGAGGGATCGTTGCAAAGAGTAACTGACCCTGGATATCTTCTCTCAGAGTCACAGGAGGCCAAGGGGGAAGAAACAGGCTCAGCTCAGGAAAACGTTTGTTTTTTACCAGTTTTCCACAGAGAATTCCACATGTCTCTACTCCCCGGGCAGTGTTGGCACTGGCTAACTGGAGGAACTGCGGGCAGAGCCTCCCAGGCACCACCACATGGCGCAGTCCGTCGATTGTAGGAGCTGTAATGGAGAAAGGAGAAAAGTGTAAGACCACAGGGAGAGGCTTCCCAAGCAGGCCCCAGAGTAGGCAGTCCTGGGAGGGCAAAGCCAAATCACTGGGGTTCCTCGAACTATGGGCAGTGAGTGGGGATCTCAGCCTAACGACAGAAGGAAGAGGGTTGTGGGCACAGCCATTGCAAGTACATTACTTTAAGAAAACAGGCTTTAATCACTCAAGACGAGGGTAAACTACTACTTAAAACAAGTTCTTGGGGTGCCTAGGTGGCTTGGTCAGTTAAGCATCTGACACTTGATCTCAGCTCAGGTCTTGATCTCAGGGTGATGAGTTCTATCCCAACACTGGGCTCCATGCTGGGTATGGAGCCTATTTAAAACTAAAACAAAAACTGAAAAACAGAACAAAACAAACAAGTTCCTGAGCTATCCAGGAATTCTCTGTCACAGTCTAACACAGAGGATAAAAAAAATAACCTCCTCATTCCACTGAGCTTTTATTTTTACTTTAAGTCTTTTATCTCAGATAAGAATATTGGAGAGTACGACTTATAAAGAAATACACCAGAGATATCCTGGGTAACAGAAAATACTTTGGATAACTATTTAATGCTGAATTTATTCATTTAGAAGAATGCTAAAGTGCCAAAACAAAACCACAAAAAACACATTCTGGTCCTCAAAAGAGGCATGAATGCACGGAGCAGCTTATAAGCCTGGTTCAGAATGCCAAGGATAGGCCCAGCCCCTGGACACCACGGAGAAGCCCTGAGAGAGAGAGCCCACAGGCTCAAATTAGGGGGTGTTTTTCATGGTCACTTTTCATTTAAAAAAAAAAAACAAAAAGTACATGGGGTGCCTGGGTGGCTCAGTCGGTTAAGCGTCCGACTTCGGCTCAGGTCACGATCTCACCATTCATGAGTTCGAGCCCTGTGTCAGGCTTTGTGCTGACAGCTCAGAGCCTGAAGCCTGCTTCGGATTCTGTGTCTCCCTCTCTCTCTGTTCCTCCTCCACTCGCATTCCATCTCTCTCTCAAAAATAAATAAAGATTACAAAAAAAATTTTTTTAAGTGCAAAAGGATGTTCTGTTTCTGCACATTCAACAGCGAGCTCTGAATTGCTGGAGAGGTAACAAACCAGGGACCACACAGTCACATGATAGTCTGATGACAATATCTGAGGATTCTGAATTAAGGCTTGGCACAGTCCTTTCCTTTCAATTCCATAATCACTTCCTGAGTGCATTCCAGTGCATACACTGTGCTTAACCTCCAGGGAACACAAATATGAATAAGACTCAAGCCCTAACCAGTAAAAAGTTAAAATCTAGTTACTGAAAAATGACTACACTATCAGGTAAATGATGTCAACTGCATTACAGATAATAAGAGCCCTGAGAGTTTCAAGAACAGAATCAATTTCATTGAAGGGAAGGAGACCTGGCAAAACTTTAAGATGAGCAGGGAAGGCAGAAATAGAGAAAGGAGATTTTCGGTTCAGGGCAAATATTAACACACCTCTTTGGATAAGCTAGTCCAGGGGCTGCTCCGGGAACATGAGAGTTCAATCTGACTGGAGCACGGAATACATGTGAAGGAAGAGGCAGTGGTGGGAGATTAGCCTGCCAAGTACGTGGGGAGAAACCTAAAGGCCAGGCTTCGGGGTCTGGCATCCCTTGCCCACTCTCACATTGCCCTTTGAAGTGGATCTTCTGCAAAGCTGACTTCCTCATGTGATACTTGAAATTCCTTCCCCAAAAGATCTATTCTAATAATCAAGGTATAATCATCATTTTGCCACTATTGTTATTTTCTCAGATAGGCAAGCTTTGGTGAGAGGAGGAAAGACTGCTAATAGCTGTTATGACTAGACTGAATTATCGCTGACTACATATAGTATTTACCATGACCAAGCTCCTTAAGGATTGGGAACACTTCCAGGGCAAACAGCATTCGGTAACCCTTTTTCACTTTTTAAAGGCCAACTGCTGAATTGTAAAGTGGCGCTATGAAATTTCCCTTCCAGAGAACCAACAGTGGTCTCTGGTTCACTGAACATTTTGAGTCTCTATATAATCCTTAAAAGCTGAGGGTCTGACTTTCAAGGACATTGTGAGCTCTTCCGAATATCGACCTGGTGCCAGGTAAGTTACACTGCTTAAGCAAAGGCCACTTTCATACTATGGCCAGCGTGACAGGACACAGTATGGCAATACCGATCAAAGGGGCTTCTGTGACCAGAGCCTGATGAGTGGATAATGGAGGTAATCTTAGGCAACCTCCTCAGAATGACACTCTGTTTGGCTGCCCCTGAGATGGAAGAGGGCACGAGCAAGCGGACTCACTACTTTCTGAGTTGCTCAACGCTCCAGGTTTCAAGGACCTATCCACCACGGGTGGCTTGGCAGGCCTTCCCGCCGTATTACAGTCCGCAGGCTGTGTGGACGTGGCAGGTACAGCGGGGAACACATCTGGGGAGGGCTTCTCCAAGTCAGGCACGAGTGGGCCCCCTAGGCCAGGGTCCACCTTCCCAAACTCCTGCACGATTTTTAGTCGCTCCTTTTCCAGCTCCTGGTTCCGGATCATCTCCTCAAAGGCATGGAACTGCTCCTGCTCCAACTGCTGCTGTTTCTGCTGTGCCACCCTCTGCCTCTCCTTCTCCAGCTCCTGCTGGATGGCCACATTCCGGGCAAGCTCTTCCGCTTCCCTCTTCTGCAAAGAAAGGAGTTAGGCTTAACAATTGACACCTGGATGACTTCACATCTCAGGGGGGACAAGGCTTTGCGGCAGGGATTTCCTAAAGCGTGCCCCTGCTCTGGCCCAATTTCCCAACACGGAATCTGTGCCTCCCTCGGCAGCTCATGTCTGCCCAAGTGGTCACCGCTTGTGTCTACCAGGCCACGGCAGACCTACTCTTCAAGGACAGTGACGGTCCCGACCCCCTCAGTACCCTTCCCCAATGGCTCTTACTAAGACATTTTCTTCTTAACCGAAATCTTGATGCAACTTACTGTTCGCGCTGCATAATCTGTATCAGACACAGTCTTATTCTCTAACTCTACCATGTATACATTCTGTATCCGAAGTAAGGGGGTCTTTGCAGAATTTTAACCCAAAAGGAAGCCTCCAAAATTTAGCTGGTGACTAGCTCAGTACGAAGTGACATTTTAAACTAACAAGAAACATCAAGTAACAATCACCCTCATTAAGGTTTTCACTCACTTGGTACCTTAGAAATATATGCCTCATAGCTGTTTACCTCTCTGCTGATTTTCAACATCAGAGTCCAGAACAGGGCTCAGCAGAGCGCTACAAAATAATCTGGAGTTGCCGGCAGTGCGAATTTCACATCTGACACAGACCACAGGCAGTGCCTTGGGAGTTCTCCACGTGCTCTAACTAACTCTTCCTAACAAGAAGCATTTGAAAATAGCTTGAAAAACAAGTATTATCAACAGGTATAACCAAATGTGAATCAATACCCCAAAATTCACTGATCTAAAAACTTACGTTTCAGTGAAATGTTTCACTGCTCTTAGGTTCTCCCTCTAGATATAGCACATAAGCAACAGATTTTCTGTCCCTCAAATCACCCTCCAGGACAAGCAGGCTAAATATGTTAGAATCCTCAGCCTAAACACTTGTGTTCTACTCTTTTGAGTTTCTTGCCTTTGCTGAAAAAAATAAACTATGACACTAAAATCACAAGACCTGTTAAAATATCATATCGCAATCCTAGGGCACAGCCTAAGAAAACAAAATAATTTCCTTTTTATTATATACTTACCTTTTCTTCATTATATTCTGTATATTCTTTGGTATATCGTTTCAATAGCTCTGCCTTCAGCTCTTCTGCTTTGGGAAATGCAATCTCCTTTAACTTCTGAGACACAAAAATCAAAAACTGAGAATTAGGATAATTCCTAGCTAATGAAGTAGAGAAGTAAAGTGACTTAAGACAACTTGGCAATGGCAACAACGTTTCCAAAAACAATGCAGAATACCCCCTACTGTCCCATACCTGCTACTTCATAACTGATCTGGTGAAATGGCCTTATTTCCCGTTGCCGGATTTGATGCTCAGATGCGGACACCACTACTTTTACCTTGAAGTTAGTCTGTGCTGCTTTGAAGCTTTTAGATGGGCAACAGTGAGAGTGAAGACCCACCTTTACTGTGTCTTTCTTTTCAGGAATGACAGCCAATTTGTAATCCCGATGCTTTGGCAGTTTCTCAATAAAGAGCCTAAAGGAACGGATCAGAATGATTATCATGCAAAGAAAATGTCCAACAGACTCTGAAGCAAGGCGACTCCCTTGTCCTGCACCCACTGCAAGACGGGTTTCCAGACATTCAGGGGAGGGATAATACACACCCAGTGACCATGTTCCCCACCCACCTCCAACCCTATGTTTCCCTCCTCTCCCAAATTAGGTGCGCAGGAAGCACTAGACTCCCACAACTAAAAAGATGAGGGGAGAAAAGCAAACCTACCTTGTGCCCAAAAATATACCTCCAAAGAGATTCTTTTCTTATTACAGTGACAGGCTTCCAAAGGAAAGGGCCTCTGTCACAAATTCTTCTTCAAATAACAGTTTGGCAGCCAAGGGCAGGAAACCCATGTTCTATGATTAGCCCTGTGACCTTAACCTTGGCTTCTTTTTCTTTGGGATCCATCCTCCTTCAAAGCAGAATATTCCTTGCATCATACTAAGCACTAAGATGCTTAGATGGTACATGTGTTATGTATATACTATGTGCGTGTTACGTTGTAATTTGCATTATGGTCCTGATAAAAAGTTCTTAGAGAAATATAAGGGCTAGATTTTCTCTTTACATTTTGTCCCTGGCTGTAAAGCTCAGTGGGAAAAATATTCACAGATCTCTAACATTAATGATGTCTATGTGGGGACAGTAAAAGCACAAAGAAGTATTTGTCACAACTTGTCACAACCCAAAGTAGCAGATTAAGAATTCCAAAGCCAGAAGACCAGTTCCAGAGTCTGCTCTTCTAACCACTGTATCACACTGCCTCCACATGGTCCTGGAATGTCCAGAACTGTTGGGGGGGGGGGGGGGGAGGGTACTGAACAAAGATGTCTTTTAACAGAAGTACGTTGTAATATATACAAGCTAAGGCCCAAAACAAATCAATTGAGGGGAGTTTGCCCACAGTTCTAAAATACTGTACTAGAGTTGGGACTAACTGACTCTTTTCTACTTTCTGCCCACGGGGAGTAAACAGAGGAGGACAGCTCAGTAAGGGGAAAGAAGATGACCCCCACGAGAGCAAACTCCTTTTATTTTTTTTTTTTTAATTTTAATGCTTTTATTTAGTTAGTTTTGAGAAAGAGTGGAAGAAGGGCAGAGAAAGAGGGAGACAGAGGATCCGAAGCGGGCTCTGCGCTGACAGCAGTGAGCCTGATGCAAGACTCGAACTCAAGAACTGTGAGATCATGACCTGAGCTGAAGTCAGACGCCTAACTGACTGAGCCATCCAGGAGCCCAAAGCAAACTCTTTTCATTTTTTTTGTTTATTTAAAAAATTTTTTAATATTTATTTTTGAGAAACAGAGAGAGCATGAGCAAGGGAGGGGCAGAGAGGGAAACACAGAATCCAAAGCAGGATCCAGGCACTGAGCTGTCAGCACAGAGCCCAACGTGGGGCTCAAACTCACGAACCATGAGATCATGACCTGAGCCGAAGTTGGACGCTTAACCAACTGAGCCACCCCAAAGCAAACTCTTTTTAGATGAGCACTCCTCCCTTGGTTCTATACTAGGCACATGAAATTTTAATTTCAATCCAATTTGACAAGACCCTTCAGCCAAGGATGAATTCTAAAATCAAAATGATTCTAAAACACTTCCCTTTGGGTTCATGAAAAAGATATAAAAGTTTCCTTGAAGTCTATATTTAAAATAAATACAGATTTGTTTGTTCACCAATAGAGTCTTGAAGAAGATGTTGAGATAAGTAAGACTAGTTCTTGTGTTCAAGAGACCTATAATTCAATGACTCTCCCTTGGCCCTAAAGACCAAGGTACCTGTTCATAACTTTAGCAGGCTACATGTGCTTTGTATGAAAGCCCAAATCAGCCAATATAGTACCATGTCGTATAAACACCACACTTTATATTCACTTGTGCTATCAGCCTGAAGAACTGTGAAGTCCCTGAGGCCAGAGATTCCTGTGTCTTGTGCTTCTTTGCATGTCCCTCTAAAGCTGGGACAGTGCCTGGGTGAACAGGCACTCAATAAATATCTGAGGAATAAAATGGTCTTAAAACCTTTGAAGGAGCTGAGTAAAAAAAACCCAAAGTATAAAAAAGTACATATAGTATGCTATCTTATAAGTATGAAAGGGGGAAAATTCTGTATGTGTACGTACACATACATTTACTTCCAAGTACACAGTAAGTCAGGAAACTAAGGAAAGTAGACAGCAGGGGAAATAGAGCAGATGGGACAAGAGTGGGAGTGAAACCTCTCACCATACGCCTTTTTCTATCATTTTGATTTTGAACCATGCAGTGGAATCTAGTTTATAAGATGAAACTTCTAGAGCTGTACATGAATACGTTTCTCTTGTTTCCACAACTATAGTCAATTTTCTGAATGGGGAACATACAGGCAGAAGGGTCTCTTGAAAACAGAACTGGCAACGTTGCCCATTGCCTGTACAGGAGTCAATAGCGCTCAGCGTTTAGTTCGCAGCCTGCCTGGGCTCAAATCCTGGCTTGGCCATTACAAGCTGTGTGAATTCCAGCAAGTTACTCAGTCTCACTACCCTTCTTTATATGTGTGTGTGTGTGTGTGTGTGTGTGTGTGTGTGTGTGTGTGTATGTATATGTATATGTGTATATGTATATGTGTGTGTATATATATATATATACACACATATACATATACATATATATGTTATATATATACATACATATATATATTATATATATATATACATATATATATGTATATATATATATATATGAGTTATATATATGGAGACAAACTAGTACTACCTGATAGGGTTGCTGTGACACTTAAAGAGATTAAAAAAAAAAAAGTGCTGAGCACAGTGCCTTGCACCTAGCCAACATCTACTATGATTGCTCTGTATGCTATATGATTGTTTTTCACTAATAAATAAACAAAAATTGTGAGCAAGAAGAACAGATAAAGATGTGAACACCAGGGCTAGAAGTGTTCTAGGTGTAGAATACCTGTGGCCCAGAGGTATACTGTTCTCTGGGTTAGATCTGGTTGCAGCCTAGAAAGGGAAACGTACCAAAGCAAAGATGTGTTGGCAAAAACACAAGCAAAGCAAACTATTAGGACGATGGGGATAAAAAGAGATATGCAGAAAAGGAAACACAAAAGGTAAGTATATGAAATGGTATTCAACTTTACTTATAATGAAAGAAATTCAAATTAAGATGAGGTACCATTTCCATATATCAGATTGGCAATGGCTTAAAGGTTGATTATAACCAGTATACACAGGGTGTTGGGAAATGGGTGTCCTTAGACACCCTTAACGGGGCTGTAATTTGATAATACGCTGTATTATCACAGGACAGTAATTTTCTTGGGGGTGGGGAGGGGAGACAACTATTCAAATTTTAAAATTTGTATATCCTTTAAACTCACAATTCCACCTCTAGGAATTTATCGTACACAACAGTACAAAGATATAAGACTATTCAATATAGCACTGGTCATAAAAGTAGAGAAAAACTTAAATGAAAACTTAAATGCCCATCAATAGGGGAATATTTAATAAATTATGCTGCACTCAAATGTGAAAAACAACATAATCATTCACTCATTCATTCGACAGATATTTACTGAGCATCTACTATGGGATCAGGCATTACTGTAAAGGCTGGGGATTTGGCGATGAACAGTCATAAATCCCTCCCAGCAGAGGGTGTGCATTATAGTGGGGGGAACAGACAATAAAACAAAACAATATATATATAATCAATGCCAGGAGAAACTCATTAATAGGGAAGGGGAATAGGAAGTGACAGGAGAAGGAGTAAGATTTTAGGGCAGCTAAGGAAGGCATCGCCAAGAAGATGGCATTTAATTAAGGACTGGAAGGGAGGAGGCCATAAAGAGACCTGGGACAAGACCGTTCCAGGCAGAAGAAATAGCCCTGAAGAGAATGAGATGGATCAGTATGTCCTAGTATGGAAAGATATGACTGCTAAGAAAGCAAGCTGTAGAACAGAATATATTGTATGATCTCATTCAAGCTTTAAGAAAAAAAGGATAAACGTGTGAGCCTATGTGCTTGCACAGACATATACATTTTCCTGGACACACAAGAAAGGACAGTGGTCACCTCTGGGGGATGTGACTCTTCTTTTTGCTTTAATATTTCCCTCGCTGGATAGTTTGAGAAAAAAACTAATTTAAAAAGCCAAGCAGAAATTCTGTAACGTGGATGGCTAAAAGACTCTCCTCTTATTTCTTCCTATCTTAGAAGTTACTGAGCAAAGTGAGCACGATCACAGATGAAAACCCTCTTCAGTCTGTAAGCCCCAATCCCAATGGAAAACATTGTCAATGCAGGTGACAGACGACTTTCAGAAAGCAGGTCTGTGTTATAGGAGGTTCACACAGCAGACGAGAAGTGCCTAAGTCCTCTGTAACTCCCTTCTGTGTAGCCTAGTCAATGACCATAAAAAGCTGTGAAAGAATTCACCGCCTGGATTATTGTCTGTGCTCATCATGAAAATATGTACTGATTTAATATGCTGAAGATCCTGCTATACTGGGGTCTGCAAAAGGCAAAGCATGCCTACTCTGGGGGGGAAATGTGCTTCAGATCATTAAGATGCCTGAACTGCCCAGGGAAAAGAACAAACATGCCTTTTAAAATCCGGAATTGAAGTACCCACAAAAGGTCTAGAACAATGACTTGCAATAGTGGGGGAGGCAGAGGAGTGGTGAGGTAGATGCCTGCTCCCTTCCCTCCTCCCTCCTCAGTAGTAATAATTGCCAAAGTGAGCCACTGTTACTGACAAGAATCTAACCAAGTAAAATGCGGTGGAAAAACAGACTGAGAATATTAAGCCAGAACTTTTTTGCAACTCCTACAGCTTGTCAGTTCACAGAATCAGAATTAGGGTCTTGAAGATACCTGCAAGAAAAATGAAGGTAGCTACACGTTTCGCTTCAGGTCAAGCCAATCCAACAAAGTCCCAAATTAAACTCCGAATCTAGCAAATTAAGTAAATGAGCTGCTTCATGCCACCATCTTCCCACTGAGCTCTCCTCCAGGGCCTACTTCATCATATTAAATGGTCCTGTAAGTGGGCACCATGTACAGGGACAGACTCCCCATATCGATCTTGCCATTAACATGGATATTCATGTCACTCAAAGCAACCCCAAGTCACAGAACAATATCAATTTAAGTACTCTCAATCCTACCCCCTCTTGCCTATTCAAGAGTTTACTGCGACAGTTAAACTCTCTTTTTTGTGCTGTACCATCAGCCTCTCCTTCACAGGCTCCTTTCCATTAGCAAATAGTATGCTCTAGAATCTCCCATCTTAAAATACACACCACACATTCACATACTCCTTGTCCCCCTTCAATTACTTCCTCATTGTTTCACTTCACTCTTCCTACCAAACTCCTCGAAAGAGTTATCTATGCCTGGGCTTGGCAAAATACAGCTAATAGGTCAAATCTGGTTTGCCATCTGTGTCTGTAAATGAAGTTTCCTTGGAACACAGCCACACCCATTCGTGCATGTGTTATCTAATGGTTGTTTTCACACTACAAGACAGAGGTTGTGACAGAGATCAAATGGCCTGCAAATCCAGAACTATTTACTATCTGGCCCTTTACGAAAATATTTGCCCACCTCTGGACGGGACTCACGGTCTCTACTTTCTCATTGTCCACTGACTCTTCGGCCCACTCCAATCTAATGTCTTCTTAGTCCTTCTGGTGAAACTGTTTACCAAGATCACCAATGACATCACGACACCAAACCCAAAACTTCACCCATCCCATCTGACCCTTTCTCACACAGCCTGGCCACTCTCCTGCAAATGCACCATTCTCTCCTGGATTTCCTCTTGCCTCTCAAACCTCCCTTTGAGTCTCTTCTGCTGGCCCGCCCTCCCTCCCCAACCAACCTCAGGTCTCTTCTATAGTCTTTTTTTTTTTTTAATTATTTTTATTAAAAATTTTTTTAATGTTTTTATTTTTGAGATAGAGAGAGACAGAACATGAGCTAGGAAGGGGCAGAGAGAGAGAGAGACAGAATCCAAAGCAAGCTCCAGGCTCTGAGCTGTCAGCACAGAGCCCGACGCGGGGCTCGAACCTACAAGTGGTGAGATCATGACCTAAGCCAAAGTCAGATGCTCAACCGACTGAGCCACCCAGGAGCCCCTATTCTACAGTCTTATTATTAAGCTTTCTTGATCTTTGAATGTGTCAGGAATCCTTCTGGCATCTGATGAAGCTCATGGACCCCACAGAATAATTTTTTAAAGATATAATACAAAACATAAAGGATTACAAAAGAAGCCAATTCTACTGAAATACAGTTTTCAAAATATAAAAATTGTAACATGTGCTTCTTTATTAATACATTATTAATACATTTTTAAAAGGATCTCACTGTGGCTTCAATAACAGTACTGTAATTCAGAAGCAGTGGCAAGTGTTAAATGCTATTTCGAGGTATCAGCATCAATTGTAATGTGATATAAAAATAGTGATTTCTATTGGTGACATTGTGAATATTATTATTACTGTGCAAAATTGAAGGAAATGCTGAATTTCAGTTAGAGGTTAGTGGAAACAAGAAAAGTTTTTCCCAACCGAATTCATGGAGTCCAAATTCTACCTCTGAATCCCTGTGGGGTTCCTGGACCCCAGATTAAGACCTATATGCCAGAAGATCTCAGCGGTTCTCACGGCTTCAGAAGCGTCTATATGCAGGGGACTCCTAGGTTTGTATCTCCAACCCAGACCTCTCCTCAGTTCAGACTGGTACATCCAACTTCCTAAACTTAACACCTTAACATGTCAAAAAAACCAGGCCTGAATTCTTGAATATCCTCTCTACTCAACCCCTTTTCTACACCGTTCTCCCCATCTCAGTGAATGGGCCAGCACATCCTAAGTTACTCATGGCAGAAACCTGAGATCAACCTTGATACCATCATCCCTCCCAAATTGTCAGTAAGTCCCATAGACTCTACCTCCAGAATACAAATCCACCTGCTTCTTTCCATGCTGCCACACTCCAAGCCATCAGCCTCTCTCTTGAATTGCCATTAAGAGTATCCTAACTAATCTCCCTGCCTTCTCTTAACACACCCTTCAGCATTTGCAACATGGCAGCCCCAATTTATATATCCAGAATATAAGTAAGATTAGGTCATAACCTCTCTTAAAACTTAAAACTTTGCAATGGCTTTCTAACGCTGTCAAGATAAAATACAAACTCCTTACCGTGGTCTGCATGCTTCTGCTCCACCTGCCCTCAGCCTCATCTTATTCTCCCCCCTCAACTGCTACCCTCCAAACATGATGATCTTCTTTCAATCCTTAGAACACACTAAGGTAATTCCTACCCAAGAGCTTCTGAATGCAGTTACACCTGCTTTAAACACTCTGGTGTATGCTCTTGGAATGACCAACTCTATGGCATCCTTCAACTTTCAGTTTAAATCTTACCTTCTCAGACAGACCTTACCCTATTTGACACCCTTGGTTATTCTCTGTCACAGCACTCTCTTTGTTCCTTTCACAGCATTTGCCCTACTTTGAGACTAGATGTTTATTTGCTTACCTGTTTACTGTCTTCTCCTATAACTAGAAAGGTACACCAGTAAAGGCAGGGGCCATTTTACTTCTTATATATCCAAGACCTAGAGCAGTGCCAAGCAGGTAGCAGGTGTATGCAATATATATTTGTTGAATGAATATGGCCTGAGGGCAAGGGGCAACAGAATCCAGAAGGTCCTTCAGAAAATACTTGGTAGAGTGATTCTGTGATTCTACTTAACTTTCTCAATTATGATTCTTTGAAGAATTGTGCCCAGGGGCCTCATTCTGGAAGAACTCTCCACAAGATCACTGGAAATATTCAGGAATATTATTTCTACTAGCAGCAAAAGAAAGGGACAGTAGTCAAGGAGATTTCTCGGGAAAACAAATTTTGTGCCCATTGTGCCAAGGAATAAAAAAACTCATAATAGCAAAAGAGAGGCAAAATTTATAATTATAATTATATATTATTATTACATACAATTATAACTCTATGAAACTTTATCAACACTAAGGTCACACAACAGGGCACGATGGCATGGATGGACTGCATGATCTCTGAGGACACAGGCACTACTTCTAAACTTAAAATAGACAACAGCAGTCCCTTTTCTACTAAAGGGACTCTAAAATCACAGTACGAATCCCAGGAAGTCTGCTTCTGTGCTACTTTTCTTTAGAGTACTGGTTCTCAACCAGGGCAATTTTGCCCCTTAGAGACCATCAGGTAATGTCTGGAGGCATTTCTGCTGCCGCAATTCAGTGAGGGGGAGGGGTGCTACTGGCATCTAGTGGACAGAGACCAAGGATGCTACTAAACACTCTACAATGCACAGGGCAGTACTCACAACAAAGAACTATTCCACCCCAGATGTCAATAATACCAAGGTTGACAAACCCTGCTGCGGAGTAGTATGGGATCAAAAACTTAACATGATACAATTGAATTACATTGATTACTTTTGGGAGGACATATAAGAAACTAGTAAGGGTGACTATCTCTGGGGAGGGGCACTGAAATTTTGGGGAAAAGAGAAGTGATCGGGAGACTTCATTTTTAAATATATATATATCCTTTTGTGCCTTCTGAATTCTCCACCACATGTACATGTTACCTTTTCAAAAAATACCTAAAAATAACCAAAAGTAGTCAGTGTGGCTCAACACTATGGTCTCAACTCTAGCTTCAACTCACAGAACATTACCAAAAAAAAAAAACAAACAAAAACAGGGCCTATGTTGTAGACCGAATCCTGAATTAAGAGTTAGGAAATCTGAGTTCTGTCACTCTAAAGTGTGGAACAAAGCAGATCACTAAGCCCAGAGTATGTTTCCTCACATGTAGAATGGAAGGACAATGTGTCCTTTCAATGCACACACAGCTATGAAGATCAAATGGAATAATGCTGGTGAAATACCTTAGGAACTATGAAGAGCCATACACACACATTATAGTTATTATTTTTTTAAAGGCCTTGGTATTATTATAAAAGAACAAGACAAGAGATTATAAATGAGATCCTTTAACAGTATTCCCTTCCTAAATTAGACATCGTTTCATTATCACTGGGGATTTAGAAGTTGTCCCCTGTTAATTATACTGACATCTATTTATGCTGCCTACCCTAAGAAGCTAAGTACCTCAAGGGAAAGGTCTTATGATGAGTCACATGAACTGTAGGCGGTCAATACTTATTTGATGATTTGCGTGACTATAATAAAGGTTAAGAAGAAAAACCTTTTTCTTGAATCACTCAATTTGTGACAAAATAAGTAGGGGTGAGGAATTTTGGCTCTGCTACCCCTCAGCAATAATGCTATGATTAGCTGCCTCAATAGAGGACAGGAAAAGCACTCATCAATACAAAACATGTGTAGTTTAACCATCATCTCCCTTGTCTAACAGCTGGGCTATGTGGGCACAGGCCAAAAAAGCTAGGTCTCTTACTCATGAAATCACTGAGTCATGAAAATAACACTTTCAGTACTCATGACTCTTTATGTCAAGGACAGTCGGTATGTAGGAGCTGCCTGCAAAAATGATTAATGCTAATGATGTTGTAAAGTTCTCTACTTTTAGCAATTCTGGGCAGAATAAATGAGCACATGAGCAGAATGAGTGAGGCATCAGTCACCGGAAAAGAAAAAGGAACCTGGAGGTGTCTTACGTGATATACTTGTTATAGAGGATGAAGGCATGTTCAATGTTGCCTTCCTCAGAGTAAATGGATGCCATTCGGATAATCTCGACTCCAGAGCGGAAGTACCGTCGGGGTGGAATGTCTTCATTTATCTCCACTGCACTACCCATCTGGGAGAGAGCCCTCACCCGGTCTTCGGGCGGAAGGCTCACGTCTCCATGGTCAGACATCAGGACCAAGAAGTTCTGAGACAGAAAAAACAGGTGGCATCAGCACCATGGTCCCCATCACAGCCTAGTACACAGTAACTGGTTATCCCACAAACTTCTACCTTATGAAGAAATTAAGAGAAAAATACCATATGCTGTGGCTTGTATCAAAGAAAGTCTCCTTCCTACAGGAAAGCTGAGACCCTCAAGGAAGCCCACATCACAATGACAGAAGTACTGGCAGACTCAAAAGCCTACAATCCCTGTGCCATAATTACGTGGTACAAGGAGTAAACTATAATGGGTGTTCGGTTCTACTCTTCAAGTTAATCATTCTCTCTACCACTAGGTGGCCCTGCCATAAAAGGAAGGATGGTATCTTATATTTTTGGCATTATTTCTCCTACCAGCTACCCATTTCCATCTACTCCAGTACCTGACATTGTATGCTCAATGAACTTTCATGAAGATTTTTAACTGATTTCAACTTTGATCATTTGTATTTAATGAGAGTAACTGACATTTTTCTATGGTGTACTTTTTCACATCTGAATACAAGGTGAGGGGAACTGGTCTGGGAACAAACGCTCACAATCCTAGTTCTGCTCACCAAACCACTATTCCAGTCAACCCACAACATCATTCATCACATCAGGGTAAGGAATTTAGATCTAAACAAAACAAAACAATTTACTCAAATCTATCTTCAAAGACTAAGCATTCTTCAAACAACAAACAGGCACAAAGGTAACTGGGAATGCAAAAAACAAATCAACAAAAACCCCAAGAGTTTTCCCTTCCTGTGTTTCAAACCGCAGTAATTCTACAATCTTTCTCGATACTCTGCTGTTAGAATCAGATTCCAACTTCCAATCAGATAACACTCTACCATCATTTTCAAAAAGAATCTGGGTATTTGTTACACATTGAATTACAGCACACCCTAGCCAGCACGTTCTGGTATATACAAACTGTATATACTAGAATTCAAGGCCCTAAGTCTACTGGCCCCATTTTGTCTTCGATCTTAAATTTGCTCCTTCCCAACAGAGATCTTTTTCCTCCAGTCAGGATTCTGTCCTGGATTCTGTCCAGAAATCCACACATTTGTTTCATTTGTCTAGCCACTGCTTTTCTGTTTTCCACTCCAGTCCCTCCCCAAGAGGTCTCTCTTGGCCAATTCTATCTCTAGGTCACACTTCCCCCAAGCTTCCTATCTAGACACCCTTACGAGTAGTCCAAAAGCTGTGCGGACGACCAAGGATGCAGAGGCATTCCATCTCCCCAAAGCCTTTTTAGAGGCTCAGAAAGCTGCTAAAACTTTCCTAGGTTGCCTCATTAGTAAACTCAGTCCAGAGCCCATTAAAACCAACTGAAGCAGAGGATGCTTGTTGCGCCTCAGTAGCTTTGAGAAGAGGATCTTTAGGCGGATGGAACCCCCTCCCGAGGCCAGCAGTACTACAGGGCTGAGCAACACTCCAAAGAGGAGATGCGGCACCCGCAAACAAGGGGGAAGAGAGGACGAGATCTAGGGAAGTAGCAGGAATGCGCAGAGGTGGTGTATTCAGTAAAGAGGGACCTCCTGACACCTGCTTGAGGCCCCCTTCTTGAAGGCCCTCAAACCCAAGCTGCCAACCCAGGGCAAAATTATCCAAGGTTTTCGGGTCTTTTGAGCGCGGCAGGCGGGGATGCACTGGGCCTGGCTGGGACAGAAGCCATCAGTGGCCTCGCGCGCGGCGGACCGGGCAGAGGGCGCGGGGGGAGAAGGCTGCAGGCCCCACACTCACGGCGGCCGTTCCCTTTCAGAGTCCGAACAAGCTCAGTGGCCCAACCCCACCCCATTCCCAGGACCCTTCCCCACCTGTCCCCGCGGACGACACCCGGAGCTTCCGGAAACGTCACATCCGGTGCCCGCCCCTCCCACTCCCGCTGATCTACTCTTTATACTCTCAGGAACACCGGATCCAGGGCGGCAAGCTGGTGGGCGGGGCTAGAGCCGCCACCTGCGAAAATACGACCAATGAGAAGAGGGCTCCACGTCGGCCATCTTGGTAAAGGAAAAGCAACAAGGAAGAAAGAGAAAGCCAAGTAATTAAAGGAACCAATGGCCAAGCTAACTTATGTTTTTAGAATTAAAATGATTTGGGATCGAGTTTCCTGCCAGATAGCCCCCATACCACACTCACACAAATTCACAAATCAACATTCAAGGAGGGAATTACTGATTCAAGTACCTGGCTAAACTGACCAGGGTTTCTAAATCCATGAAAGAAAAACTCCTTAAAACTTCAGCTTGCTTTTGTCACTACCTACACAAAATTGATAGTGTGAGGTATCAGGCTTCTATTGCCTAGAAAAAAACCTTAAGATCAACTTTTTTTTTTTTTTTAACGTTTATTCATTTTGGGGGGGCGGGGTGCAGAGAGAGCAGGAGACACAGACTCCAAAGCAGGCTCCAGGCTCTGAGCTGTCAGTACACAGCCCCTCACAGGGCTCGAACCCACTAACGGTGAGACCATGACTGGAAGGGAAGACGGTTGCTTAACCAACTGAGCCACCCAGTCACCCCAAGGCTAACTTTTTAATGTTAGAACACAATTTATTGAAATCAAGTGTTTAGTTTACAAGGGTCACTGTGCAAATCAATGGAGCCACAAAGATCTGTATGACACAGTTCCTGCCCCTACAGCCAGGACAGGCAGTTATTCACACCAGTTATTTACACCAAACAGTGGCATATTCTGTATACAGATGTGTGTATGTATGAATATATGCACAGTCTCTTTCCCAAGAGGTTCTTCAAGCCTGCTATTCATTTTCTCTCAGGAGACTTTTTATATCACCACTCTGAAACTTTGTGCTCTCTGAGGATACTTTACCCACCAAATTTGGGGACCCTGTCTGTAAGTTCGTTAATGTGATGACCTGACCTATCCTTCAAAGTCTAGCTTAAAGCCCCTGCACCGGTATTAGCCCTTCTACCAGGTCAGTGTCCGGATCTCTAATTTCTCTGGCCCTCTGTTGTGTATCTGTGTCTGGGATTTTCCCAAAGTGATTCTATGTGGTCATTGGCTTTCCAGACTTAGGGCTGAAAGCACTTGCCAGATTCTTTCTCCCTTAAAGCATAAATATGCATGTCAGGGGCACCTGGGTGGCTCAGTCACTTGGGCGGCTGACTACAGCTCAGGTCATGATCTCATGGTCTGTGAGTTCAAGCCCCGCATCTGTGCTGTCAGCACAGAGCCTGGAGCCTGCTTCTGATTCTGTGTCTCCCTCTCTCTCTGCCCCTTCCCTGCTTGCTCTCTGTCTCTCTGTCTCTCTCTCTCTCTCTCTCTCTCTCAAAAATAATAAACATTAAATAGGCATGTCAGTGCAAGGATCCACTATCAATTTTCCTGGATCCTCTGAAGATAACTCTGGGAAGACAGTTGTAAAGGGCACTATTCTGTCTTCAAAACTCTTTCTCTACTGACTCTTTCCTTTCAGAATGTAAACATAGTGGGTAGAGCCTAAAGAAATTGAGGCACTGAGGGTGCTGGTCATAGTGAAGGCATACAGTGCAGTTGGACTCTTGGCAGGAGCGAACACAGGACAAAATCCAACACATTCAATTTCTCACTCAGTAAATATTTGTTGAGTATCTACTATGTGCCAGCTTCTGTTCTGGTTGTTAGGGATACAGCAGTGAACAAATCGAGTAGGTGGATATTGTTATGGTGCAAGTACAGGCAGAAGCAGAGCTGGTGGGGTGGGGAACAGGGGCAGCTGCTGCCATTAAGCACCGTTTCCAAGTGGTGGTTTTTCTTTGTAATGTTTAATGTAACAAGCTAACAGAGTTTACAAACATGCTATATGTTAAGACTATGATGAGAAGCCTTTAAGAAGCCATGAATGGGAAGCACGTAAGAGAGGGGTGCGCATAATCACAAACACAGCAACCACCACACACAGGTTGTCCTTGATATTAGAAAGGAGATATACCCAGGTGATGGCAATTCTTAAGATAATGGCTGAGAGGATGTAGTAAGCAGGATCTGGTTCATTCAAGGAAGGGAATCTGTAAATATTGACCAATTTTTGGCCTCTGGGGCAACTGGTCAGCACTCTTGGCTTTAGAGGTATCAGAAACAGCAAGTAAACCCTGGCCAAGGTGAACATCTGACATTCTTCATGACATTCCTGATTAACGGGAAAAGCTACAAACTGGACGATTTTGTATGTGCATCCAGGAAATTAATGCTACAAGAATTCCGTTGGTTCTTGGCAAAACTGAGGAGGACTCCTGCCCCAAAGATTGGAGGCTAAGCATCAAGCTATTCTGTCAGCAATTAGGCTTCGGCAGCTCACGTGGAGGGCCAAGGCCAAACTAGGAAGTGAGGTGGTCGTTCTTTCTGGTGCCCAGATGTACCTAGTCAGTACATTTTCCCTGAATATAACATTCTCCATATGACCTCGTGCAAAGTTCGGTGTCACAGACTCCTGCCTTCCTGTTTGTTTATTCCTAACTGCTCATTCCTGGGTAGCAGCAAAAGTCTCCTAAAAGGCAAAATTCTTACCTCAATATATAGCTTCAGGGTAGAGAGAAAATGTCCAGATGGGCTTTCTGGGAAAGATAAAAACAAGGAAGACTCTAGGCACGTATCACTTGCCTCCTTGTTACCCCTGTGGTGAGTCACATACCTAGAGGGGCAATCTCACTAATACAGGAATGCCATCCATTCTTACCTACTTCAGTGCAATCTTACAGCAGCAGCTAATGCGCTTTTATAACAAAAATCAGGTTCTGTTGCTCCTGGGTTAAAAACCCTCCAATTACTTCCCATGGCACTTGGAATTAAAAATCCAAACTCGGGTGGCTCAGTCAGTTAAGCATCTGACTCTTGATCTCAGGTCAGGTCTTGATCTCAAGGTGGTGAGTTTGAGCCCCACATTGGGGTCCATGCTGGGTGGCACCTACTTTAAAAAAATCCAAACTCCTCACCCTGGTTTATAGAGTGACTTAGTCCCTGCTGTCTCTCAGACTTCATCTTCTACTCTCCCTCTTGCTTACTGCTCTCCACCACACTGTCTGAACATCTGCCGTTCCATTGCACAGCTGTTTCCTCTTCCTGGACTGCTCTTACCCTGATTTTCACTTGGCTGACTCCATCTTAACATTCACTTACCAATTTACATGTCATGTTCTCTGACCACACACTCTAAGTAGCCACCCAATCACCCTCTACCACTCACTCTTGTTTTAATTCTTTTTGTAGTCCTTACCACTGTCTGCTTTGGTCTTTTATGGTCTGGATTGATTATTGTCTTTAATTCCCCCCTAAAATATAATCTCCAGAAATATAGGAGCTTTTTTTTTTTTTTTTTACTTGTTCACACATGTAATCCCAGTACCTAGAATAGCTTGGGGACCCAGAAGACACTCAAGAAAGATTGCTGAATGTTCAAATATTGTTAAAATAAATGTTGTCTCACTGTCCCCAAAATTAATTACAAGGATGGGTGGCCAATTATAATGAAATTAACAATGAAAAACAGTGGCCATTATGCTCTTGGGACCAAGTCTTCTCTAAAAGGCAGTTAGGACTAGGAGCAGAGGGGAGCCTGGGTGGCTCAGTCGGTTGAGCGTCTGACTTCAGCTCGGGTCATGATCTCGCAGTTCGTGGCTTCAAGCCCTGCATCGGGCTCTATGCTGACAGCTCAGAGCCTGACGCCTGCTTCAGATTCTGTGTCTCCCTCTCTCTCTGCCCCTCCCCTGCTCATGTTCTGTCTATCCCTCTCTCTCAAAAATAAACATCAAAGAAGAACTAGGAACAGAAAACCTCCAAGGCTAGACACCTTCATTAATTGAGCAAATATTTATTGAGCATGTATCATGTTCGTGAATCTTATGTCAGGCAACGAGTCTACAATAACAACAAGAAAAACTCAGTTTCTGTTGTTTTAAGGCCCTCATGGATGAGAGCCCAAAGCCATCAGAAGAGAAAAAAAAATCTTTAAAAGATTAAGTTTCTCAAGGGGATTCTAGGTGAACTCCACGCACTGAAACACTGAAGCAGCCTATCTTGAGCATTGCTAGGGAATGGGGGTGATTTGAAAGCAGAAATGGAATGTGTACTAAAGACAAATTGTTCACAGCTAAAATTTTTGCTGTGAACCCATTGGGGATATAAAATGGCAAACAGAATTTTAAAAGTAAATACTTTTTTTTTTTTTTAAGATGTAGAATGTAGAAAGAAGTGTTCCCAAAAAAGGGGGGTGGAATGCAGCAAGTGTACCGGGATCTTTAAAGCTTACACATTACAACATACGCAACGTTGCACATGCATGCGAATTGTGTTCCTTTTGAGCTGAAGTTGGAATCACCTGATGAAGTGGTGTTCCTTGAGAAGACAGCTGTGGTAAAATTGGTAACATCAAGCTGAATCTGAGGATTGGAGCGCCACCTATGGTTTGTTTGAAGACTGGTATCTTCATTGCCAAGAAAAACGTCTAGTTGGGAAAATGAGTTTTATGCATGCTTGAAAAGGCTTTTAATGTGTGTGTATTGTTATAATTAATGCTTAAATCTATACATAAGGGATCAATTTTAGACATATTTTATTCCTTTGGTATTTGTTAGTTAACTGTGAGTTATATAATTTGGTTCCTAATAACCCAAAGCCTTTTGTTTTAGGTTAAGATTGACAATCTGAAGATTATAAATTTCAACTAAGGCTAAATCACATAACAAATTATAGGGCTATTTGAATTGGACACTTTAGGTTGAGGGATTTTATCATTTTGTATTTGGTTTATACATTTCTTTGCAAAAATACTGCCATATAACCGGCACTATAACTTTGAATGGGAGATTAAAAATCGCATGCCCCTATGTTTATACTCTGAAAAGTATCCATTCAGTCAATCAACTAATATCTACTGTGTATTCACTATGTGCCAAACATTGCTCAAGGCCTTGGACATATATCAGTGAATAAAGCAGACAAAAAGCAGAAATCAATGCCCTCAAAGATCTTACACGTTAGTGATAGGTGAGGGAGTGATGGATTATAAACAATGATCATAACAAACAAGTAAATTACATTGTATGTTAGAAGATTCTACGCGCTATGGGAGAAAATGGAACAGACTGAAGGAAAAGAGAAGCACAGGGAGGCAGTTGCGATTCAAATGGTGTAGTCAGGAAAACCCTCATTGAAAAATTTTGAGTGAAGACTTGGAGGTTAAGAAAAGCATTCCAGGGAAGAAAGAGCAAGTGCAAAGGCCCTGGGCCAGGAGCTTGCTGGTGTACATAAGGAACAGTGAGGCCTCGGAGTGAGTGGAGTGGAGATGAGCAAAAGGTGCCATAGCAGTAGGTCCTGTAGGATAGGAGTCAGAAAACTATGTTGTGACTCGTCTTTGTAAATGAAGTTTTATTGGGACACAGCCATGCCCATTTGCTCACATATTTTCTGTGGCTGCTTTCCTGCTACAACCGCAGAGTACTGAGGCAGAGACAATCTGGCCCACAGAGACAAACATTACTGTCTGGCTCTTTATAGAAAATGTTTGCTGACCCCTGATGTAGGTTGGATCTTATAGGCCATTGTGGGGACATTGGGTCTGACTCTGAGAAAAATGGGAAGCCATGAGAGGGCTGTCACAGAAGGAAGACAAGATCTGACTTATGTTTTGAAAGGATCATTAAGGTGACTGTGTTGACAAATTTTAGAGAGGCAAGCGTGCTAGCTGAGAAGCCAGTACGGACTGTGTTCATAAGGTATGCTGGGATGCCCCCAGGATGCCACAGCAAATTCATCAGGGTGTAGCGGGATTTTCTAAATTTTTGAAGGGTTCACAGCAATACTTGACATCTGTCAGACACCATGTGAGCTTCCAGCTAATGGGTGGTTCACAGTTTCAACATTAGGTCATGCTATTTTCCTTTCAGTGCTGTCATATCTTTCTGAAGCTGGGTTTTCGGCAGTACCTGTAATAAAAAGCCAGTACTCTTTGAAAATCAATGTGGAGCAGGAGATGAGGCTGGCAGTGTTCGACTTAACTCCGAGGTTTGAGATGTTGTGCAGTGCCCAACAGTCACGCACCCTCCATCAGCAAGTAAATGTGCTTATTTAAGAGTGAAATTAGAATATCTTTCTTTTCTCCTACAGCTATTATTTTTCAGAATAATAGTCGGTTGTTGGAGCATCGTCTTATTGTACAATGTGCTGTGTTACTGGAGCATTTTTCCTGTGGCTGCTCTAATGAATTGCCACAACCCGGTGCCTCGTAAAGCAGAAATTAATTTTTTCACAGTTTTGGAGGTCGGAAGTCTGAAACGAGTGTCACTGGGACAAAATTAAGGTGTAAGCAGGGCTACACTCCTTCCAGAGGCTCTTAGGGAAGATTTCATTCCTTGCCTGTTGCAGCTTCTTGTGACTGTTGGCTGTCACACTCCAATCTTTGCATCCATGGTCACCTTGCTTTTTCCTCTGCTATCTGTATCAAATCTTCTGCCTCAATCTTCTCAGGACACACGTGAAGGACACCTGGCTGACTCAGTCAGCGGAGTATGCATCTCTTAAACTCAAGAGTCATGAATTTGAGCCCCACATTGGGCATAGAGATCATATATATATAAATGCACATATGTGATTGCATTTAGGATTCACCTTGCTAAGTTGGGATAACCTCTCCATGTCAAGATCCTTTTTAAAAAATGTTTCTTTTTGAGAGAGCAAGAGAGAGAGCATGTGCGAGGCAGAGAAGAGGCAGAGAGAGGGAGACAGAAGATCTGAAGTGGGCTCCGCACCGACAGCAGAGAGCCCGATGTGGGGCTTGAACTCAGGAACCGCTAAACCCTAGGCGTTCTTCAAGATCCTTAACTACTCACATACACAAAGATCTTTTTTTCTAAATAAGGTGGTGATATTAACAGGTTTCAGAGATTATGACCTGATCAGCTTGGGTGGCCATTATCTAGCCTACTACAGGCATAAATCCTTACTACCTTTTTGGCACCTAACTACTTAATAAATGGGACTGTTAAGTATTTCTTTGAGCCTATAGGTGAGACACCAAGGGCTCTGTGAATATATAAAGTTTGAGAGCCTCTGAATTAGGAGGCTCTGCCAATAATCCAGACAGGGAATGATGGGGGCTTGGACTTGAGTGGCAATGGAGAAAAGCGGTTGGAAGTAGACAAGTTCTAGATACAATTTGAAGGTAAGACAGATGGAGTGTGCTGACGTTCTGGATGTGCAGTTGGAAGGGAAAGAGAGACCGCAAAGTCTCTTTATACTTTTTCTGGAAACAGAAATGAAGATGAAGAAAGCAGTGCACGGACCAGAATTTTTGCTGGGGACGCGTGCAGACTGGTGGTTCCATTTTGTACATGTTTAGAGAAGTAATACAAAAAGAAAGAAAAAAGGGAAGGAAAATACGTGCATTCCCAACTAGGGCCTGCCGCCAGACCCTCCACCTGCTTACTCTACTCTCATGGTGGTCAAATGTCCCTCCACCCATGTTTTGACTTCTAATTCCAAACGTGGACTGAGCAAATACAGACATGAGGTTCCATGTTAGACAGAGGAGACTTAGAAAGCCTTGTCCGAGCCAGAATCCTAAAGAGGATAGGGCAAATTGGGCTCTCCTTTGAGGAGCTGAAAATTACAGAACCCCCAAATTAAAAATAGTTATGCCAAATGATGGAGTGGAATTTCAGAAAGACGAGGCAGCAGCGTAGTTTTTGAATCTCCCCAAAGGCTTTCATGGAAATAGATCAAAACCAAAGGCCCACTGGTAGCATTTACCGTGAAATTAGAAACTCCCCAAAACAAAAGGGTGGGTGTAACATAAGCCCTAACAGTTGCTTTTTTCCTTTTTTGTTAATGCCTGACCTAAGCTTTGATTGCCTGTTCATTTCAAAGAGGCATCCACTTCAAAGACAGCTACCCCAGTAAACACAGTGCTAGCCATACATGGGATAAATAGCCAGGCCACTTTCCCCCAACTGAGGCTTCTTTGACGTAGAAATCTCAGTCAATTTCAATAACTGACTTTTGGGACCACTTGTCTTTTCTTTCTCCCTGTGTTTTAAATCCCCACTCCCATGTTTTCTGTTTTGTTTAAGGAGGCTACACACTTAGCATGGAGTCCAACCCAGGGCTTGAACTCATGGCCCTAAGATCAAAACCTGAGCTGAGATCAAGAGTCAGACGCTTGACTGACTGAACCACCCAGGCACCCCTTTTTTAAGTAGGCTTCATGCCCATCCACTCCTATTTTAAATTCACCACTAAGGACTGAGCCCTTGAAACCCCAGGCCCCCACCCTTGATCCTGGTCCTGATTTGAACCCCTGGTCCCAGTACTCTGTCTCTACCTGAGACCTCACTGTGTGGCCCCAGGTGTACTGTGTAAGGAATAAACCTCTATTTTTTCAAACATTCCTGGTGGTTGCTGCTAAAGGACATCTTGAAATTATAGTAAGAACCAGAGGACTGATTCAACCACATTGGTTACTGACAGGCTGAGACCTACACACAACAATGGGGAAGAGTACCATCAACAGGCACAGACTTGCCCGCTTCTGGTGTCTGCACCAGAGGCAGTCGCAGACTGGAGGAAGCATCTGATGGCCTTGAGGGCAGGAAGACTTCAACCTGCCAGCAGGTACTCACTCGCAATTTGAGAACAGCAGCTGAGACCTGGTGGTGCAGTCCTGTCCACCCACAAAGTGAGGAAGTACAAGGAGCCCCAGAGGGGGTCTAAAGGACTGGGGGTGCTCTTGCCCTGCCCCACCTCTGTCTTGAAATGGAGCAGCCCGAGCTCCCTTCCAGATGTGACCCACCCAGAGGAGAAACTTCTCACAGCAACAACAGACACAAAGAGAAATGTCTTGATAAAAGTCTGGAGAAGGGAACAGAGCCAGGAAACCTCAGAAAGAAGCCATCCATTTTTGAACGCTACATTCGGAGAAAACAAAAAACAAAAAACAAATTCTGTGAAGTTAGGAAAGTGATCCGCAACCACAACTCCTTTTCAAAGTGCATTAATACTGATTTCACTTAAAAAGCGGATAACAGAAATGAGATTGAGATCAAGTCCTACACAATAGAATGGTGGGGGGTCTCCACATGTGGGACAACAACCAGGTGGAAGCCGGTGGCACTGGAGGTGAAAGGATTCACCTGAGGCAGAACAAAGGCGATAGAAGTGTATTGAACACATCACAAGGGAGCAGTGGGCAGGACAGCAAAAGAGACTGTCTGCAAGGAGACAGTGTGTGGGGGCTGTATTTAAAAGGGGAAGGTGAGGAGGTATGGAGACATATGGAACTTTTCCTTTTTGCTAACTGTGCTTGGTTGTAAGTAGCCCACATGTTAGTTAGGGCCTATGGATATTTTGATGTGGGTCACCTGATGGGCCAGTCTGTATTCAGCCCAGGGGTTGGAGGTCACTGTGGGCCCTTTTGTCTCTATTTCGCCAGGTGGTCACTGTGGGCCCTTTCTACATTCCATCACTCAAGCCTGTTGTCTAAAAGCGGCCTCTAAAGGTAGCATAAGAAAATGAGAATAGCATCCCTTCAGAAAATGAAAGCAAGTCCAAAAAGACAGGACCAGAAAACAGATCAAAATTGGAACATGCTATTTCAAAACAAGCTAAAAGATGGGGTGCCTGGGTGGCTCAGTCAGTTAAGTGTCCAACTTCAGTTCAGGTCATGATCTTGCGGTTCACGGATTCGAGCCCCACACCGGGCTCTGTGCTGACAGCTCAGAGACTGGAGCCTGCTTCAGATTGTGTCTCCCTCTCTGTTTCTCTCTACTCCTTCCCCACTCACGCTGTCTTTCTCTGTCTCAAAAATAAACATTGAAAAAAATTCACAACAAGCTAAAAGATATTAGAAGGAACAACGTAAAAGATGAAAGAATGTGGAGTGAGGGAGGGAAGGAGAGGGAAGTTATTATCTAATAGCTCCAGAGTTTCTGTCTGGGGTGATAAAAAAGCTCTGGAAATGGTATTTGGTTTTTGTTTTATCTATTTCCATGAGACGGCTGGGGACATCCAAAAACTATGCTGCTGGTTCCATCTTTCTAGAGTCCTGTTCAATTTTTTGACATAATTATTTTAAATGTGGTTGGTGGTGATGGTTTCACCTCATCATGGATGTGCTTAATGCCACTGAATTGTGTACTTAAAAATGGCTAAATTGTGTACTAAAAAATGGTAAATTTTGTGTTGTGTACATTTTACCATAATAAAAAAAAAGATGAAAGACCAACATAAATCAGAATTAGGAGGGATGATAGAGCTCAGGACAGAATTAAAAATAAAAGAAAAAATCAGAAATAAAGACTTAAGTTAAAAATAATACAAGAGTAAATGAACATAATGGATAATGCCTTAAGAGAAACAAATAAGAAAAGTGGGAAACTTTTAAAGATGAAAAAGAAGATAAAAAGAATTCCAGAGAAATGGCAAATATAAAAGGTAGGCAAAAAAGTCAGGACAACTCTGAAGAGAGTAATACAAATACATACAAGAAGTTAGTATGCTCTAAAAGTGACATTCTAAATCAGTGGAGCAAATTAGTCAATACATTGTGATACATTCATGTTGAGACAAATGGTTTCTCTAGAAGGATTCACATACAGTGTGGCAAAAGTAGATGTCTCTAAGGGGGCAGGGAAATGGGCAGCTGGGTATTTCCATTGAATACCTTTTGTACCTTGTTCTGTCATGTGACTTTATTACCTCTGAATTCTGACTGCCTGAGTTCAAGCCCCAACACCCCCAATTGCTAGCTCTTAATCCTGGGCAAACTTTTGACACTCTCCAAGCCTATGTCATTATCTGTGAAGCGGAGTGAAGAAACTCTCAATAAATGTAAAATACTAGCAGAAACAACCCAAATCTCCACCAACTGATGAGTGGATACACAAATGTTGCAGAGTCGTGCAACAGAATATTATAGTCATAAAATCAATGAAGTAGACACACTAGGACATGGATGAACTTTGAAAACATAATGCTAATTACAGAAGTCAAAGGGCACATATTGTACTATTTCACACCTATGAAATGTCCAGGGAAGGCAAATTCAGAGAGACAGAAAGATTAGTGGTTGCCAGTTGCCAGTGGAGGGGGGGAGAGAATGAGAAGTGACTGCTAATGGTCCAGGGGGGTTCTTTTTGGGGTGATGAAAATGTTATGGGTTAGATAATGGTGATGGTTGTACATGCTTGTAAATGTCCTAATGACACTGAATTTATAGTTTCAAAGGGTGAATTGTATGGTATGTTAATTATATCTCAATACAAGATGATTTTTAAAAAGCAAATTACCATAAAAAAAAATAAGCAAATTGCCAATTTTTCCGTGGTGATTTTCCGTTGTCCCCATCCCTCCCCTCCCCCCACTCCATTCCCTTTCCTGCCCCACCCCCTCCACGCCCTCACTCTCTCTACCCCCCCAATTCTTTCTAGCTGTCCCACCAAGTCCTAAGGAGCACCTCTAGACCTTTGGCACCTGCGTGCTACAGCCGTTGGAGCGCTACTGAGTTCCCTCATGTGCCCACCGCTCTTACCTTGTGGGAATGGACCCCTCCAGCTGATTTTCCTCCTGCGCTTCAGTTGGTCAGTTTTAGAGAAAGGGGCACGCACATCGGCGTCGATGGAGGACGACCTGGCAGGCCCCCCTGGTTAACGTTTAAGTCCCTCCGGAAGTTTGATCTCGACCACCATGTGACTTCCGGATGCTCTGATCTGAAAGCCGGGTTGGCCATCTGCTGGCGCTTGCTAATACTGAAGGCTTTGGAGGCATATATAAGCCTCCAATTGAAGCCTCGTTCCTCTGCCCGCAGTGTGACCTAAGCCCATTGCTGAATCTCACTAGTAAAGTGGCACAGTTGTACTAGCGTTGCATGTCGTTGTGTTGGTTAACTGAAGTAGTGCGTTCACCGGCCTGGTGCGTAGGTGTTTAATAAACAGTGATTTGTATCCCAGGCCCTGTTCTCGGCGTGCCTCCTGCTTCTCGGCGGGCCTCCTGCTACAGCAGTTGGCTTGGCTAGGCTCCAGTGATCAGCTGCCCCCAGGATAAATGTGAGCTCTTGCCATCCATCCAGTAGATGGATGATTTGTACTTACCTTACCCAGCTATAGTCATAGATGGATAGGACAACCCAAACATTTTGGAGGTATGTCTTGAATCTCTTGTTTTCTAAAATACTATAGGGTGGACATGAGATGTAAGGCCAGCCTCCACGAAAGGCTTTACATTTATTCTGGTCAGCCTAGACTGACTCATCTCCTGTCATCTTCAATTCTATTTATTCTTTTAACCCTAACCTCAGACCCTGCTTCTGCCACTTCCCCCACTCCTGCTTTTTATAAACCTAGAAAATCTCTCCCCTTTCAGCCCTCGTGGCCCTTCCTCTTTTCTTCTTATCCCCTTTCCCTTATTCTCCCATCCAACTTTTGGTTCTTTCTCATGCAGACTTTTATCCCAACCCCCACCAAAGAAAACCCCCAGTTAACAGTATCTCAGAACTAAAAAGTCTTCTTTATTTCTCATCTATTAATTATGTTTATTATGTTTTATTAAGTTTTAAAATACATCTGAATAAATAGAGAAATTTATATCTATCTATCTATATATGGATAAATGGCTGGTACCCAGAGTGGTACCAACAAACGTAGCAGCTCTTATATTGCATAGCCATAGTATCGAGCAATTTCCATATCTTTTTCCCTCTCAATGAAAAACTGCACTTTCCCCAAAGAGGTGTATTTGGCTGCATTCTCACGCTCTTGTTGGGCCTGCCGCTTCATGGCCTCTCGCTCTGGCCTCTGTTCTTTTGTGATGGGCTTCGACATTACTGGCTCGGGAACATTGGGTTTTCTCCATGGAATAGGTTGAAAGCAGAAGTCTTGGAGTAGAAATTGATTGTGAGGTTTGGGTGGGGACTGGAGTTTGGTCACAGCAGTAGGAATGGGTTCCTGCTGGAGAGAGGTGCAGGATGACGTTTTGTAGGGTGCAGGTCTGGATGCAGCAGAGTGAGGGACACTAGGCCGGGTAGGGTTGGTCAAACCTGGTCGGGTTGGATTGGTTGAAATTGGCCGAGCTGGTCTGGCAGGACCTGTCAAGGAGACAGGGGTTGGCCGGGATGAATTGACTGCAATAGGTTGAGCTGAGCTAGTGGACCCTGGCCGGGCAGGGTAAGCCACAGCAGACCGACGTGAGGCCAGAGAGTGTGGCCTCCGAAGAACAGGTCGAGCTTGAGGCTTCTCCAAGGTTGGAAAAGGCAAAGGCACCAACTTGACCTTCCCAGGAGGTGGCAGCTCATACTGGGATGGAGATGGACACTCTGTGTCAGCACCACTGTCTTGTTTCTGGACTTTGACTTTATTTTTCTCAGGACCTTTACCCTCACGTGGGGTATCCAGCCATCGTTTGATAACTGGGGATGGCTGGGCAACTTTAGGGTTGCTGGAGTTTCCCAGGGCCCAGGAGGAAGAGAGTCTGATTTTCTTATCACTCTTTTTCCCCAGCGCGTGAAAAATCTGTACGGACTCCAACATGTGCATGCCTAGGCAGCTTCGAGGCTTTTTAAAGGTCTCTTGGCTAAACTCAGGTTGATTTCTCCTCCGCTTCATCTTGGGAATGGTTGGCTTCTCTTCTGCCTTGACTGTGTTCCCTGACTGCTTACTCTCTTCAGCTTTCTTGGGGTTGTTTTCTCTGCTCCTTTTGGTCTTTTCCTGCCCATGGCTCTTAGTTTTGCTGATCCTGCTGGATGCAGCTTTCTGAGATTTGCTGTTGGAATGCTTAGCTGCATTCACACGAGCCCTGTCACTATCTCCAGCATTGCAAATAACCACTTCTCCCCCTAACAGGCATCCTGGGTCCTTTGGCTGGATTTTGGTCTTGGGAACACCATTAATAGTCTCAGCAGCTTTGTGTTTATTCTTCCTGGCTTGATCAGAGGACAACTTTATGACACTTGACTTTTCTTGCACTTCATTCAACTTGATGATTCTGGTATCTTTGGCATTGATCACCTTGGGACCTTTGGGTTGATCAAGGTCGTTCAAGGAATTAAAGAGCTGGGGAAGATGAATATCCTCCACTAGAGTAGTGATGTCTGAGAAACCACCACTAGATTCAATCCCATTTTCAAGGGTCCCTTGGTCCTCAAGACTCATGCCATTTTTTCCCAGATCAGTGTTTTCAGAACCAGACTGCTCCTCTTGGCCAAGGGGATCAATGCAGGCCAGGAGCTGGTGAATGTCAGGAATTTCTAAAGGAAGTAGTGGAGGATCTTGATTTTCTAATGGGATCTGGTAGGCATCCAGAGGCTTTGAAAGCTTGGTTTTAGTATCATTCAAATTCTTATTCTCAGTTTGTTCCTGGCTTGGAGCTGGAGGCAGTGCCAGCAGATTACTGGAACTCTGGACAGGAGCTATCACTGAGATGTCTCCAAGCTCAGGAGGTGGGTTGCTTTCAAGTACCTGGATATTTCTGCTACTGCAGGACTTGGGGAATTCTGGAGTTTGTGGCAGACAAAATGTCTGACTTGGAGATTGCAATCCCAGGGAAGTCTCCATCCCCAGGGAAGTCTCCATCACTACAAAGAAATCAAGGAAGAAGTCATTCCTTGGTAAGTGAGATGCTCCCCCAGACACCAAGACAGAAATCATGCACCTTCCAGCAATAGGCAAGGCGGTTCTACCAGCTCTTCTTAAGGATCATGGACAGAACCCTGTGCGAGGAGATGGGAGATGACTTCTAGTTCTTACCAGTGATCATTTGATGTCATTGATTCTTGCTTTTCTTTGTATTTTATACAAAGTTTAAGTAAAATAAGAGGCTAAAGTGGTTTTTAAATTATGAAATGTTTCTACAAAGCCTATAGAATCCTTGCAATTCTCCCCACTTTCCTTAGAGAATAAGAACACTTCACACCATGGACTAGGAGAGGGAATGGAGCTCTTTCTGATAAAATATATAAGGATAGATTCTTTGCCTGCTTGCTTTGGACAGCATCTCGGAACACAAGGTCTTAAATCCTGGTGTAAATTAAGGAAGTGAGGGAAAGTTAAACTGGCACTATCACAATAAGAGTTCCGAAATGCTTTCCAAAGAGACTGAAACAATAGATCAGGGAAGGGAGTTCATTACAGTGTGGTGGTACAGGAGACTGATCAGCTAGAGCAGTGAAAAGTGTGGTAGCCCTTGTGTATGCACTTGGGGTCCTTGTACCTGTAGCATAGATGGCCATTTCAGTGTCCCACCTTCCCACCCCTATTTAGTGTTCTTATACAGAGTCTGAAAATGGAGAGCACTGAGTGAGGGTAGTGGTTATTAAAGTCTCAGGACTTAAATTCTGCTTCTCTGTGGATTCACTACTACTTGGCTGAAGATTTGACCCTGTTTTTGAATGCCGACCTTAATTCTTTCCCTCTTGCTATTTCTACTCACCTTGAAAACTTGTTTCTGTGATGGGTTGAGCAGATACAGAGTAGTAGATTCCAGAGGTGGAGGCTGGTGGTGGGACATTTGTGGGCTGAACCTCCTTTAGTACCATGACCATTTCTGGTTGGGGGGCAGAGGCCTTACTTCCCATGTATGACACAGAGCCATAGGACTGCAGGTAGGGACCAAGTTCTCCAGACAGTAGAGGTCCCAGTGTGCCTTGATTATAGTAATATACCTGGCTTCCTTCCTGGTAGGGAAGTGATAGGCTGTGTCCCCGATTTGGAATCTGAGATGGTGTTCCCTGAACAAGGCTGGCAGAAAGTGATGGATACAGAGGGACCATGTTATTGGCCTCTGAAGTTTTATCATACTGGGCTGCCATAGATATGGAAGAAACAGCCGTGTCCTGGTCAGTGACAGTCACAGTGAAGTCTCCAAGTGAAGATGACTTCTTTTCAGTGCTCCCTGTGCTATCCCACTCAAAAATACCTGGATAGGAAGCAGCTGAAGTGGAGATCTGGCTCTGGGCAGTAACTCCAGACAACATAGTTGTACTGGAATGTTGGTAAAGGTAGGCACTACCCATGAGTGGCTGGAAAGAAGTGCCAGAAGCTGATGGCAGTAGCCATGCCGAACTGACTGCTGGAGCAGAGACTCTGGAGAAGCTGTAGACACTTCCTGCTAGGGAAGCTGCATTGCTCACCACAGGGAGAGAGAGCTGCAGAGAGTTTGGAGTTCCAAGTAAAGATGGATTTTGGAAATTTTCTGTAGGGAACAAGAGGGTTATGAAGAATCAGGGAGATGGATCAATTCTCACTATGTTTGAGGAAACATATTATCTTAAAGTTGTTGCTACCAAGAAGCCTCTAATACCAATAGTTGCTGAGATACCAAAAATCAAACCATTTAAGATGGTTGTAAGGGCTGAAGTAGCTTGGTAGGTACCCTTCTATATTAACTGCCTGTGCTCCCAACTTGGGCACAGATGTGTGGAAGACCCAGGTGGTGTGCTTCGTACATCATTCCATAAGCAAGAAGCAACCTTCTCCCTGCCCTGTCTTTCCCTTGAGCCTACACCAGCTCACATACTGTTTCCTAGAAGTGTTATCCACTCACATACTGTTTCCTAGAAGTGAAGCACTTCCATCTTCGGAGGTCCTTAGAGAACCTCTGTTCTATATTCTCATTTCACGAGTGAGGAAACTGAGGCCAGGGAGGTCAGACTGACTTGTTCAAGTTCTCCCATTATGTTAGGTCTCATTACCAGGTTATAAAAACTAATAATCGTGACATCCTTGCCAGGACCCTACTCTGAGCATTATGCTGCCAGAAACCAGGAGAAATACAATGAATGTAGATCCTCCCCCGTTAGAAACTGATACAGCTATTACCATTGTAATCTTCAGGGTCTTGTTTTGCTTGTGCAGTTCGCATACAGCTCAGTCCAGCTGGTAAATTCAAAGGGTCATTCGTGGGGCTCCTGGTTGGCTCAGTCAGAGGAGCATGTGACTCTTGATCTCGGGGTTGTGAGTTTGAGCTCCACGTTGGGTATAGAGATTACTTAAAAATAAAACCTTTTTTTTTTTTTTAAGGGTCATTCTTCTTAAGCCTGGTTTCTGATCCTACCTCATAATGACTACCTGAAACTAAGTTTCTCAAAAAGTGCTTTTTGATAGAATCAAGTTATTTAAGCTGTCTCTGTGCTTCAGTTTACTCATCTATAAAGTGGTTGTAATAGTAACAACAACAATGGCAGTAGTAATAATTCGCACATGAATAAAAGTGATACATTACATATGATTTATATGAAGGAAGATATGTTCTGAAAAGACAGAAAAATCATGAAAAACACACATTACAGAACTAAGAAGAAATATATAGATATTAATGAAAACTGGGATATGTAGCAAGCATCAAGGCATAATAAGTTTACTGATATAACAAGTTCTTTATCATACATACAATATTACAGAAGTGAATATTGCCTACCCAATTTTGCTGAATACTACTAAACAAAATGGAGCCCACAACAACAGAAGGTGATTTTGAATGAATTCCTAACCAGGACATACAGACAAGGATAGATCAGTAAAAACTGCATAACAAGCAGCAAATGCCATAAATGTGAATGAATAGGTAGCCACAACTTTTGTAGACAAGTATTACAATGAAATCTGGTACAAAGCAGAGAGGAAAATAAGTGTAAAGGAATTGTTACTGCACTCAGTCCCATTTTCCCCAATATTACCCAGCAAGTAACAGATACTAAGTCTAATACAAATGTATATTTCAATATAATCATATAACAAAAGGAAGAACATTTAAAAAGCATCATGAAGGTTTTTCTATTTATCTAAAAATATATTTTAATCATCTTCAGCATTCAGGAAAATGTCATCCCCGAAGCCTATAAAAAAACACCATCGCTGAAATCAAACAAACAGACAAAAATGTTTAATGTAAGAAAACCCAAAGGACTCTACAAAATTGTTTTAGATAAATGTGGAATTAGGGATGTGGGGCTTGACTTTTCTTCTTAGGTTGCTGAGCTATGAAAACAGATGTGTGCTCCATGTTGGGAAGAAAGTAACTGAAAAGATGAAAGGAAGCCTTGACTTGGAACCTACTTATCACACAAAGGAATTAGTCCTTATGATTCAGTCTAGGAGATACCAATTTTTAGATAAACTGAGTCTTGTTTTTAATAGGCAAAACACCTACATGGCTTAAAAAAGCAGAATGAAATAAAACTGAATATTCGGTTTCCTCCAGCCTCTTAGATACCCACTTTTATTAAGTTCTTGGATAAGAAGCATCATTTCTTTTTTTTTTTAAGAAGCATCATTTCTAAAGCATATTTCTTAAAATGTTTACATTCAAAACTTTTCAGTGCCATCTGTGTTCAGAGAGGCAATACAAAAAAGCAAGCAAACAACTGAGTACGACCTTTCTGTAAGTTGCTTTTCCTGGTGATGCCCAATTCCGGCCTTACTTTCCTTCCTAGTCTCTTAATGTAAGTATTAGCTAAAATCAACTTGGTTTTGACCTGCTCTAAGCAGATTTCATTTTATGCTCTTTCTGCTTTAATTTAAAATCTTTGGTTTCCTTCAATATTCCACCCTAAACTACCTCTTCCCCCACCCTCTCCCCTTGAGAGCGCCTCTATGCTCTTTCCTTTCATTCTTATATTTTCCCCTCCTCCTTGGTTCCTGGTAGCCTGTGCTGAGGGAAACAATCCTAAACTTCCTTACCTTTCAAGACTTGCCTCCCTAGAGCCCACTCTCCTCCATCCTCTTTTCCTGTTTTCCCTTTACACCTACATTAGTTAGAAAACACGTGAATTTGACTTTTTGAGCAGCACTAAATTAAAAATACTAAAGTTAAAATATTAGTGGAGGAACTGTTAACAGATGAAATATCTTGGTAAATGTTGCTAGTTTTCTACAAAACCTAGGTTTTCTCTCTTTCTGTTGAAACACTCTTCAACAAGCCTCTGATTTCATTTTCGACATGGGTGCCTTTTAAGACTCAGTATTAGAAAAGAAAGGGACCAGAGAGAACAACCAATCTAACATCCTCATATAACAGATGAAGAAAAAACAGGTTTCAGGAGTCAATGACTTGTCCAAAGTCACACAGGTAATAAATGCCAAAGTCAAAACTGAAGTGAGGTCTCCAGAGTTTTAGTTCAATACTTTCTCCCATGATTCTATGCTATTTTGAATCTACTACTACATTTAGGGGCAAAAATAAAATCTAATGAAAAACTTTTAAGTTTCTTTCCTTACCAGACATGGTCAGAGAAGAGGAAACATCAACTCCGGATACAAGGGATGAGGAGACGATACTGGAGGATGTCTGAGTGGCTGAAGCCGAAGAGTGCATGTGTCCAGTACGAAGGTCACCGGTCACTGGTCACTGGTCACTGGTCACTTGCGATGATCCAAATTTATTTACAGGTGACTCCATGGAAACCCCAAGATTCCACCAGGTGGTGGGGGTTTGGTGGGAGAATGATGTCACAAAGCAGGCAGTTTAAAGGTACGAGGTAGCCAATAGGGAGGTCAGATTCCCAACAAGAAGACGGGATTGGTGGAAGGAGTGGCAGGAGAACTAAAACAACACCTAAGTGGTACCTAATCCTATAAGACAGATGTGATAGTCTCACTTTCTCTCACATTCTTATCTTAGGGAAATCATCTCAATGTTTCTTAGAGGTGTTCATTAATATAACGAATAGTTATTCATAGTCTATGTATTATATTTTATCATCTGTATTCTACATTTACAATTATATATCCAGTTAACTAACATCCTTAGAAAGGAAAGGCACATCTAGGTTGAACAATTAAAGGGGCTCTGAAATAATATTAGTGGATCTGATTAGTAAACTTACTGCAGCTTTTAAGAAGCAAAGGAAGGAATTAAGGAATTCTTTTTGTAACTTGGTTAAAGAGTAGGGTGAAGTTTGTTCAGTGCTTCAGTGAAGTTTGTGGGGAACAATGTGGTGCAAGGCTCGTCTCCTTGAATCCTACCTTCCTTGGACTGGGCTGTGCTGGGCAAGGTTGAATTTAGATCTCTCTTCTCCTCTCCTTCATCACAGGCATTGTTTGTGGGAGGGGTCTTGATCTTGCATTCTTACACTCATGGATGTTACTTCCTGTCAACCTCCAGCAGCAGGAGTCTTTTGTTCAGTGCCTGATGCTTTGCAGAATGAATTCTGCCCGTTAGAAGCAAATACCAGAGAGTCGGAAGACACAGATGATTGCAGATCTTTCCTTTTCCAGCATTTGGTTGCAATTCTTTTTGCCCATAATTTGCTCCCTCCATCTCTGGGCCACACAGGCATCCTGCAATCCCATCCAGCTGTTTTATACGTGAGAGGCATTCCGGGCATTCAGGGTACTTTCCCTTTCTCATTCTCACATAAGTGTATCCAGTGTGGCAGTTACCATAGCCTCTTCCCCTCTTGCAAACAGCCACTGTAGAATCTTGGGCCTCTAGGATTCTCTGCCTGCCATGCTTGGGTGCAAGATCAGGCAAAATGAAGAGTACAATAGTTTACAGAAAGAAGAGGACATTCATTGAGAATAGGGAACATGCAAAGTGAAAGGGTACAGGAAAAAAGAGCCTCGTGTGGATTTTGGGTTTCTGTGAGAAACAAGTTGACACATTTTGGCCTCATTTTATAGTAACAGAACATGCAATTATATACATATAAGTGTAAATCCGTACTTATATATTAACATAATATTGACACAACAATGATAATATCAATGCATATATAATATATTGATTATAATATAACATATAACATATATGAGTATTTAATATCTTATATTCGTTAAATAAATATATTTATTTATGTAACTAGATAGTGCAGCATTTGCCATGAATTCTGTACACTAAAAAGAATAATCTTAAATATATTTTTTCACTTTGTTTTGTGTCATATTACCTCATTTATATCATTGATCGGTATGTTCACAGGATATAAGTTGTTTTTAAATGCTCCATTTTTTCTATATTTTTTCCCTTGTATTTTTAAGGTATCCAGCATTGTAAGACATATCGCATGTTTTTCTCTTGATGATTCTTTTGAAGCATCATGAACTAATCAACCTGCTGGATTTTGTGGAGACACTTAAAAAGGGTCCATGAGAAAGGCCCTGTGGTGAGTTACACTGTGCACCCAAGCATAAGGAAGATGTCTGCAGCCAGCTGGAACTGGCCTGGATTACCTCTGTTTTTGTTCCCCGGGTTAGTACTTTTCTTACTAACCACTCTTGTCCCTGTGATGAAGTGAGTTAGTTCTGAACTGCTAATGCTTTTTATGTGAAGTAAGCTGGTTTGGGGGAGGAAATCTATGGATCAAGTCATTTTCCTCAGTGGTAAGCTTTTAGGAGTGCCCAGATCAGCCTACCTATGGACTTTTCTGGGCCAAAGAGTACCTGTGGCCAAAGAGTAGGAGGTACGTGATAGAAGATGCCAAGAGCCCACAAGAAGATAGCTCACAGGTGGTACCTCCAGAGACAATGTTTCATTTATAGGCCTACTTTTCCTATTATGAGATATGAGTTTGTTCAGTGATGGGGGATGATGCTTATCTGAGAAGAAATTGTGAGGGGTGTTGCAGCATAGAGATATGGCTTAAGCTTATAAATGTTTTCCAGCGTTTTTTTCTCTAAGACTCATACCTCAAATAGCCTACCTCTATGATATTAGTATATAATGTGAGGCTAACAATATATAGGAAATAATAGGCAAGCCAGACCAGTTTCTCTTTTCTCTATGTTCCTATGGAAATCAAGGGAATCTATAGCTACTGCAGGTTAGGGTGAGTGCTGTAAGGTTGGAGGAAGTGTAGTAACACAAATTGTGGTAGCAGTGAAATATTTACATATTAAAATATCTAGTTCCAACATTCAGTTCTACTTAAGCAGACCCTTAGTTAGGCCTTTCCTGGCTCCCAGCCTCTCTATCTTCTCTCCAGATTTTCAGCCATTTGACTTAACCTACAGAATCATCTTAATTTCTAAAATGGAGGAGGAATAACCTAAAAAGCTTTAGTCAAACACTCTGGAACTTAGCATCAAGCCCTATCCTGACCTAAAGTCTTATATTTGTGGTTAGAGTATGGTCTTATCCTATAGACCCTCTTCCTGCATTTTGCAGACATTGGGATAAATAGGACTTGTCTTGGTGTAACATATCCAGTCCATCTGCTACTGCTACTGCTCTCCTTTACTTCCCCTTTTGTTACTTTTTGACTGGGATAAGACTAGAATCCCTCAAACACCAAAGGTTTGGTACCTGGGGCCCTACCAGATACTAGTAGATTTTGTTAGTGTCAACTACTCAGCTGTTTGGTGTTCCAAATATCCCTTGCTCCTATATTTTCCATTCCAGTATACTACATATCTATTAAGGCATTCTTTTCTTTTCTTTTTTTTCTTTTTTTAGAGACAGAGAGTGAGTGGAGGAGAGGGGCAGAAGGAGAGGGAGAGAGAAAGAGAGACGGGGAGAGAGGGAGAGAGGGAGAGAGGGAGAGAGGGAGAGAGGGAGAGAGGGAGAGAGGGAGAGAGGGAGAGAGAGAGAGAGAGAGAGAGAGAGAGAGAGAGAGAGAGAGAATCTTAAGCAGCATCCATGCTCAGCACGGCCTGATGCAGGGCTACATCCCACGACCCTGGGATCATGACTCAAGCCAAAATCAAGAGTCAGATGCTCAACTGACTGAGCCACCCAGGCATCCCAAGGTACTCTTTTACCTCATGTTGGACCTACTCCCATCCAAAGGCCTACTCTTTTCTAGTTCCCATATTTTCTGGAAATCCTGTTATGCCTACATCTGGATTTTCTTGCGTGAACTATAACTGAGTTTGTGTCTTGTAGCAAATTAGAAGTGCAAGACCAGGGGTGCCTGGGTGGCTCAGTCGGTTGAGCAACTGACTCTTGGTTCTCTTTAGTTCATGATCTGACAGTTCGTGAGTGCAAGCCCCACATTGGGCTTCATGCTGACAGTGCATAGCCTGCTTGGGATTCTCTCTTTCCATATTTCTATGCCCCTCTCCTGCTCACTCTCTCTGTCTCTCAAAATAAATAAATAAAATTTAAAAATTAAAAAAGAAGAAGTGCAAGACCAATATACCTTATGGTTTCTGATAGACTTACGTCACATTTTATATATTCTCATGTCTGTAGATATATGTACCATTCATACTTTTTGGCCACTGAATGCCTATTGAATATTGTTTTTTTTTAAAAAATAAATTCCAAAAGAATATTTTATGATTTAGCACCAAATTTGAATGTGTCTATTTGTAAGTGTGCTAACTTACACCTTTTCTTTTTCCAAATAGCAATTTGCTAATATTGACCTGTTTTAAATTATGTGTAAGTTTTCCGAATTGTAAATGCTTGTGGATTGAAACTTGATTAGAATATGACTGTCCCAGAAACATTAAAGATAGTGATCTTTTTATCCATTCATTTGATCATTTATTCAATAACTCTGACCTTTCTGGCCCTCAGTTTACCCAGTACCAGACTACTAAGTGTATGTAAGACACTTTCACAAGTTAGAAACTAATGAATACAAATAAAAAATTAGCTATTATAATTATCTACAGTTTAACCTGGAATTAGTACTCTAGTCTGTCTCCATACCTACTGTAGGACATGCTGTCCTTTTCTGTTTAAATTATAGCAGAATTCAGACTTTTTCTAGTAGGTACAGTTCCCTATGCCTGACACTGTGTGGAAATCTTAGACTTGAGCTTCCACTCCTGTCTTTCAGTCTGTTTGTTTGTTGTATTTTCTAAAACCCTACAGACCTAAGGTCAACCTCTAATGTGATACCTGGTGCATGATAAGAACCCAATAAAAGTTTCACTGTGAGTGGGAATGTAGGTTGATACAATATTTTTGGAGGGTAATGTGGAAGTATCCTTCCAAATTTTAATCCAACATATCATTCATTCCAGAAATTGTACTTCTAGGGATTTAGATATAGTTGTATACATATATAAGGGCATTCATACTGCAGCCTGTTACAGAGGACCAAAAAAACACCTGAAAACAATTATTGGACTGGTTATATACATTATGGCTCTTATAATCAATGAAATACTATGCAAAGCAGGCATTAAAAATAATAGAGTGGATGTATGCATAAACTGACTGGGAAAATCAGTACCCAAGATATACTGTAGGATATGTATACTATACTGCTTTTGTACAAAATGAAAGATATCCATATATTTACAAATAAACATATATACATATATATATATATATATATATATATATATATATATATATATACACAATAAGTATGAATGTAAGCAGTTGGAAAATACCTGGAAGAACCACACAAGGAACTGGGGCACTGGGACTTAACCCTCATTCCATGTCCTGTACTATTTGAATTCTGGTGTCTACATGCTCATCGAACCTGCGCTACCGACCCCCAGCTTAGGAGGGCACTGTCGCTCTCTGACTCCTGTTTACTACTCAAACTTCTCCGTCAGCCAGCGTGGTGACGTCATCACGACTGTCGGTGGCGCGTGCGCAGTTGCAAGGGGCCTGGGAACTGCGTGGGTTGCTGCCTAGGCGCTTCCGCTCCGGGATCTTGTTCTGGCACCGTAGGCGCTGGACTGGCGGCTTTGGCTCTCTTGCTGTTGGGTGGGAGGCATCTTGGGGCCTACATGAGCCAGTGGCATCATGCCCGCGGCGGCTGGGGCCAAGGACGCGCGTACTCTGGACGTCGCTCCACCAAGAAGAGGGGCGGAAACCACGTCCCGGAAAGGTAATCTGCCCTGGCCCCTGGGCGTGGCCCTCCACTTGGGCGCTCGGCGGCCTGGGCTCCATGTCTTGTGGTCTCTTACCTGTATCTGTCCCCGCGACGCGCTTGGCCCGTCCACCCAAGCTGGGAGGCATGGATCCTCACGCTGCTCCGCCCACAGCAACTGGGTTCTGATTTCTCCCCCCATTCCGTTAAAAGCGAGGCTCTGGCCATTGCTTCTCTGTTAAAATGCACAGGAATGGCTTTTTAAGATGGGACTGACTGCCAGTGTCGGGGACACCCCTTAATTACCAAATTGGAGTCTCCCTCAGTTCCTCGAGCTGTGTTGTTTTGACACAGCAAACGTGAGTAATGAGGACCAAGTTTGAGTGGAAAAAAAACCACCAGTACATCCAAACTTTCCTCCGAAAAAGTTGATTTATATTGTTTCCAGCAATCACAGAGGGCATAGGTTTGCTTCCTAACACGTTTCATTTGAAATAGCTTCTTCTGTGCAAATGATTAATTTTAAGACTTTGCTCATGTGTGCATTGAACTCTTTTATTCCTTGAAATCTTCCTTTCCTCCCATCTCCTACATCAAGTCCCCTTCATTTTATCTCCTGAATATCTTTACTCTGTCAGCATCCTAATACAGAACTTGCCTGATCTATTGCGGTTAGGTCCTAAGTAGTGTACGTATATCTAACTCTTGTCTCTTTCCAATCCATTCTTCACACAAGAAGTCTTGTTATTTATTTTTATTTTTTTAAATTTTAATGTTTTTTTAAATTTATTCTTGAAAGAGAGAGCATGAGCGAGGGAAGGGCAGAGAGAGAGAGGGACACAGAATCTGAAGCAGACTCCAGGCTCTGAGCTGTCAACACAGCGCCCGACGTGGGGCTCGAACTCATGAGCTGTGAGATCATGACCTGAGCCAAAGTTGGACGCTCAACCGACTGAGCCACCCAGGCACCCCACAGGAAGTCTTTTTAATAGACTAGTTGGACTATTGCCCATAAACATCAATCAAAAACATGGTTTGAAGAATAAAAAGAAACTCTTTACCATGGTCTTTAAGAGTCTGCAGAGACTAGACTCTTCCCTTGCTTTTCTAGCCCCATCTTGTGCCACTTCTGTCCTCGCTTTCTATGCTTCAGCTATACTGAATTCACCTTAGTTAACTAGCTCATCCTACAGAAGTCAGCTCAAATATGACTTCACTGTGACTCCTAACGTTATTAAGTGAAGTTCACAGTCCCTTTTCTATCAGGTTTTCTTTTAAAATGTGAACTTGAAGTTCCCTACTGACTGCATTTGATGGCACCAGTTGTGTAAGGACTGAAAATAAACTGTCAAGTCAAAGAATTGAATTTAAACTTTTAATCAACAGCTATACAGTAATGACACCAGAGTATTCAGGACTGGGCTAGGTTTTATCGGGGATACGAAAATACTGGACAAGTCTGGTTTTCGATGTTCCTTATTTGTTGAGACCTGTGCACTGTTTTGTTGCCTGTGTCTAGAAAAGTATAAGTTGTTACTAGGTGGGGTTGAGTCCATGGAACAGCAAAATTCAAAGCAGGGAGAAGAGGGGAACGTCTGTGTGGGCTATGGTGTCCATTTACAAGGAGCCATCATTCTATGCTGGGGTACAGGCTAACATAAAATTCGGCTAACAAAAAATGTATTAATAGGTGGAAAGACTATCTTCCAGTTGGACAACGGATGCCTGGGACTCGTTTCATTGCTTTCAAAGTTCCTTTGAAAAAGGTAAGCAAAAGTTAATTCAGTATTCTTTCACAAATCTGAATTCATGATATAGAATGCTGGTTCTCAACCCTGACATGCTCCATCTTCCCTTTTTTTTTTTTTTTTTAAGTTTTTATTCATTATTTTTCATTTTTATTTTTTTAGTAATCTACCCAGTGCAGGGGCCAAATGCATGACTCTGTGGTCAAGAGTCGCTTGCTCTTCTGAGTGAGCAGCCAGGCACCCCTCCATTTTCCCTTTTTAATAACAAGTACGTTGTGTATCCCCTTTAGTATCCTGAAATAGTTATAGTTAAATACTACTTCGCTACTTAATTTTAAAGAAAAAAAGTCAACCTATGCTCTAGTTATAATGTAAACACTAAATAAGATAAAGTAACTTACAGTAAAGTAATATGTAATTAATTTCAATATGTAAATGTTTGGGCATGACTATATTAGAAATAAAAAAGTAGTTGGTTACTTGCAGCATGAATACAAACACTGCAAATGCAGACCGATCTAGGTGGGTTTTACTGCCTGTCAGAAATTTCCATGATAGTGAACAGCTCTTAGTAGATTTTCAAATAAAACAAAGTGCAATTTTTACGTGACTGAAACGTGATTACTATCTTGGAAAATGCAATGTACTTTAAAACTCTGCAGAAAACCTCTTGTGTTTATTTGTGAAATGGAGTTAGGTTCTAAGGCTTAGACAACTGTGCGCAGTTTTTCACCTATATGAGGTGTTGAATAGGACATTCAAAAGTCATTCAGGTGTGAGACACATTTGTAGGACTGTTCTGAATTTGGCAAGATTTCTAGCATCTGTGACCCCCATTTACTAAATGGTAGACTACTTCACTCCCATCATCATAACTAAAAAATAAAAAGCCCTTGATTAGCAAGGTCGCGATTTCAGCATGGAAACTCTGAAAACTGTGTCTTTGTTAGAACTGAGGAAGGAATAGGTGAGGAAAGCATTTGACCAATATAAAAAAGGTAAGAAGAGACTCATGAAACTGCCCGGCATAGCATGGATTGGTTTCTGGAAAAGCCACTTTGAATGTGTTGAGATTTTATTTAATTTGTGACTCATAGGTCAGGGTTCCTTTTTCATCTACTGTGTCAGTTCTTCTGCATCTCTGGACTTAAAAACTAGTCTTCTCATAAAGATAATCTTATGGCTCTTATTCACATCCATCAACACCAAGCATAATGTTTGGCATATAGTAAACGTTAACAAATATTTATTGAATGGACATTCCCAGCCCCCATTTGGAGCTGCTGCGAATTATCTCCTATATTCCTCCTTTTCTCTGTGCAGTTGTCCTGATTCCTCAACTCCTTACCCAATGGTCTCTAAAAGTGGATTCCCGAGCTTCCACAAGGGCCCCTGCTTAGCCCCTTGCCTGAAAGTACACCAGCAAGGTAGACAACAGGAAGACTCTTCTGTTTCCCTTCCTCCACACAGCCACAGATCTTTCCTGTATGATGTCATGACAAAAAGCCTCCTCCTAGCTCTGTATACTCAGGTTATCTGGCTCAGCATTGGGATTGTTTAGGCACTGTACAGGGGATTACAGAGCTGCATACCCCCCCCCCACCCCCCCCCGAGTGCAGTTCCTTTTCATGCTGTAGAGTTAGGAAGCAAAACGTGACATTGAGTTCCTGTGTGTTTTATGGAAGTCACCCAAAGAAAAGCAGTCACTTGACAGTCACTTCTTATGCATACTGGAATATGAAATAGAGTATGTCAAGTGTCACATGAATGCCATGGCAAGAAATACCTAGGAATTCAAAGGAGGGGGAAATGGTAACAGACAGGAAGGCTTTCTAAAGTTAGTTGTTGTTCACATGACTGGACAGGATATTTGATTCATCAGCTCCAAGTCTGCAAGAAGCTTACTGGAGAGATTATATGCCTCATTGTAATTAATATACTCTTCAACACTTTTACAGTTTTACATGGAAGACTTAATATCATCAAACTGGCAAATCTTCCTAAGTTAACTTATTATAAATTTAACATCATCTCAAATAGATTGATTCTAAAACTCATAGAGAAAAATAAACCTAAATAGCCAGGAAAATTCTGAAAAAGAAGAATACTGGGAGAAGGGGATCATGGAGCCCTGTCAGATAGGAAGCTGTGTTAAAAGTGTTGAGCACAGGCAATTTTTAGGGCAGGGAAACTATTCTGTGTGATACTGTAAGTATAAACACGTGTCGTTATTCTTTGGTCAAAACCAGTAGACTGTACAACACAAAGTGATTTGTAATGTAAATTGTGGACTTTGAAAACGACATGTCCATGTTGGTTCATCGATTGTAACACATGGACCTTACAGGTATGGAATGTCGATGGTGGGGAAAGTTGTGTGGGGTAAAGGAGAGAGGGTGTAAGAAGAAACTCTACTTTCTGCTCAGTTTTGCTCTGAAGCTAAAACTGCTCTAAAAACTAGTCTATTAATTTAAAAAAAGTATGTGGCTGACATTTGAATAACCAAACAGATCAATGAGCAGAGTAGGTGAATAAGCCAAATATGTAAAAGAATATTTAGCAATAGAAGCCACCCTTCATATAGAGAAGTATTCAGGAAGTATTTAGAAGTAGTTATAGATGCGCCAGGTGGAGCCGAAGATTTGCTGGACAGAATTGATGCAGTCTCTGCCTTCTGGCAGTTGCAGTCTGGTTAGGAGATCAACATGAGACAAGTAAACACAGAAATAAATACATAGAAATGAGCTTACTTTCTCCCGCCTCATCTCTGGAAGAAAAGATTGTAATCTAGCTTATAAATTCCAGCAGAGTGGAAACTTTTCTTTGAATCTCATTGTGTGTTAGCATCACAGGGCTTGAATAAATGGAAAAGGATTTTAAGCACATGTTTGCTTTTTCTTTCATTCTAACAGAGTTTTGAAAAGCACCTTGCTCCAGAAGAACGTTTTTCCCCCTTGGATCTTTTTAACAAACTCCAAAAACAGAATGAAGAACTTGGACTGATTATTGACTTAACATACACTCATCGCTATTATAAACCAGAGGTAAATGGAACCTTTAACTGAAAAGGACCGACTTTCCAATACGATAATAATTCTTAGTAATTCAGTAGTTATCATCTTACACTAAGGTGAATCCTGGCTTATTTTCACGGGTAATAGTTCAAAAAAAGGAAGTTAACGGTTTCCTTAAGTACATATTTCTAATTGGTGTCTCAAAATGAGATTAAAGACATGAATTGAACTGTAATGTTGGCTCTGTGTGTCTTAAGAAATTCTATAAGCTTCATGTTCCATATTTTGAAAATGAAATAAATTTTTAGTAAGAATAGCAGCCTAAAAGAAAAGAAGTAAATATCCACTAGCACTTATTTTAAGCAGTTGACTGAGCGTGTAAACATCATGGTAAAAGACCACTATTAGCTCTAAGTTTTATGCTTTCCTTTCCCTAATATCTCTGATAAAAAACAGAACCCCATATAATCTGTTGGCCCATGTGACATATCAGTGTGAGGGAATTATCCTTCTGACCAATTTCATGGCCTTGGACGACAGTAACACTAAACGTTTATTAATACTTGTAGGGGGCCTGGGTGGCTCAGTCGGTTAAGCATCTGACTCTTGGTTTTAGCTCAGTTCATGATCTCACGTTTTGTGAGTTCGAGTCCCGCATCGGGCTCTTTGCTGGCAGTGCGGAGCCTGCTTGGGATTCTCTGTCTCTGTCTCTCTGGTCCTCCTCCCCTGCTCATGCTCTTTCTCTCTCTCAAAATAAATTAAAAAATTTAGAAAATAGATTTGTAAAACAGTTTGCCATCTGAAAAGTACTTTTACATACCTTATCATAGTTAATCTTCACAACAGTCCTTTGCTGATGAAGTATAGTAGTTCTGGTATCTGCTGAGTGCTTGCTCTGCACTAAGCTCAGAGGATAGATGATCACAACTGCTTATCTTACAGATGATGAATCTGAGGCTCAAAAAAGGAAGAATTGACACTTAAATTCAGTTATTCCTGTTTTTGTGTGTGTGTGTGGCCAGTTGTACGTAAATATCATTTTAACCATTCATAAGTGTCTAATTCTGTGGCATTAAATACATTCACAACATTGTGTCACCATCATCGCTGCCTATAACCAAAACTTTTTCATCATCCTAAACAAAAACTGCACTCATTAAACAATCATGTCATTTCCTCTTCCTGCGGAGGTAACCTGTATGCTACTCTCTGGAGTGGAACCATACAATATTTGTCCTTTTGTGTCTCACCTACTTCACTAAACATAATGTTTTCAAGTTTCACACATGTAACAAAATGTCATTCCTTGTCACGGCTGAGTAATATTCCATATTTTGTTTCTCTCTTTACATGTTGATGCACACTTGAGTTGTTTCCACCTTTTGGCTACTGTGAATAATACTGCTGTGAACATTGATGTACCAATAGTTGTTCAGATTCCTGCTTTCACCTCCTTTACATGTCTAGGTAGGAGTGCAGTTATTGGATCATATGGTAGTTCTATGTTTAGAAACCTTTGAGACCACCAAACTTTTCCAGTGTCGTTTTTTGCATGTTTGTTTCTTGGTTTTAATGTTTTATTATTTATTTTTGAGAGAGACAGAGAGAGAGAGAGACACAGAGACAGCATGAGCAGGGGAGGGGCAAAGAGAGAGGGAGACACAGAATCTGAAGCAGGCTCCAGGCTCTGAGCTGTCAGCACAGAGCCTGATGTGAGGCTTGAACTCAAGAACTGTGAGATCATGATCTGAGCTGAAGTCGGACGCTTAACCAACTGAGCCACCCAGGCACCCCTCCAGTGTCATTTTTTAAATAATTACCACAACTTTTAAACATACACAGAAGTAGGCATAATACTGTGGGCATTCATTGTATACCCATGAACTCATCCAGCTTTAATCTTTATTAATTGATGCTGTCGGGTTTCATCTGTACACCTTCTGGTTTCACCCCATTCCATATAATTTTGAAGCATATCCCATGTATTATATAGCATATAATTTCACCTGTACATTTTTTGTATATATATTTAAAATATACGACTTTTATTCCTTACTGTCATTATTTAACATCAAATATCCAGTCAGTGCTCAAATTTTCAGTTCTTCTAAATGTCATAAAAATGTTTTTTAAGAGTTTGAATTAAGGGGCGCCTGGGTGGCTCAGTCGGCTAAGTGTCTGACTTCGGCTCAGGTCATGATCTCATGGTTTGTGAGTTCAAGCCTTGCATCTGGCTCTGTGCTGACAGCTCAGAGCCTGGAGCCTGCTCTGGATTCTGTGTCTCCCTCTCTCTCTCTCTGCCCTTCCCCTGCTTACACTCTGTCTCTCTCTCTCTCTCAAAAATAAATAAACATAAAAAAAGAAAAAAAAGTTTGAATTAAATCCAAATAAGATTCACCCTTTGCTTTTGATTATTAGGTCTCTGAAGTCTTATTTAATCTGTAAGTTCTCCTTCCATGTCTCTCTCACATACTTTTTTTTCCCCCCTTGAGTTTTAATTTTTGAAGAAACCAGTTTGTTCTATCTAGATTTGATGATTTCCTCCCCATGTGTTAACATATTCTTCAGTCTTTTATTTCCTGTAAATTGGTAGTTGGACCCAGAGGCTTGACCAGATTAGACTTATTTTTTATTTTTTTTTGCGAGACAGTTTCATAGGTTATGATGTGTTCTTCTGTGGAGACCGACCTGTAAGTGATTATCTTTTTCTGTGGTATTACAGTCACTGATGACTGATACCCACATGCATTAATTCATTTGGGGCTTCAAAAATAGTGAATTCTGTCCCTTGTTCATTTATTAGCTGGGCATATTTCTATCGAGAGAAGCTTCCCTCATCATCTGTTTGGTTGCCTAGTTGTAGAGGCATGTGCTTCTTTCCTTTTATTTAACAGGTGTCAAAATAATGAGTTGATCCACTAATATCCTCTGATGGTGACCAATGAGTTTTATTTATTTACTTTTTGTACCATTTTGGACTTCAATGAAGTTATTCTCCTTGAGGCACAAATTGAGGCCCGATCTTTGCCCAGTTGGAGCTTCTCTGAGTATGGCTCCTGAATATGACATCAGTTGTTTGTAGGCTTTTTCTGTGATCAGAACTAGGAAATATGTGTTTGTTTTTAATATAAAATAAATCATAGATTCATGCTGGTACTTTCCATTTAAAGTCAGAACCATAGGATTTTCACTTAACCTCTTCTTTTATTGGTATCTAATTTCTCCTGCCCCTGAGAATACCAGCTCTCAACAGTGCCTGAAATTTGCTCAGTCTCACAGTTCAAATCCAAGTTTTTCTGACTCTGTTCTACTATTCTACTTAAATCACAGCGGCTTTATGACTCTCAAAATACAAAATATTAAGTAGAACTATTCATATAATTTTTAGTTTTTATGCATTCATTTAAATGGACTTGGCTTTCAGTTTTGTATCCTATTGACTACCCATTCTGTAGGTTTCATTTCTTTTCCCCCCATTCTGTAGATTTACTAAAAATCAGATGATACTTCCTGGTTGAAGCAGCTTGGGAAAAAATGTCTTTTTTATCAGAATTACTGATAAACTATGTTTATTGTAACCTCTTGGTTTATATTCTGGCTTCTCTAATTTTTAATTCTTTACTTACAAATGAAATAATATGCATTTTCATGGTTTTGCCTTATAGGACTTACCAGAAACTATTCCTTACTTAAAAATTTATACAACTGGGCATCAGGTGCCTGATGATGACACTATTTTTAAATTCAAATGTGCTGTTAATGAGTTTTTGAAGGAAAATAAAGACAATGGTGAGTTTGTTGTTTTTTTTTGTTTTTTTTTTTTCCCCTCTTACTTGAACATTGGTATGCATATTGAATGGGGTTGGAATTTTTAGTTTTAACGTTAGGCCTGTTGTGTTTGATAATGTTAAGGTAGAAACGTCAGATGGTGCTAATAGAGTGAGTTTTTCCTTGTATGGTCACAAATAAACAATTTAGTTTGAAAAGTAGTTTTAATGAAAAATGTGAACTAGCTTACTCATCTCTTTAAAACTTTTGAATGGGAAATACATAATAAACACATTCTTTTATTCATTGGTTCAGAGGTAAGAGTTGCGGGGGAAAGGTTAAGAACTGATGTATTGCGTCAAAGCGTATGGGAGTGTGGCTTGTGTGACCTTACACTGAAAACAAGGGGGAAAAAATCTCAACGTCTTAGGGTCTATAAAAGAGACACCAAAAGGAAAAGGTTTGGAATGAGACAGACCCCTACAGGCAAAGCAAAGTGCATCAGTGCAGTGGTATCCTCATCATGCATATTTAAGATGTTTCTGCTGTTTTTCCACTTTGGATACAACTGAGGAAGGACACTACCACCTCTTATTCAGACAGGAAGAACTTTAAAAGGCTAGTGTTTCGTATTTCTGCTTTAAGATCTACCTTACTCTGTTGAAAATAGATCTTATTAAGCTATTAGTGTCTTAATTTTAAGGATACACTTAACTATTTCCGGCACCTGGCCATCAGAAAGAATGTGGTATTTGCTATATTTTAAGACTGAGGAATCTTTTGTCTTTGAAAAGCCACCGACCTGCAGGAAAAAGTGTTCATTTTGTTCTCTTTCTAAATTTAGCTTGAGGAGTGTATGCTTTATTACATAAATATGACAGTAAATATTCCACATATGTACACATACACACACAAACAGGAAGTAGGGGAGAAAGAATAGAGATGCAGGTGAGAAGATAGGGGCTGGGAGATGACAGATAGAAAGAGACAAGAATTTTAAGATAATTTTTCACACTGTAACGTGGTTGCCTAATGCAGGCATTAGCACTTAAATATCTTAAGCCTTGTTCCCAGATCTTCCCTGTACTTTAACTTTAAAACTTCATGGGCTTGGCCTTGCTTCTGACAGCCACGTCATTTATGGAGGAGGTAAATAATCTGATTTATATTAACTTATGTCAGAAACATGACTGTGTAAGATGTTAGGGTGCAGCGGCCAGCCTACTCGCTGCTTCAGGGCTCCTCTGTGTGGAACTGTAGATAGTATTCCATCTGTTCTGCGAGGGTTAGAAGATCCGTATGAGTACACGTGAACACGTTTGTAAATCTTGTTTGTTCACGTGTTACACCATGTTGGTCTTCTGCCTGTATGGTGCTGACTTCACTCTGCTCTCTGCTCTAGCAGTCTTGGGACCTTGTTTATGATCCATTTTGTCTACCTCTGTTCTAAGCGTCCCCTCCCACAGATTCCAGCCTCCCTGAAGAAGAGGAGGACACTACACTGTCCACCCCCTAGAACTGGTAGAGACTCAGAAAATAAATGGAGTCAGTAAACACTGAGGTTTGTTGGTAGGGCATGGGATACAGAGGTGATAGCATTCTCTGTTCATTAGAAACTTCCCTAGGAAGATAAACATGTGGTAATTAAGACAATGGATTAATTATAACAAAAGAATTAAGTGCAACAGGAATATGGAGGAGAGGTTGAGGAAGGCCTGACCGAGGAGACAGGAGCATTTGAGTTGGGCTGTGGGGAAGAGGACTTTGCCAGAATGAGGAAAGGACAGCCCAGGTTTGGGGAACAAGTGCAAAAGGCACAGGGCGTGAACTTGTGCCGGGGAGCGGCAGCCTCTGGTGTGACTAGAGGGTCGTGTGAAAGGGTATAGAATTCATATGTTCATTTTCAACAGGTATTTACAGGACACCTTCGAAGTTGAAGGCACTGTTCTGGGAAGCAGGAACAGAAGAAAGCTCTTGCTCTTTTATGCTTTGCGTTCTAGTGGGGGAGAGGGATAAATAAGTAACTGAAATGTCAGATGGTGAGAAGTGCTTTGGAAAAAAACAGATAGGACACAGAAGTGAGGGAATGTGTTGGGTGATCAGGGGAGGCCTCTCTATTAAGATGTCATTTGAGTAGAGCCTTAAAAGGAGTGAGGAGCCATTGGATATTTGGGGGGTGGGGGAGACAGAGTATTCCAAAGCAGAGGGAATAGTAGGTGCAAAAGTCCCTGAGGCATGACTGTGCCCAGCATGTTTGAGGAATAGGAAGGAGACCAGTGTAGCTGGAATGCGGAAGGTGTGAAGGCAGAGCAGTAGAAAATGGGATCTGGGAGGTTGGCAGGGGCAGGAAGAGGTGGGTCACGTAGGTCCTTGTAAGTCCTAGTTCAAATTCTTGTGGGCTTACGGTTCAGTTGGAGAGCCAGGTTGATGGTACTGTTTATGAAGAGTTCTAAATGCTGTGTTAAAAGTTTGGGCTTTATTCTGTGCTAAATGGAGGTTTTTCAGCAAGGGAGCAACCCTGCGAGTTTGTATTTTAAGTTAACATCTTCCATATGGAGAATCACTTGAAATAGATGAGATTTAGAGGTAGGGAGGTGGTCACCCAGGCAGGGGAGGCCATGTGCTTTCCTACCAGACACTTCCTAGTCACAGACATAAATTTTGCCGAGATCAACTACACGTGATTGTTTTTTATTTAACTTCTTACATAGTTTAAAAATTTTTTTTTTAACATTTATTTATTTTTGAGACAGAGAGAGACAGAGCATGAATGGGGGAGGGTCAGAGAGAGGGAGACAGAATCTGAAACAAGCTCCAGGCTCTGAGCTGTCAGCACAAAGCCCGACGCGGGGCTCGAACTCACGGACCGTGAGATCACGACCTGAGCCGAAGTCGGCCGCCCAACCGACTGAGCCACCCAGGCGCCCCCTTATATAATTTTTTAAATGATGGACTAAGAAATACTGTGGCACAGTTGGAAAAATCTTAGACTTGATCCTAGTCTTTGTTCTCTCTGCCTGCTGTGCAGCTTGGCCTTACATCTCCAGTTCTTTTTCTTTCTTTTTTAATTTTTCTAATGTTTAGAGAGAGAGAGACAGACAGGGCACAAGCAGGGGAGGGGCAGAGAGAGAGAGGGAGACACAGAATTGGAATGAGGCTCCGGGCTCCGAGCTGTCAGCACAGATCCCCACGCAGGATCCCCATGAACCATGAGGTCATGACCTGAGCCAAAGTCAGTCACTTAACCGATTGAACCACCTAGGCACCCCCGTTCTTGCTTTTTTCATTGGAAAATACTGACAGTGCTGCTCAACCGGGGGCTTCACGGGCACATAGACTGTGGCATGTGTGGAGCAGCAAATGACAGAGGAATGGAAGCGCTTTGGGAACTCATGAGTCCCACCCAAACTATTCTTTTTAATATTCAGCATCGAAAGTAAAGCATTCCATTCATTTCACTCAGAAACAAATTTCATTTTTCTTGTGGCCTGTTTTCTTTTTCACTCCCGTTTTCTATATTTAATCAGTTACTGATAGGCATTCTAGATTAAGACAGCTGGGTTCGTCTTGGTGCCATTTTACCTGACCAGGCCATCTCCAGTTTACATGACTGCATGTAAGAGGGGTGAAGCAAAATTTCCCAGACCATGAATTTTGACTTTATGTTAGATGATTCTTTATTAGTGTGTTCCTAAAATTACTCACTCCTCATCAGTTATTCCTTTTCAGGGTAGTGGTAGTGCTATGGTAACTAATAAATGGTACTCTAAAGAAAATTGTAGAACTTGTTTTTAGTGTATCTACATCACCTATTTAACTCTGTATTCCTTGTTTTGTAGACAAACTTATTGGTGTTCATTGTACTCATGGTTTAAACAGGACTGGCTATCTCATCTGCAGGTGAGTTGCCAACCCCAAGAGACAGACTGTGTTTAGGTTGCTTCGTGTACAATAGTAGGTGCAAGCCAGTTGCAAAAAATACAGTCAGCTTTGAAATGTATGAAATAGAAAGAAGTCTTGCTCCCCACCCAAAGATTACCACCAGTAATAAGTGAATACGTATTTTTTCAGACTTTAAAAATGCAGACAGATAATAAGCATATATGTGTAATTTAACGGTATAATATTTAGACATCCTGTTTTATAATATAACATGGTGAACATCTTCCTGTGAAAGTATTTGGGAACCTCATTCTTAAAATTTTTTTTAAAATGTTTATTTTTGAGAGAGAGAGCACAAGTGGGGGAGGGGGAGAGAGAGAAAGAGGGAGACACAGAATCCAAAGCAGCCTCCAGGCTCCGAGCTGTCAGCACAGAGCCCGATACCGGGCTGGAACCCATGAACCACGAGATCATGCCCTGAGCCAAAGTCGGAGGTTTAACTGACTGAGCCACCCAGGTGCCCCTCATTCTTTTTTAAAGGCTGTATTGCTTTGTTTACTGATGAACATAAAAGTCAGAAATTCTTGATATTTAAAACATTGAATTATTGAACATTCCTATACGAACAAATTTGAATATATATGCTATTTTTTGAGATAATTTTAGTCAGAATGGAATTTCTGAATCAGAAGTTGATGCTTTTATGCTTTTTGAGGACTGCTGCACTGGACTGACTTCTATTTGTTCATTCAGAAAGCACTTACTGAGCATCTGTTATGTGTAAGCACTGTGCTAGACGCTGGCAGAAAGACTTGAGAGACTTGACTTGGCCTTCGGGAACTCTAACAAGTCTAGAGAGAGAATAGACATGCAAGAATCACACAAATGCATGTGGAATTACAACTCTGACAAATGCCAAGAAGGAGAGGGACATGGTTCATGGAGGGCATATTAATAGGGAGGATTTGACTTTAGCATGGAGATTACAGAAAGTTTCTGTGGGGATGTTGGAGCTGATATCTGAAGGATGATGAGGTATTAACCTATTAGGGACTCTGGGGAGAGAATTCTGGGCATAAGGAACAGCAAGGACCGATAATAGGAAAGCGTATGCTGTGTTGGAGGAACAAGCCAGAGAGGCTGGGCCATGGGAAGTATGGTGTTAAAATGGAGCTGAAGTTCAAAAAAAAAAGGTAGCGGGGAGCACCTGGCTGGCTAAGTCGGTAGAGCAAGTGACTCTTGATCTCGGGGTCATGAGTTTGAGCCGGAGGGGCACCTGGCTGGCTCATTCAGAGGCGCATGTGACTCTTGATCTTGGAGTCATGAACTTGAGGCTTACGTTGGGTGTAGAGAGATTACTTTCACTTTTTTTTTTTTTTTTTTTTAATTTTAGAGTGTGCAAGCAGGGGGTGGGGGCAGAGAGACACGGAGAGAGAATCTTAAGCAGTCTCCACACTCTGGGGAGCTCAACGTGGGGCTTGATCTCGTGACCCTGAGCTGAAATTTGGATGCTTATCCGTCTGAGCCACGTCGGCACCCCGAGATTACTTTTTTTTTTTTTTTTAAGTTTAAAATAGAGCTGTAGGGGCATCTGGCTGGTTCAGTCAGAAGGGCATACAACTCGATCTTGGGTTTGTGAGTTCAAGCCCCATATTGGATGTAGAGATTACTTAAAAAAAGGTTTAAAATGGAGTGTGGGGAGGAACTAGATCATGCAGGTCTGTGTTTAAGGTTTTAGACTTGATCTTCAGAGTAATCGAAAACCATTGAACTTTTTTTTGTTAAGGGTGTGGAGAATATAATCAAATTTGGATTTTCAAGTGATTATTTTGCTGAGTAGAGATTGCACTGCAGGTGGAAACAAGAAGATAGGTTAGGCTTTTGTAGAAACCAGGGCATGATGGTAACTTGGACGAGGGTGTGGTGGTCATTTTGGTAGAAAGATGTGGACATATTCTAGAGATACTCAGGTAATATCATCTTTAGGATTTGTGGGTTGAAGATGAGGGTGAGGAAGAAATGGCTGACAGTGGTGGTGACTCCTAAGCTTCTGGCCCTTTACAGTTGGTTAGATAGCATTGTTTAGATACAATGTTAATATTTTTCCCAATTTGTTTTTTCCTATTTGTTGGTTCCTAATAAATACTCTGTCACATTAAGTAAGTCTTCTGTTTCTAGTATATAAAACATTTTGATCAAAAAGGACTATTGTATTTTATCAGATGCCTTTTTAACAAGTACCAATTTGGTCCTGTATTTTCTTCTTTCACTTACTAACTAAATTGTTAATTACATTAATAGATTTTCTAAAGTTGGGTCATCCTTGCATCCTTGGAATGAAGTCTTTTTGTGGTCATAGTATATCATTCTTGAATAATTATTGGATTAGATGTGCTGATACTTTCTTAGGGTTTTTATATCTGTATTTGTAAATGAAATTGGACCTCTTTTGAATAAACTTGATTTCTTTCTTCTTACATATAAATGACTCAATTATGTTGTTTTGTTAGATATTTGATTGATGTAGAAGGCATGAGGCCAGATGATGCAATTGAATGTAAGTATGAGTGTTGTCACTATTTTTCCCTTTTTATAAAAGTTGAAGGTGGAAATGTAGATGTATTTCTCAAATTTTGGAAAAAAGAAATGTTTGTAATTCATTTGCTGTGACATAATACAGTCTTTTGCCAAAAGTTTATAAAGGGATATATCTGGAAATAGTGAGGTATTAACAGCTTGAATAATTCGTCAGTGGATTTCAGCTTTGATCTACTTTCTCTGTAAAAGACTTGTTTTTTGTACAGTTATTTCTAACAGTTCATCCACTCCTCAGTATTCAATAGGTGCCGTGGACATTGCTTGGAAAGACAAAACTATATTGAAGACCTTCAGAAGGGCCCCATCAGAAGGTACGTTGCATTTTTTATGTGAGGTTTGTGGTTAGGGAGATATGTTTGTAGATTATTTCAGCTGTACATATCCACTCTCCCTGAGGCTTACTTACTTGCTTGGGGAATCTAAACAAGGAGAGAAGTGGGGGAGGATGGCATTGTTATTTTCATGGACCAAAATGTAGTTACTAAATTGGCTACTAAATTTGGAAACCAGTAATACCGTGTGGAAATGTTCTCTTTGAGGAGTTGGGATTCCAGTGTATCCAGATCAAGTGGTTTTGAAGCCGCAACACATATGATGGAACCAGTCCACACCACTATTAAGTCTGTTAACCAAGGACAGAGGTATAACCTACATCAGACCCAAGGCTATCCAGTACCTTCTTGGCATTTCCACAGCCAGACCCAAGATCTGCAGCAGTCAGTAAGGTATCTCTTCTGTCTACTTTTCTGGAATTGAAATAGAAATTTATATCATAATTTAGTGCAAACACATAGCAATGGTGAGGAATTGATGTTTTCTGGATGATCAGTGTCAACCAGGAGGTATCATTTGCTCCATATTTTGCATTTAGAGCTGAAAAATCAAGTACAAGATGGGGGAATATGTGACTTTTCAGAGGCAGTTGAAAAATGCCTTAGAAAATTTCATTGATTCTAAACTTCGTTTAAGCCAACAATTTGATGTGATTACCAAAAAGGATCTTGCATTCTTAGGCTGCATTAATAGTGGTAAAGTTTACAGAATAAGGAAGGGTGTTATTTAAGAGTAAATACAGATTATAGAGAAAGTAGTGAAACTCCAGTATGATATATTTACTGATCTTGCTTTTGAAACAATTAAACTTCAATCTTAATGTTCCACATTTGTTACATGTCCCATAATTAGAATTCTATACTTTATAACTAATTTACATATGTATTTAAAGTGAAAGCAGCTTCCTGTTTTTAAAAATAAATACCTTATTCTGTCTCATGTCAACTCTGCCAGACTTGGGGAGAAAGTATTTGATTAGAAAAGTGTGGGCATTTATCTGTGTAGGGAAAAGTGGAATGGCTCCTGGAAACCTACCATGTGCCAAGGTGTTGTGGTAGGTAATTTAATTACGTTGTCTTAATTTACCTTGAAAACAACCCATGAAGGTGGAAGGTATTGGCTCCATTTTATAAAGAACTAAGAAATCCAAAGATTAAGCAACTTACCTGCTAAGGTTATACAGGTAGAAAACAGTAGAGCCAGAATATCTATGTATTATTTTATAAAGCTTATTATATATTTTATTAAACTAATAATAATTAATTGCTTTTTTGTTTGTTTGTTTAAGAAAATTTTCACAGAATCAGAACGTTTCCCAGAGAGGCCATATCCCTCCTCCTGGGCCCCCTGGAGAGGACTATTCACAATTGAGGTACTCTTGGAATGTAATGCCAAATGCCAGTCAAGTAGCCCAGAATAAAAGGTGGTATCCTGGCACTTACTACGGACTATCCTATCCAGCCTATTGTGGATGGACCGAATGACACAAACCTATCCTGGAAATCTCTCTGTGGATAGAGCAAGACTGAAGACAGCTGGAGTGACTTTTTATAAGATCAGATCAAATGAGGTTTATAATCTGCTTCATTCCTCCCTCATGTGTTCAAACTTAAGGAAAAATTACATTGATACTTACCTCTTTGATGAGAAATTTGCAGTATTTACAACAGTAAAGGAAATAATCTGTCATTCAGTCTTAAGTTTTTTTAAAGAAGATGATATTTTAGAACTGATAAAGTAATAAAGAATTTCTCTCGTGAATTATTTTTCAAAAATTCTGTTTTCTTGGGGTGTCTGGGTGGTTCATTTAAATGTCTGACTCTTGATTTCAGCTCAGGTCATGATCTCACAGTTTGTGAGATCAAGCTGTGCGTTGGGCTCTGTGCTGACAGTGTGGAGCCTGCCTGGGATCCCCCCCCCCCCCCCCACCTCTCACGCTCTCGCTCTCAAAATAAATAAGTAAAACTTAAAATTCTGTCTTCTTTATCCATGATTTCCTTCTGACCAATTTTGTGATAGGAGTGTATGTGCAGAAATTTTTAGTGTTCTTCTCATTCTATTAATGACCCAATCATTAAGGGTATCTTTTTTTCCCCCTAACTGTTCAAGATTTCTGTTACCATCTACCTAAGAGTCCAACCATCTCCTTAGAACCTAATCACTACTTGAAATTAGTAATTGTATTTTTGTGATTAGACATTTCTTTCTTTGGAAGCCTGTTGTAGGATTTGACCAACTTCTTTCACTGAATTGTCAGATATGCCATCTAACACAGGAATGGGTAAACTTTTAGGAATTGACTATCAGTTGGGCGAGAAACTGATTGAGAAACCAGAATGCTGGGGAATTTGCCTGACAGGGTAATTGTTATCTACTGAGTAGAACTATTTGGAAAACTGGAAAACTTTTATAGACCATAAAAGTTCTTTAATGAACAGAAGAGGATACAACATTTAAAGCCTGAGATATAGGAAAACTTGTAGACGACAAGCATGGCTCCTTGTGTTATTGCTTCTCTGTTGAACATAAACCTACTGGGATCTTTTTCCACTGGCCTCACAGCAGAGTGGTGCCTTGATCTTGACTTCTAAGTTCTTTTCCGCTGGTATACCTCTGGAACATGCAGATGGATCACTTGGGAGGTGTTAAATATTCTGAGTTGCAAAGAAGCCAGAGACCTTAGTTTGCTCAAGAAAGTGCCTCACTAACATGACATCCAAGCCTCTGTAGATACTTGGTGAATACCTGGGCGACCTGGCTTCACTTTTTTAAAGCCTCTGACTTTGAAGATTTGTATCCTAGAATGTCTCGTGCTGCATGTGATAGGTATTTTCTTTATGCTCTTTTACATACCAACATGTGGAACCTGACTCTCAGGAAGTGCTCTTCTAGTTCAACCAGTACCCTGGCCCATGTCTAATTAGCTCAGTCGGGCTGCTAACCTTCATCTAAGTGATGGCTCATGACAGGTTCCTGTGCCTGACACATGTAGTTCTTCTTGCTAAAAGGTTATTCTTGCAGAATTGTTCCCCAGGATACATCATGAAGGCTCACTTGGACTGAAATTGGAGCAAGACAACTGGTGAGGCGTGAAAGAACAAGCAGGGGCAGGTATGGGAATCCAGCTTCGCTGATAGTTTTCCTTGGCAAGCAGTTTCTAAGGAGGACATTGCCAGCACAAGTGCCATCATTATAAGCACTGCTACCTTCGAAACATGTGACCCTCTCATGCCCTCTGTCCCCTTCCCTTTCAGTTGTCAACATGGTTTGTTAAAAAAAAAAAAAAAAAAAAAAAATATATATATATATATATATATATATATATATATATATATATATATATATATATAATTAGTCTCCGTTTGCTGTCTCCTGTCTCATTCTGCACCACACTAGAGTTGTGGCTTCCACTCGCACTGCACCATCGTTAAGACCTCTGGCAAAAGGGACCAGCGACTCCCTTTTTTTTCAGAGGTCTTCAGGGGCCTTTTAAGCTTTTAGAGTTTTCATTTTTATTTTTAAAAAATGTATGAGTAGTTTAAAATTCAAATAGTTCTGGGGTACCTGGATGGCTCAGTCAGTTAAGCATCCAACTCTCGACTTTGGCTCAGGTCATGATCTCGCGATTCGTGAGTTGGAGATGGTTCGTGAGTTTGAGCCCTACATCAGGCTCTACGCTGACAGCACAGGGCCTGTTTGGGATTCTTTTTCTCCTTCCCTCTATGTTCCTCCCCCTCTTGTGCCCTCTCTCTCTCAAAATAAATAAATTTAAAAATTAAAAAAAAAAAAATTCAAATAGTTCTACTGAGATTACCATGGAAAAGGATAGTTCCCTGTCTGCCCTACCCCTGGCTATCACTCCCCAAACACTGAGTAGTTTTGCATTATCTTCTAGTATTTGCCTCCATGTTTAAATACTATGCTTATTTAGCCACTTGTTGATTTTTCCATTTGTGATACTACCTGTTACCCTCCCGCTGTGGAAGATGAGGATTTAGTTCGTGCACATCACTTACCCACATGCACACTTCTAGTCCCTCATCTCTTCAGTATATTTCCCAATTTATGGTTCAGTCAATATTCCAGGTTCATGTTTACTAGGCAGCTGTTGTTCACCTCTGAGCCACAGCATGCCGGGATTCTGTTCCTCTCTTCTATAGCTTCTGTCCTCATTTTGCCTCGTTTGTTTGCTTCTTTTCCCTGCACCTCTTACTGGTTCATCCCCCAAATCCCAACACCACTGTAATGTTCTCATACGGATATGATAGATGCAGATCCTTTTTTGTTTGAAATCTTTCCTGGAGCCCTCTTGGTCTTTTCCAGGTTGGATGCTATATTCGTGTGCTCGGGCTGCCTTAACAAAGTACCAGACTGGGCGGCTTCAACAACAGGAATTTATTTTCTCACGGCTCAAGGGGCTAGACATCTGAGCTCAAGGTGCCAGCAAGGTTGGTCTCTTCTGTGTTTACAGACAGCAGTCTTCTCCCTTTGTCCTGGCATGTTCCTCCATCTGTGACTGTCCAGATTCCCTCTTCTTATAAGTACACCAGTGGTATTGCATTAGTGCCCATGCTTATCACCTCATTTAAACATATTACCTCTTTATTTATTTTTAAATATTTATTTATTTTGGGCAGAGCACAAGTAGGGGAGGAACAGAGAGAGGGAGACAGAGGATCATAAGTGGGTTCTGTGCTGACAGGCTGACAGCAGCGAGCCCAATGTGGGGCTCGAACCTACAAACTGTGAGATCGTGACCCGAGCTGAAGTCAGACACTGAACCAACTGAGCCACCTAGGTGCCCTGACGTATTGCCTCTTTAAAGACCCTATCTCCAGGGGCACCTGGGTGGCTCAGTCAGTTAAGCATCTGACTCTTGATTTTAGTCAGGTCATGATTTCTTGGTTCATGAGTTCGAGCTCCGTGTTGGGCTCTGCACTAACAGTGTGGAGTCTGCTTGGGATTCTCTCTCTCCCTCTCTTTCTGCCCCTCCCCTGCTATACTCTGTCTCTCTCAGAATAAATAAACATTAAAAATAATAATAAAGACCCTCCAAATCACATTCTGAGGTCCTGAAGGTTAGGGTGACTTCAACATTTGAATTTGTTGGGAATGGGGGGATGGCACAACTCAGCCCATGATGGGAAGCTTGATAGTTCTCTATATCTGGAGCATAGCTGTTGTCCCGGGATTTCTTTTCACTGTCACTCTGGTCATTTCTTATACCCTTCTTTTATTTCCTGGGTCCCATAGCTGAGACTTTAATGGTGCACTTCCCTGTTTGGGGGAATATATCCCTCTATAGCTTCCCAGGGAGAGTTAATGGGATGTAAATTTTTCAAGACTTTTGCATGTCTGAAATGGGTTTTATTTTATTCTTCAACCCCGTTGATAATTTGCTAGGCTATAGACTTGTATGTAGGCACTTTTAAATGCATTTACTCATTGTTTCCCACATTTTGTTGTTGCTCTTGAAACCCTGTGTTCTGATTCCTGAACTTTCATTTGTGACTTGTAATTTTTCTCTGTGAAAGCTTTAGGATCTTTACCTCAAATGTCCTGAAATTTCATATGTTTAAAAATGTGGGTTATTTTAAAATTTGCAACACTATATACTTAGTGAGCCCTTTCAGCCTGGCAAGTTGTATATATCAGTCCTGAGAAATTTTCTTTCAGTTTTATCCTTTCTATTTCAGGAACTTCTATTAGTTGAACATTGGATGTTTTTTTTTAATGTACCTCCAAATTAATTATTCTTTTCCTCTTATTTTCCATTTTTAACTTTTTGGATTTTTTTTTTAATCAGGAGAATTTCTTCAGCTTTATTTTCTACCTTCCATATATTATGTTCTGAATGCCTTTTTTTCCAAGCACTTTTTTTTTAAATGAACGTATTCTCTCTCTTCAAAGTTATCAATTATTTTTAGGTTCCTTCTGTTTCCTGAATCACCTGTTTTCTTTTTGTTTGTCTGTTTGTTGATGCCTGTCTCTCATACTAGAGGTGTTATTGAAATATTTGGTGACCTTTGCCCATCTTTTTGTACTTAAGATTGAGGCCCTAGCACACCTGGGTGGCTCAGTTGGTTGAGCATCTGACCCTTGATTTCAGCTCAGGTCTTGATCTCAGGGTCATGAGTTCAGGACCCCTGTTGGGGTCTGTGCTGAACATGCATCCTACTTAAAAAAAAAAAAAAAAAAAAAAAAAGATTGAAGCGCTCAAAACTGATGGCAGCTCTGGTTGTCTCATGGTGGAGTTGTAATAATGTCAATTTGCTTTTTGTTTACTTTCCCCTTGCCACACGCATTTAGATTTTATTTTTCTCCATTTGACAATAATTTTATTGCTCTCTCTCATCTACCATTTGGTATCTCTCCCATTCTCTTGTGAGTTTTTAATCAGTAAAAATTTCTTTACTTTCATTTTGGGTAGGAACTATAGATACAGATAGGAGTTCAGTCCAGCCAGTATAATGAGCCTCTGTTGCCAATAAAACTGGGTTTGGGGTTAATCCTCAGTCTGGTAAGCTTGATTTTTATGCATTATGTCCCAGGAGCATGGGCCATTGAGCGTCCTAAGTCATGATTTGGCCCTGTAATGTCAGCCACAAGCACTCTTGATGTGGAGGGAGACCCCATCTAGGAACCTGTCTGAACCACCTTTCTAACGTAGTTCTAACAACTGCCCCCAGAATTATGTCCTGAAAACAAGCTCATTGTGTTATTCCCCTTTTGGAAATTTTGGATGGTCATGGCCTTTGGAGTCCACGTCCAACTCCCTGTCAAGGCCTTTTGTGATCTGACTCCGAGCTGATTTTTTTTTTTTTTAATTTTTTTTTTTTCAACATTTATTTTATTTTTGGGACAGAGAGAGACAGAGCATGAACGGGGGAGGCACAGAGAGAGAGGGAGACACAGAATCGGAAACAGGCTCCAGGCTCCGAGCCATCAGCCCAGAGCCCGACGCGGGGCTCAAACTCACGGACCGTGAGATCGTGACCTGGCTGAAGCCGGACGCTTAACCGACTGCGCCACCCAGGCGCCCCTCCGAGCTGATTTTAAAACCTCTGCTAGGGGCGCCTGGGTGACTCAATCGGTTAAGCGTCTGACTTTGGCTCAGGTCATGATCTCACAGTTTGTGAGTTCGGGCCGCACATCGGGCTCTGTGCTGACCACTCAGAGCCTGGAGCCTGCTTCAGATTCTGTCTCCCTTTCTCTCTGCCCCTCCCCCACTGGTGCTTTGTCTCTGTGTCTCTCAAAAATAAATACTAAAAAAAACACAACTCTGCTATATTCTACTCCATTCTTCAGTGTGCAATTTCCTGAGTACATTCTGTTGAACATTTATGGGTACCACGTCTTTGTCTTCCAGGTTGTTCCCTTGCCTGTAATGGCTTTGCAGCGTCTATAAGCAAATCATTCCCTTTCTTGAAGCCCATCTCAGTAAAGTCTTCTCTCCCAACTCTACCCACTATTGAATCATTCCTTTTCCTACAAGGTATCTTGTATCACTATTTAGCATTCATTTTATTTATATCTCTTGTTACATGACACACAGGTTCCAAGCAGTCTCAGATTCCCTCAATCCCCTCTTCCTTCATGAAGGTGCCATCTGGGGGCACTTGCATGGCTCAGTTGCTAAGTGTCTGACTCCTGATTTCAGCTGAGGTCGTGATCTCATGGTTCGTGAGTTTAAGCTCCGTGTCAGCTCTGTGCTGTCGGTGCAGAGACTGCTTGGGATTCTCTCCCTCTGTCTGCCCCTCTCCTGCTTGTGTGCTTTCTCTCTCCCAAAATAAATAAATAAACTTAAAAAAAAAAAAAAAAAGAAGGCACCATCTCCCTCCTGGCCCACACTCTCCTTTTTTGCCTTGCCAGCAAACCTTATTGCATTCCCTAAGCTACAAGAGCCCAAGTTACACTGGGCCTGCACGGCCCTTACAGCCTCTACACCAGCCCTCTCTCTTATGTCATTTATCCACTTTAGAGTTGCAGGAGATGCTATACTGCAGGCCACAGGATCTGGCTTTCTGAGCTGCCACGAAGGGATGATCAGAAGAGTGGAGGAGTCAGCTCCCACTGTGGGGAGCCTTAATTAATGGAACACAGAGGACAGGAGGGAGCCTGGCAAGCAAATTTCCCCCTCCTTTGTGTCCTCTGTGGACTACCGTCAGGAAAAGTTTTCCTTTCAAGCCTTCCAGAGAAGTCTAGCCCACGGAGTGAACACATATGCCAACAACTTGTGTGTCTTCCTGGCTCACCGTGAAGTCTGCCTATAAGGCAGTCCATTACCTCACATTGCTTTGCCTCTTTCCTTGCTTCACTTCCCTTTTTTCCTAACCCTAACAGTCTGTTCGCGCATATCCCACATAAAACATCAGCACTTTAATCCTTGCCTCAGGTTTTGCTTTCCAGAGGACCTAGGTAAGATACTCAAGCATTTGTTAATAAATTTGGCAGTCACAGTTTCTGTAGTTTTTAATTTTTTTTTAACATTTATTCATTTTTGAGAGAGAGAGAGCGTGCAAGTGGGGGAGGAGCAGAGGAGGAAGCTCTAGGCTCTGAGCTGTCAGCACAGAGCCTGATGCAGGACTCGAACCCACAAACTGTGAGGTCATGACCTGAGCCGAAGTTGGATGCTTAACCCACTGAGCCACCCAGGCTCCCCAGCAGTCACAGTTTTTAACCATTGTTCAACCATACATATGAGAATGGGAAGTACCAGAGCTCTTCCACTGATGTGACATTGAGATCCTATCTTTAGGAATATAGAAATGTCAATTATATTCAAGTTAACAATTTAGCAAGGATAGTCTACCGACTTATAGGTAGGCATTCATTTTGGAGGTAATTTTCACATGCCTTGGGAATAGTTTTTGAAGTCTTGGTGTCTTCAAAACCCATTTATTCACATAACACTTCCAAGATTAGAATCATTTTATCAGATGGAAACAGATATACCTATTTATACAAGATACACAGATATGCATATTTATATACTGCAGAGGAGAACAAGGTTGATAATCTTGTGAAAGTTCTCATTTAACCAACACCAAATTAGATCTTTTGAACTAATTTCATGATAGTGATCTCTTCCCCTGCAACTGTAGTAAAGGGATCTTTATCTCTGAAATGACTTAACAGTAAAATTCATCCTTTTTTCATGTACAGTTCTATTAGTTTCTACAAATATACTGTTTTATAACTACTACCACAGTTGAGAACCTTGCCATCACGCCCAAAACTTCCCTCATATCATTTTGTAATTAACTTCTCCCACCAACCCTAGGCCCTGACAACTGCTGATTTGTTTTGTCTCTGTATTGTTTGCCTTTTTTTAGAACGTCATGTAAGTGAAATCAAACAGCATGTAGCCTTTTGGATGTGATTTCTTTCAAATAGCATGACGCCTTTGAGATCCGTCCATGTCATCGAGGGGGATCGATAGTTGATTCCCTTTTTGTTGCTGAGTTAGTTTTTTATTGTATGGATATACCACAGTTTGTTTATCCATCTACCAGTTGATAGACTTCCAGTTTTTGACTTTTGAACAAAGTTGCTATAAACATTTGTATAGAGGTTTTTGTGTGAACATCTGCATTTATTTCCCTTGGAGGGAGACTGCTGCTATGAGGTCAGCACGTGTTTAATTTTAGAAGAAACTGCCAAATTTTTTCAAAATGGCTGTACTATTTTACATCCCCATCAGCAGGGTATAGGAGTTCCAGTTGCTCACATCCCTACGAGCACTTAGTATTTATTTATTTATTTATTTTTTATTTTTTCCAATATATGAAATTTATTGTCAAATTGGTTTCCATACAACACCCAGTGCTCATCCCAAAAGGTGCCCTCCTCAACACCCATCCCCCACCCTCCCGTCCCTCCCACCCCCCATCAACCCTCAGTTTGTTCTGTTTTTAACAGTCGAGCACTTAGTATTTAAAGTGTACAACTTGATACTTTTGATATGTATATAATCATGAAACCCTTTCCACAATTAATATAGAACATATCTATTACCCCAAAGTTTCCTTGTGCTGCTTTGTAATTTCCTTTTTCCTTTGATGGAAAGGCCCCCTATCCAAGCAGCCACTGATCTGCTTTCTATCACTGTAGTTTTATTTAAGTGGAATCATACAGTATGTACTATTTTTAAGTCTGACTTTTTTTATTCAGCATGATTATTTTGAGATCCATCCATGTTATTGTTATGGCACAATAGTTGGTTCCCTTTTATTGCCAAGTTGTAGTCCATTGTACGGATATATGATTTGTTTATCCATTCACTTGATGAACATTTGAGTTGTTTCCAGCTTTAGGTGGTTATAAATAAGCTGCTATAAACGGAGCGACTTTTCTTTAAATGTCTATTTTTAATCAACTTTATTGAGGCATAATGCATGATTTATTGTCCATAAAATGTATTTTCTAAGTGTATAGTTTGATGAATTTTGACAAAGTCATACTCCCCTTATAACTACCACTACATGAAGAAACAGAACATCGACAGGCTTCACAGCAAAGATTCCCTTGGCGTCCTTTCCAGTCCATCCAGGTCTCCCACTCCTCCATTCCCAACCACTATTTTGCTTTCCAGTCAGTCTAGAATAAGTTTGCAATTCCTACAGTGTTGTAGAAAAAGGATCATTCAGTAATATATTCTAGTTTCTTGCTTTTTTTTCAGAGGTTTTTAGATTCATCCATGTTGCAAATATTGTTGCAAGTATCAGTAATTTATTCCTTTTTGTTACTATTTCATTGTATGAATTTACCAGTTTGTCCGCTGATCTGTTCTTGGGCATTGGGTTGTTTCCAGTTTTTTGCTATTAAGAGTAAAGTTGCAGGTCACCTGGGTGGCACAGTCTGTTAAGCATCCAACTTCGGCTCAGGTCATGATCCCATGGTTTGTGGGTTCGAGTCCCACATCTGGCTCTGTACTGTCAGCACAGAGCCTGGAGCCTACTTCAGATTCTGTGTCTCCCTCTCTTTGCCCCTCCCCCGCTTGCACTCTTTCTCTCTTAAAAACAAACATTAAAAAAAAAAAAGAGTAAAGTTGCTATGAACATTCACGTATTAAACTTTGTTAGGTATGTGTTTTCCTTTCTCCTGGAAAATGCAAAGGAATGAAATGCAAAGTAAATATACATTTAATTTTTTAAGAAACTACCACTCTTTTCCAAAGTGGTTATACTATTTTATAAAATTCAGATCAGCAATATACGAGGATACCACTTATGTTTGACAACACTTATACTATCAGTCTTCTAAATTTTAGTTGTGTGGGTGTGTAGTAGTAGCTCATTATGTTTTAAATTTGCATTACTCTGATGACTAATGATGTTGAGCATCTTTTCATGTGTTTATTGGCCTGAATCACAGATCCTTTATAAAGTGTTCAAATTTGTCACCCATTCTTAATTAGGTTGTTTTCTCTTACTGAGTTGTAGGTGTTCTTTATGTACTCTGGATACCAGTCTTTTGTCAGAATATCTTTTAGAGGGCAGTTGGGTGGCTCAGTTGGTTAAGTCTAACTTCAGCTCAGGTCATGATCTCAGAGTTGGTTTGAGCTCCACCACGAGTTCTCTGCCTGGAGCCTCTCTACCTCAAAGCCTGGAGCCTGCTTTGGATTGTGTCTCCCTCTCTCTCTGCCCCATGCCACCCCCCAGCTCATGCTCTCTCTCAAAAATAAATAAACATTAAAAAATTTTTTTAAATATCTTTTACACCTATATATATTCCCACTGTGTTCAAGCCCATGCTTCTCTTTACTATCCCTTAAGTGGGGGAAGGCCATAAGTGTCTCAGAGCCTTTGAACTCTCTTTATTGCCTGGAATGCTGTTCTCCCAGTTAAACAGACCTCCTCCAGTTACTGTTCAAAGGGCCCTTTCTGCTGAGCTCTTAACCATCCTATTTGAAATAGCAATACCCTCGGCCAGGCATTCCTCCCTTTCCTTTATTTTTTCTCCATAGCACATATCCACCCGACCGGTATATTTGTTATTTACTTGCGTAAATTTACCTGTTTTCCTGTGTAAAGAAAAGTATGGACCAAGATGAACCGGAACCATAAAAAACATGGAAAATAATTATTTGCAGCCTCTCTTAGAGGCTGATACACTTAGAGACGACAAATCTCTGAACCTGCTAGAAGCAGGAAGAGGTTGATTTCACCAACGTACTGTCACCTCTTAAGTACCCAAAGCAAATCGCGGTCCACTCCAGAGCTTTCCTAAATGACCGCACCGTTGCAAGAAGGAAACAAGTTCCGTCCGTCCCCGAAAAGAACTGTAGCTGAGATGAATGTGGAGTTCATCCTGGCCAACACTGTTCTTTGCACAAGAAGAAACCGATGTCTCCCCCAACGCCAAAACGCGTTGGAGAAAGGCTGAGACGCGCCCTGAAACCTCAGCGTCCGGCCCCCGGATCCTTACCGTCCCCATAGCCGGAAGTGACAGATGGGGCCCTGGCTCCCATTTGCGTCCGCCGGCGTCTCTCAGGCTGGGGAAGGAGCTTCTGGGGAGGGACTTGCGCGGTTGCGGCCCAGCTTCCGGAAAGTGAGGGGTTTGTTTCCGAGGGGAAGGCCTTCCGGGAGGACCGAGAGTGCGCAGGTGAGTCCTCTCTGGCAGGGCGGGCGGAGGGCCAGCCCAGGGGGCTCAGTACGGCAGTGACAAGCTCATGCTCTCTGAGTGCTACACAGCTGAATGAGGACTCATCAAACCGATGAAAAGGGCTGAGGAGCACGTGTAAGAGGGCCTGGGACCCTGGTAAATGGACTTTTTAAACGGAGTTGAAGGGAGGGAGGAAGAAGTCAGGGGCTGTACCTGTCGGAGGGGCAGAGTTGGGGAGCGAGCCTGGGCATTTGAAACTGGGGAGGCCACTGGGCTGTAGCGGAAAGACCGCGGTCTGGAGACAGGTGCGCTGGCAGCAGCACAAGGCGAGAGGGCTGCGACTGGAGGGTTTGAAACGCCCTGCCATTAAGTGGGAGCTTTATCACAAGAGCGGCGGAAGGACGAGATATGGTTTACGTTTTGAAAGGATCGGTCTTACTGCCAGGTGGAAGTTGGATGGTAGGAGGGCTGGAACTGCGAGGCCACCACCCCTAGGAGGCCACAGCTGTAGTTGAGACATGCGGCCTGGGCTGGGGGCAGTGGGTACTGGGGAGAAGTGGACGGGTCAAAATGGTACTTAAGAGGTAAAGTCGTCAAGACTAGAGAGTAACTATGGGAGCTAGGAGTATGACTCTGGATTTGCTGTGATTGAGAGCAACGATGATTCTAAGTTTCTGGCCTAAGTGAGGGAATTATGTTTTGACTTTTGCTAGGCTGATGAGAGACCATAAGGCGGGCTGAGGGCAAAATATAAACTAGCACACCCCCACCCCAGTGGGATCTGTGTGACATTCCATGGACACTCCTGTCTACCCAAGAACAAAGGAAAGGACAAAACAAATGGTTAAACTGATGAGTCTCTACCAGTTTACTAAAGAAACGTAATCCCATCAATAGCCTAAAGTCCTGGAACTCCCTGCTGTCTTAATGTTAATGATTTGCTAGAGGGGAAAAACAACAACTTAGTTTGACAATAGCTAGGCCTCCCGTAATCTGTGAGTCTTTAGCATAAGAAAGTCTCTGGAAACTTCCCTTCTGACTTTACCTCCCCTAAACTCATAGTATGTAACAAGCCACTCTTCACAACCCCTGTGCAGCTGTTTCTGCCCTGGGTTCCTGTTCCCATGCTTTAATAAAATCACTTTTGTACCAAAGACATCTTCATGAATTCTTTATTGACCATCAGCTGTGAACCCCACTATCACCCCAAAACCTCATCAAGGGGACCTTTTTTCCCTAGGAAAAAAACCAAACGGAAAGTTTTTTTCCTTGCTGATTATCTGTACTCTTATTTTGTGTGCTTACTGTAGAAAATTCAGTGCAATTTTTTTTTTTTATAGAAGATGATAAACGTTACCAATAATCCTGCCACTCAAGATGGCCATATTTTGGTGTGTTTCATGTTTTTGTTTTCTGTGTGCATCTTTTTGTGTAATTGGGAATGTATTCATTATATTTTTCTGTATCTTTTCCCCATTGGATGTTACTATGACAATAAAGATTGAACTGCTGTGTGCCAGGATATTATTCACACATATATTTTTTATCCTAACAAAAAGTCAGATGTAATTCCACCAAGTCTGAGATAACTTTTTGGTGTATCTTCCTTTCAATATTTTTTATGCTCCTTTTTGAAAAGCCCACAGTTTATGCCACATTTTATGTTTTGTCTTTCTTTTTTTATGTATTTTTTTACAATTTATTTTGAGATAGAGTATGCATGCCAGTGGGGGAGAGGCAGAGAGAGAGGGAGAGAGAGAATCCCAAGCAGGCTCCATACTGCCAGGGAGGAGCCTGATGTGGGGCTTGAACTTAGGAACTGTAAGATCATGACCTGAACTGAAGTCAGATGTTTAACTGACTGAGCCACTCAGGTGCTCCTGTGTTTTGTTTTTCAATCAGATGTTTTTACTTAATGTTATTTATTGCTATTTCACACCAATTAACCGGTCTCCAAGATGACAGTTTTTAATGCTTGTTTAGTTGCAACAATCTGTTATTTGCTAGTTTGTTTTCAACTTTTTGCTATTAGGATGATGAGAGGAGCATCTTATTACGTAAATTTTCAGGTTTTTAATTATTCCTTGAAAAGAGTCCTAGAAATGGAAACTACCAAGGATAACATGAACTTACCAAATTGCCACCCCCAAATAACTTACTAACACTTTGAAATTGTTTTAAAGATACTTAGTTTTTCAGTTCAAGGATATGGTTGTCTTTCTAGTTAGTCAAGTTGTCCTTTATGTTTCTTTTATGTCTTTGTCCTTTCCTTATTAAACTTATGTCTAAGAAAAGGCCTGTATTGATTTTTTAATAATTGTACCCCCTCCTGGGGCACCTGGGTGGCTCAGTTGGTTAAGCATCCAACTTTGCCTCAGGTCATGATCTCATGGTTCGGGGATTTGAGCCCCACATCAGACTAAGCTGATGGCTCTGAGCCTGGAGCCCGCTTCAGATTGTGACTCCCTCTCTCTCTGCCCCTCCCCCACTTATGCTCACGCTCTCTCTCAAAAATAAATAAAACATTAAAAATAATTGTACCCCCTCTCAAATGTCATGTGTGAAATGAGTATCTTTGAGTCAAGTGTTGTACTTCAATAAAATTTTCTTAATATTTGTGTCTAGGTTCTGCTAAAATATACATAAAATGGGAAGATCAGAAAGCTAAAAAGGCTAAGTTGGAGTGAGGTTTCGTTAACACCATAAGTAATCCGTGGCCTAAAGAATTCCTGCCATTCTGCTTCTACTTGTCTGTTAGAGAAGCTGCTCCTCAGCCATGCATCAAAGCCTGCCTGCCTGCCTGCCTGCACAACCAGAGAAGCAGGCAGCAACCTTGGTCTTTCAGTAAAGGAAGCTAGGAACAACTCAGCAGGGTTGGTAGACATCTCATGGGGATGCCAAATGTGCTTTTGGGATGGATTCTTCTAGTGTAACAGTTCTGTCATCTTGTTATATTTGTTACTGAGGATGTTTATTAGTTGAATTATACCATTAGCTTTTAAACAGATGAAGTCTTTTGGTCTTTTAGAATCGTGCTTGTCTGTGAAATGCAGTTAACGCATCAGCTGGACCTATTTCCCGAATGCAGGGTGACCCTTCTGTTGTTTAAAGATGTAAAAAATGCTGGAGACTTGAGAAAAAAGGCCATGGAAGGTGCTATTGATGGTGCATTAATAAACCCTAAGGTGGTAAGTACAAGTAAGAACAAATGAGCTATAAAGGGGCATTTAAGAATATGTTAATTAAAAAAAAATTTTTACGCTTATTTATTTTTGAGAGACCGAGAGACAGAGCATGAGTGGGGGAGGGGCCGAGAAAGAGGGAGACACAGAATCCGAAGCAGGTTCCAGGCTACGAGCTGTCAGCACAGAGCCTACTGTGGGGCTCGAACCCACAAATCAAGAGATCATGACCTGAGCCGAAGTCGGATGCCAAACCAACTGAACCACCCAGGCACTCCAATAATATGTTAATTTTTCATGATGTTACAGGTTAGCCTAAAATTGTCATCTTTGGATAAATAGTTCTTGTCTAAACTGTGGAGTCAGATTGAGCCAACCTTGAATTTAATAGTGAATAGAAGCCAAAGTGCTAGGCCCTTCCCAGGAGATATGAAAGGTTGTATTCTGACTCTGATGTAATGGCAAATGCCTGGAGCTTCATTTACTCATTTAAACTAGAAAAATCTCTGCACAGGAGGCATCCATAGTAGTTAAGAGCACACACTGGAACCATGTTACTAGGACTTAATCTCAGCTCTGCCACTTATTATGACTTTGAGCAAGTGGTAGGCAACCTTTGTACCATGCTTGCTCTGTTCCTGCCATTGTTCTAAGTGCTTTCCGTATACTAACTCACTTAATCTTCACAACAACCCTATGAAGTAACTACTATGATTATCTGCATCTAACAGATAAAACTAAGGGATCTGCCCAAGGTCCCTCAGTAGGAAGTGACAGCTGAGATTCAAACCCAAACATTCTTTCCTTTGGCTTCCTCATCTACTGTGTGTGAATAATAATACTGATTTCATAGGGTAGTTTTAAGAATTAAAATAATACAGGTAAAATGTTTAGACTATCGCCTTTCCCCATATTAGTGCTCAATGTCCTTTAAAAAATTTTTAAAAAAATATTTATTTATTTATTATTGAGAGAGACAGAGCATGAGCATGGGAGGGGTAGAGAGAGGGGGAGACACAGAATCTGAAGCAGGCTCCAGGCTCTGAGCTGTCAGCACAGAGCCCAACGCGGGGCTTGACCTCACAAACCACGAGATCATGACCTGAGCTGAAGTTGGACGCTTAACTGACTGAGCCACCCAGGCTCCCCCCAATGTTCTTTTTTAAATTTTTACTATTTAAGTTCCTTGCAGCTTTAACATTCTATGATTTACTGAACACCCAGCAATTTTGAAAACCTAGTCCATAGAAACTGTGATGAAGTCAAACAGCCTGACATTGGAGTTACCAAGAGAGAAGGCATGTGTCTTCCAAGTGCTCCAGATTCTCCGTGTGTAATTCTTTATGTTCTCTTTGGTAGATTGTTGATCCATTTCAGATACTTGTGGCCTCAAACAAAGCAGTTCATCTCTACAGACTGGGAAAAATGAAGACAAAAACTCTATCAACTGAAATTATTTTCAACCTTTCCCCAAATAACAATGTAATTAATATGGATTTTACTTTATTTATGTTGATTGTGTTGTGCTAATGTGTGTTCCCCAGTGTTGGGCTGTAATAGTGAAGAGTGTTCTGGAAAGATTGAGGTTTAGCACTGCCTCTTCCTAGACAAATAAGCTTTGGAGTCACTTCACATAGGAATAAACAAAAATTTAGCTACATTAGATGAGGATAGTTTTATCTGTCCTTCTTACCATATAGGGTCAGGAAGATCCCTCTAAATGATACATAAATTTAAATGGCAAAACATTAAGCATGGATATTTGTGTGTTACCATGCACATCTTTTACTCTCCCTATAACTCCTTAAGGATAGAATCCATGTCTTTTCCATATACCAGAAGCCTGCCTGGTACGTGGAACAGCCTTTAACACAGGCTCACTCATATACCCAGGGCTCAGGAAGAGTTTGTGGTTTGAAATACCGGTAGTAATCAAAGTTATTGAGCTAAAGATATTCTACCTGTGGCACATGAAAAAAATAACTTAAATTTTGCTGATGAAGTTTTAGTATTACTACTGCTATTAAGAACACAACCAGGTACTAACATCATCCAAAGGACAATTAGGAAACCCGCAGCATGGTTTAAAATAATGTTTGAAATTTTATAAAGTTTATAGAATGCATGATAATAGAATTCCTCAGTACCTGGAGAAAAAATTACCAGATAATTATAATTTCTTTGACATCATTTGAAATAATTTGAGAAACTTCACTTTGGTAAACATCTGCTGGGCTTGTCCCTCTTACAGTTACAGTTCTAGGACAGGAGAAACATGTTCCTGAGGAAGGCAGGTAAACAAGACAGAAATCCAAATGCACTAAGATAAGTGACATAATGGGAATAATACTTCAAACCAATGGAAACAGCAAAGAAGCAACTCCTGTAAGGAGAAAGGATGACATTAGTGACATTAGTGTTGGACCTTGAGGGATGAGGACACTCCAGGCTGAGGACAAAGTTTGAGCATAGGAAAAAATGTATGAAATGGTGGACACCCATATGGTCCAGTCTGGGTAGAAGGTGGGTGTGCATGGCTAGAGGGTCACTTGGGGCCAGAGGGAGGGAGTGTTGATGTTAAGAAACGCCAAGAAGTAGGCTTGATTGCGCAGGAATAAGGTGCAGTTTTGAGCAGAGAGTACTCTAGAGGCAGATGTGGTGGGTGTCAAGAAGGGTTGTTGAAGAGAAACACTGTAGGTAGAATCATTAGGATATGAAAAATAAGAACCTGACCAAGGAAAAAGGAGGCCCATGGGATGTTTCAGACACAGAAGCTACTGGTTATTGTTTGTTGTTGTTCTTTTCCTTAGATTTCAGAAGCTTTGAAAAAATTTGGTATCTCAGCAAATGACACTTCAATTCTAATTGTTTACATTGAAGAGGGAGAAAAACAAATAAATCAAGAAGACTTAATATCTCAGGTAGAAGGTCATCAAGTTTCTCTGAAAAATCTACCTGACATAACAAATATTACAGAAGTCAAAAAGGTTTGTAAATCTGTATTTTTACAAAGTGTGATAGATGAAGAATAATACTGATGTTGTTTGCTTGTTGATCACTGATCCTTCTGGTTTTTGTTTTTCTTTAAGAAAGGTTAATGTAATTAAAAATTACTTGAAAAATAGTTACAGATGCAAAGAATTAGAAGATGCTGGATTATAGGGGCGCCTGGGTGGCTCAGTCGGTTGAGTATCTGATGTCAGCGTCATGATCTCGCAGTTCGTTGAGTTCGAGCCCCGCATCAGGCTCTGTGCTGACAGCTCAGAGCCTGGAGCCTGCTTCCGATTCTGTGTCTCCCTCTCTCTCTGACCCAACCCCGTTCATGCTCTGTCTCTCTGTCTCAAAAATAAATAAACATTAAAAAAAAATAAAAAAAATAAAAAAAAGAAGATGCTGATTTATGTAAAATTTAGTTAGAAATTTAGTTGATAAAAGCATTCTTTAATTAAGAATAAATAACTTCAGGGATGCCTCGGTGGCTCAGTCAATTCAGCTTCTGACTTCAGCTCAGGTCATGTTCTCCTGGTTCCCAAGTTTGAGTCCTGTGTCAGGGTCTGTGCTGATAGTTCAGAGCCTGGAACCTGCTTCGGAATCTGTGTCTCCCTCTCTCTCCCTGCCCCTACTCTGCTCTGTCTCTCTCAAAAATAAACAAACATTAAAAAAAAAAAAAAGAATAAATAACTTCAGAGGCACGTTAGTGGCTCAGTTGGTTGAGTGCCCTACTTTTGATTTCAGCTCAGGTCATGATCCCAGGGTCATGGGATCAAGCCCTGCATTGGGTTCTGTGCTGGGCATGGAGCCTGCTTGGGATTCTCTCTCCCACTCCCCTGCTTGTCGCTCGTGCTGTCTCCTCTCTGAAGAAAAAAAAAAAATGTGCAGAATACATTTTAGATTTATTTTACATTTCAAATATACTGTGTAAGCTTGATCTTTAATATCTTGACGTATGCTTTAAAAATTGGTACAGATTCAAAAAAAAATAGATTCAGTTTCTATGTGTAGAGGGTTATTACCATAACTAATTTAAAGGGAACTTTTGACATAAATGATGAATTGCCATCTACTTTATATATTTTAATCACATTCGTGATTTGTGATTTCATGTCATTATCCCAGTAGTTGAATGATAAATAATTTCACTTATATATGTTTGTATAATGGAAACTAGTAGTGCATGAATATATTAGCATGTCATAATTCATCTTTTATTTTCACAGATATATAAACTGTCTTCACAAGAAGAAAGTATTGGAACATTGTTGGATGGTATCATTTGTAGAATGTCAACAAAAGATGTTTTGTAAAATGACAGAAATATTAAGATTTTTCATAAGAAAACATTGATTTTTCTTTCTTGATTATAAAATGTGTATGTTCAGGGAACCTGAGTGGCTCAGTCGGTTAAGTGTCTGACTTTGGCTAAAGTCATGATCTCGCAGTTCGTGGGTTTGGGCCCCACATCTAGCTGTATGCTGACAGCTCAGGACCTGGAGCCTGCTTCCAATTCTGTCTACCCCTCTGTCTCTGCCCCTCCGCCACTTGCACTCTGCCTCTCTCTCTCTCTTAAAAATAAATAAATATGCCGCTCTGGAAAGCAGTGTGGAGGTTCCTCATTAAATTAAAAATAGACCTACCCTATGACCCAGCAATAGCACTGCTAGGAATTTACCCAAGGGATACAGGAGTACTGATGCATAGGGGCACTTGTACCCCAATGTTTATAGCAGCACTCTCAACAATAGCCAAATTATGGAAAGAGCCTAAATGTCCATCAACTGATGAATGGATAAAGAAATTGTGGTTTATATACACAATGGAATACTACGTGGCAATGAGAAAGAATGAAATATGGCCTTTTGTAGCAACGTGGATGGAACTGGAGAGTGTGATGCTAAGTGAAATAAGCCATACAGAGAAAGACAGATACCATATGGTTTCACTCTTATGTGGATCCTGAGAAACTTAACAGAAACCCATGGGGGAGGGGAAGGGAAAAAAAAAAGAGGTTAGAGTGGGAGAGAGCCAAAGCATAAGAGACTGTTAAAAACTGAGAACAAACTGAGGGTTGATGGGGGGTGGGAGGGAGGGGAGGGTGGGTGATGGGTATTGAGGAGGGCACCTTTTGGGATGAGCACTGGGTGTTGTATGGAAACCAATTTGACAATAAATTTCATATATTAAAAAAAAATAAAAATAAAAATAAATAAACATTAAAAAATTAAAAGAAAAAAAACAGGGGCACCTGGTTGGCTCAGTTGGTTAAGTGTCTGACTTTGGCTCAGGTCACGATCTTGCGGTTCGTGGGTTCAAGCCCCACGTCAGGTTCTGTGCTGACTGCTGACAGCTCCGATCCTGGAGCCTGTTTCAGATTCTGTGTCTCCCTCTCTCTCTGCCCCTCCCCTGCTCATGCTCTGTCTCTCTCTCTCAAAAATAAATGTTAAAAAAATTTTTTTAATTAAAAAAAAAAAACGTGTTCAATTATGGAAAATTTTAAAACACAGAATGGTATAACAAACCATTCCTAGTCCTCTCTCTTAATATCTTGAAAGATAACCACTGTTGCTATTATTTGTTGTTGTTGTCTAGTCTTCGGTTTCTATTCAGGTTTATTTTTATTTAATTGGAATAACTGGATTTTTACTAGGTTCTTGCCTTAGTGATTTTATATTCATCAGCTCATATTCCTGCCCTTACTTCTGGCTAATCTAGTATTTCCCTTCCAAGCCTCCCAGTTCCAAGTATTTTACATACAAGAATTTACTCATCATAATGTTATAAACACTTAATATTACCACCATTTTACACCCAGGAAACTAAAAGATTATAGAAACAATAACTTGCTCAAGGTCATAGAGCTAGTATAAAGCCATGTTTTATAAATGCTTTGGGTTTTCTTTTTTCACTTTATATTTTGATCGTAGCAGTCAAGACAGGCTTGGTCAGGGGTGAGCAAACTTTTCTGTGAAGGGCCAGATAGTAAATATTTTCGGCTTTGCAGTCCATAACGTCTCCACTGTATCTACTCAACTCTTGCTATCATAGTGCAAAGGTATCCACAGACCATAAATGATGAGTACGGCTGTGTTTCAGTGAAACTTTATGGGCAAAAACAAGTGGTGGACAGGATTTGACCTGAGGGCCTTGCTTTGTGGATATCTGGGTTAGGCTAGGCTTTGATTACAGTCCCTAAAGCTCATTGGCTTCACACGACAAAAATTTGTGTCTTGTTCAGTCTACATAGCCAGATTGTGTGAATCTGTAAACAGTCAGGATAGTGACTCAGGAACCCAGTTTGCTTATCTCATGTTTCATTCTCCAAAGCCAGTTACATGGCCCTGCCAACCTCACAAGGAACGGAGAAGTGTGATCTTGCCCCATGCTGGAAAGCAGAGAGGTAGAAGTACTTAGTGATTTCTATCATGATCATAAATAATAAAGTACATATGTACATAGCTAACATTTCTCGTGTGCACTGTGCTTAGCATTGTATATGCACTACCTCATTTAGTCCTTACTACAATCCCAAGAGATTTTTTACCAGCAAGAAAACAGATTTAGTCTCTGAACTCCATTTCTAACCTACAGAACAACTGACAATAATACAGTGAAAGTCCATGTACCTTTCAAGTGAATTCACTACTTGTTGTTAACATTTTGCTACATTTGCTTGCTAGTGCTCTCCTGAGCTCAGGTTTGTGTACACACACACACTTTTGCTGCAAGATTTGAAAGTGAGTTGCAGACATGTTTCTTCAGCCTATGGTGTTTATCTGTCATCTCAGTCTCTAATCTACAACAATCTTGTTAAGAATGATGTTGACATTTTTTGAAGAGTACCTACCCTAGATGTCTTTCAAAATTCCACACAGTTTGGATTTGTTCATGATTTAAGTCAACTTAAATATTTTAGATTATGTGTCCTTGCCATTGCATATCATCAGGAGGCAATGTCAGTTGGCCCTATTATTGGTGATACAAAGATTGGTCCCTCGGTTAAGGTGGTGCTCCCCCAGACATCTCCATTGCAAAGACCTCTCTTCCCCTGCCCGGGATTAAAACTCCAATCTATGTGACCCCAGATCCTAACACCTCAGTCCACTGTCCCTCCCTTGCCATCGTGCTCACATTCTTTTTATTGATGTGTAATACATCACATACATGCTTCCTCTATTTTTATGCACTTACGTTGCTTTCAATGTTTCACTTCACTTGCAAATAAACATTTGTACATGGTTCTCTTTAGCATAGCTTCTCTACAGTGGAATTATTGGGGATGAGGAGTTGAACTCATTAAAGGCTTCAGAGCAGAAAGGTGCCATTCTGCACCCCCCGTTGCAGCCACTTCCCTGCTCTTGGCTTTGCCGAAGGCAGCCACTCTGCAGTCACATCACAATAATGAGGAAAGCATAACCTAGTTTGGCCGGTCTTAGAATAAGCAGTTTGTAGTCATCGAATTTGCCTGTCATTGATGCTTTCACAGTCCTTTGTGCCGCTGATCTCCCATGTTCCCCTCCAGATCTCTCTTCACCTTTACCCCCTCTTCTCTGTGTTCCAGGTGGCTGACCTGTATGTCAGCAAGGGATCTCTTGGCTTCTGCTTGGGTGTGGCCACTGGGAGGCCAGGCCGAGATTGGAGAGGGGAAGAGAGTGAGGCCTGGGTATTTATTAACCTGACCCCTCCCTGTAAGGTCAGGTGCACTGGCTTTGTCCCTGAACCTTTCAACTCCTGGGTCAGGCTCCTGTCACCTCACCCTCCCACCTGGCTTCAGGCCTCTGGGCAATAACATACCTGGCTCCCACACCATCTCTCATCCCCCTCTACCCACCCACACCTTCAGAGTTAGTCCCTTTCATCATCTGCATAAAATTTGCTGGAGTTACCCTAATTTGAGTGTTGGGGCCTGAGACCTTCTCACTTTCTCAGAGAATTGAAAGGTTACAGAACATTTCTGTAGAGCTGGAATCACTGACCTAGGATTTCTGTGCATCTTACCAAGGATGCTCTTACCTACTTCTTTCCCCTTGAAATGATTTGCTACTATTTTCTTCCACTCGTCTCCTTTAAGTGATGAGTTCTCAGTAAAAGTTCAGGGCATTGGCCTGATGTTGGGTTACTGGGAGCCCCGACGAGAGGTTAGAGGAGATTCTGCCAACTCAATTAAAATGTAATTGAATTGATTTTCTCTTCTCCCTGAGACTTCCAAAATGTAATGCCACTCATTTACCATCATCCATCTCACTGGCCCATTTCTGGGCTGCGCTGGTATAGTAGGGAATGTGTGTCATAGATGTAAGTGTGGGGTTTTAGTGACATGTTCTCCAATCCACAACTCTTGGAATAACAGTGACTCTGTGAGGTCTTGGGTAGGACATCTCTCAGCTTTTCTGGCCTTGGTTTCCCATTTGCAAAATGGGAACATTAATAGCAACCTTTGTCCTTGGTTGTCATGAATATCAAATAGCAGAGCATAGGAAAATAGCTTCGTCACAGTGTCAGTCATCTGATTTCTCAGTGAATAACAACAATCTCTTCCCTTTATGTACCAGGCAGTATTGCTGAGGCAGGTAGTAAAATAAAATAGGGCTCACTACTGGTGGAAAAGTAAAACAGTGCAGCCACTTTGGACAACATGTTGGCAGTTCCTCAAAATGTTAAACATAAAATTACCATATGACCCAGAAATTCCACTACTGGGTATACAACCAATAGAACTGAAAACAGGTGCTCAAACAAAAACGTGTACCCAAACGTTCCTAACAGCACTATTCACCACAGCCAAAAGGTGGAAACAACCCAAATGTCCATCACTGGATGAATGGATAAACAAATGTGGTCTATCCCTCCCATGGAATATTATTCAGCCATAGAAAAGCAATGATGTACTGATACATGCTACACCATGGGTGAACCTTGAAGACATAAAGTAAAAGAAGCTGAACACAGAAGTTCACATATCACATGATTTCATTTCAATGAAACATCCAGAAAGCAGGTTAGTTGTTGCCAGGGTCTGGAGAGAACAGGTGGAGAGAGTGACTGCACAGGGGCAAGGGAATTCCTTTTGGGATGTGAAAAGGCTTTGGAGTCAGAAGTGGTGGCCGTATGACACAGTGTGTGTACAAAATGCCACTGAATTATATACACTAAAAGTTAATTAAAACATGAACTAATAGAATAAGCACCTCTGCCTTACCTTTAGGAGTTCATGATCTTAGATAGGTCCCTCTAGGCTCTCAGATCCAGCTGAGGCAGAGCCAGGTAGATTCCCAAACCTCTGTTTCATCATCTGAAAGCAAGAGCCTGGAGCCTCAGCCCACTCCAGGCTTCATCTTTTACACAGAGAATGAGCCACAGGCCCTCCATCCAGAGACAGATGCTGCCAGCATCTGGTATGATCACTCAGACTTTTCTCTCTGCATGCTTGTGTCCGTACATTATTTTCAGGTTACATTTTCACCAAAATGAGTTAAAACCTACGGCTTTATAATCCTTTATTTCTTGCAGTTATATTTTGACTTTTTTTTTTTTTTTCATGTCAATAAATCATGATCATTGTTCATGGCTGTGAGGATGAAAAGCCTGTATGTAAACCAAGGTCACTGGGTTTTGAGGATGCTACAGAGGACCAGAGAGAATACAGAGAAAGAGAATGTGGGGACAGACCACAGACCTTTGACCCTTCAGCTTGACTGTGAGGTTTTTGACTGGTTAATAGCAGACTTGGTAGGAAAACTCAACTGTACTTTGGAGCTCTCTGTCCCCCGTTTTGATTCTTAGTTCAAATGTTACTTAACATTGAAATGTTTAAATATTAAATGTATGAAACAAATGTAGCAAATACGCATGGCTCACCACTCAGATTTCACGTTAAACTCTACCCTTCTGCCAAAGACCCAGAACCGTCAGCAGTCTCCATCCACTGGGCCTGGATCCCAGCCTGCCCGTCTTTGGTTTCTGATCAGAAGGCCTCAGGATGGTACCACCAGCCCCAGTTATGATCTTTCTCTCCAAGTCTGTCTCTCTCCAGCATGCTCTAGAGGCTCTTGCCAGAAATGTGACTATCATCTCTGACCCCTTCCTCATCCTCATTCCCATCTCGATCATTACAAACTCCTGCCGTTTCTGTCCCCAGATGCACCTACAGGTGGGCTGGTTCTCACCATCGCCTCACTCTGGTCCAAGTCACCACTTAGTCTTGTAGGGCCTCTGCTAGCCCACGTGGCTTCCTGGTGAACACAGAACAAGGCACCCCTTTCATACAGATGCTGCCCGATGGATGTACAGTTCAGTGGGAGTCATGTCTTTGAGCAAGTAAGAAATAGGTACCTTCTCCTTTGGCCAGACTCAGCTCGGGGCGGGGGGTGGGGGGGAGCTGACGGCTTGGTGAGTGGAGCAGGGCTCTATTTTTGTTCCCACTAGCCCTCCTTGGTCAGAAGCTCTTGCTTGCATCCTGCATATCTCTACCCCGAGGCTCCTTTATCAGCTGCGGTGCCGCACTAGCCCGTGGGGGGCGGGGATTGCGCGCTTCCACGGTCTCTTCCCATTCACTCTCCACCTGTAGCCACAGCAACACGTGCACGCGCCTGCCTAGGTTACTCCCCAGCTAAAAGCAGACCAATGGCCTCCCGTCGCTTTCGGAGTAGAGTCCAAACTCCACAACTGGGGCACAGACCTCACACGCACCGGCCCTTGCCACCCTCACCGCTCCCTCCCTCTCTCCGTGGCCATGTTGGCCACCTTTCCCTGGAAACCTTGCCTTTGTTCTGCCTCAGTGTCTTCACGCCTCTGTTCCCTCAGCCCAAAACGCTCTCCTTCACTCGGCCCTGCTCAGGCCTACCTCTCCTTCCGGTCTCGATTTAAGGGTCCTTATTAATCCTCTCTTGCGGCCCGCCCCTCTCCGCCCAGCGCGCGTCACAAGTGTGAGAGGTGGCGCGCGCCGCGCAATCCCCGGAATCTCGTGAGGAGCTTCGAGGACGGGAAACCAGGGTCTGCCGGGCGCTGTGCCGTAGCCCAATCTCCCCCACGGCGCGTGGCCGGATCATCATTTGATGACACTACCGACAAATGCTTGAGTAGATAGATCTGTGGTCTCAGCTTCAGGAAGCGGTGAGAATATAGAGGGAGGGGCTTAGTTGGGCCGCAGGGTGAGGGCACGTGGGGAGAGGAGCAAACTCAGTTTGGGGAGGGAAGCAGCCCCCTCGACAGCATATCCGTTCCACGGAGAAGGGATTTTCTGTTTTTCCCTTTTTTAGTTCACCTCAGCGCAAACTATTTAACAGCTGTGATGGCACAGGCTCTAACGATCGAACACACACCAGCTGCACATGGTACTGGTGCCCATTGCCGTGTGTCACTGTTGCTCATAGCTGAAGAGGACGCTAGGCACCTAGTAGTTGCATCATACATAATAGTACTGTGAATGAATAAATGAACAAACGAACGAACAAAGATGGAGCCTAGTGAGATGAGTGCAGGGAACTTCCCATGGTCAGTCTTCCTCAGACCAGGTAACGCCTAGGCAGGGAGAGCGCCCCTTGTGTGCTCAGCCTCGACTCTAGCTCATGAAGACAGCACACGGTGAGGCCTGCAACCCCAGGCTTCTAGGAGCTGTGTGGAGGGGCTGAGAGTGGACACCAGAGCACATCAAGGTGCCTGCTGGGAGATACTCCAGGCCTTAACCACCACGGGAGGAAGAGTGAAGGCCATCTGCAAGGGCAAGGCCCCCTGAGCTGTTCCAGACCCCGCTCCCCCACTCCAGGCCGAGTCTCTGATGATCACAAGAGTGAGTGGAGAATGCGCTTCCTGCTCGGTCAGAGCCCAGCCTCTCAGGTGCAAGAACCAGCCAATGAGGTGGCCATCCAGGGAGGGCCTGGTCCCTGGTGGTGGAGCAGGCCCTGGGCAGTCTCTCCTGGATGCCAAGCAGAGGCTGAGAGCAGAGGCCACTCCGAGGCTGCTCTGGACATTCAAGGCCGTTGTGATAGCAGGTGAGAGGACGCGGGTAGAAAGGACAGTGTTTGGAGAGAGGCCTGGAGCCCCAGACTCTCCTCTGGATGTCCAGGCTGCCCCTTTTTTGGTGATTGACTCTTACACAACCCCAGCAGCCTAAAATTTGCAATCAAGGGGGAAGGAGTCTTTGTTGAAACTTTTACTTGGGAACACAGGATTCCTACAATGTATGGTTCCTGGAGAGGGACCGAAGGTCTGGGGACACATGGTCTGGCTGCTGCATGGTGCCGCCCCAAAGTGCCAGCAAGCTAAGTGAGCCAGTAAAAGGGGAAAGAGGGTGGAGAGGAGGGTATTTTGTATATCAGAGCTTTGATGTTACTTTATTAAATCTTCAAAACAATCCCAGAAGCCAGGTTTTTACTTGATCCGGTTCTACAGATGAAAAAAACAGGTTCAGAGAAGTTAGGTGATATGTTAAGGTCACACAGCTAGAAAGGGACAGAGCCAGGATCATATGCAAATCGTTCTGACCCTACACTTTCTCCCAGTGGCTGTGGCCTACATCCTTTTGGGCAAAAGCAGAAAGAAATGCCCATGAGCAGGGGTCTCCCCCACTCCTGGGAGGTGGCAGAGATGGGACACTCATCTGACTTCCTCTCTTTTCCCCAGGGTGGCCCGGAAGGTGTGCAGGGACACTTAGCTCTCTCTCTTTCTCTCATGGACTTTGAGATTCAGGCTCAGCAGTCTTCCGTGGCTCCTTATCACATCCGCAAATACCGGGAGAACGACCGCACACGGGTCCTGGATGTGTTCTCCCAGGGAATGAATGAGCACATCCCCACCACCTTCTGCCACATCCTGAAGCTGCCCCGAACCCTGGTGCTCTTGCTTGGGGTGCCCCTCACCCTTTTCCTGTTCTCTGGCTCCTGGGTCCTGGCCCTTGTAGCCAGCCTCATCCTCCTTGCTGCCCTGAGATTCCTCTCCAGATACCCCTGGACCAAGTTTATAGCCATGTCTTTGCGCACAGATATGTCTGACATCACCAAGACCTACTTGGGTAAACCTGGCTCCTGCTTCTGGGTGGTTGAAGCTGAGGGGCAGGTCGTGGGCATTATGGGCGTTCTGCCTGCCACCCTGCAGAAGGAGAAGTTGCAGCTGCTTCACCTGTGTGTGGCCCCAGAGCACCGAGGCCAGGGGATAGCGAAGGCCCTGGTCAGGACTGCCCTCCAGTTCGCACGGGACCAGGGGTACAGCCAAGTCATCCTCATCACCTCCCTGGTGCAGCACTCGGCCTGGGCCCTCTACCAGCACATGGGCTTCCAGAAAACGCACCAATTCTTCTCCTCCATGATCTGGAGGCTAGTCGCTATTCCTACATTTGGCTTTGTCTACCACCTCCCCTCTGCTGGGGCCTCTGAGGCACGGGGTCTGGGAGGGGGCCTGTGATCTGGTTCCTTGTGGCTCAGCCCGGAGAGGGCCAGCTCTGCTGAGGTAGCAAGCAAACCCCAGAGTCTCAATGTGACAGCACAGTGAAAACTTACTGCTCGGTCATGTGGGAACCCAGTAGAGTTGGCGGTGGGTGGTCCCCTCATTCAGTCTTTTGGGGTTGCTGCTGTTTCATTAAATAGTGCCATGAGATGTTGCATTAAAACAAACTAATGAAATAAACTAACGCCAACGCATATTTCTTTAGTTCATGCGTCTGTGGTCAGCAATTTAGGCTGGACTTGACTGGCAGCTCTTTTGGTCTCAGATAGCCTAATGCACATGTCATGGGGTGGGCTGGAGTGACAGGGCCACTGGGTCCTCTCATTTTCCAACAGGCGAGCTCAGCCATGGTTTTAAGGTAATTGCAGAGGGGCAAAAAGCAAGGCAAATGCTTCTTCAAGCTTCCTGGGTGTCACATCTATGACATCCCAGACCCGGGGAGAGAAATGGGCCCTACCTCTTTAGTGAGAGGAGCTGCAGGCACACAGCAAAGGGCCGAGGAAGACGGAGAGGATAATTCTGTGAGAGGGACTGGGGCCGACGGTGCCATCAGCCTGCTTTGGCCCCCATCCACTGTCTACACTGAAAGGGAAGAAGACAGCCTGGGACAGAGAGTGGGATTTTAAAACGGGCCAGCCCACTGGCCAGGCCCCAGTCACATGTCCTGAACAGGCCTGAAGAGAAACTGAGAATGTGTGTGTCTGGCCAAGAGGAAATGGGATTGCTGAGTTTCCCAGACCTACTACACCTGGGACCCTGCCTCCTGTCCCCAAGTGCTCAGAGACTCAAGATTTTCACAGAAGCCCCAGGTATGACCCTTTTGTCCCCAAGCCTGTGATACAGTGGCAAAGTGGGGCTTAGGCCCCATGCTGGTGTATGCAGCCCTATGCACTTTGCCCAGCTAGCCTATCATTGGCACCGGTCTTCCCCAACCCAGAGGCTGAGTCCAGGGAGCCAGTGAGTCCCCTGATGACCCAGGAAGTCCAGGCACCCTTTCAGTCTGGGTCTTGTGACACAGCGGTATTTGGGGGCATCTCCCATTCTGGCAAGGTGCCTGCTCATAGCTTATCTCCTGTGAAGGGTCAGTAGGCCACAAATCAGGCCTGAACCTGCCAACTGGCATTGTTACAGGCACATTTTACCTAACTGGGGACCTTCCATCAAATGAATGGGGTGACTGCAAATACTCATGTTTTATTGCCCAAGACCGTGGGCCTCAACTGTGTTGCCCTCCATTCAGTCTCTTTCCTCTCTGGCCTTGGGTCACGCTCAGTCCCTTCTGCCAGGCATTCTACCTCCTCCAGGCCTGCTGCCTTTGTACCTTCCCTGTGTATTTCTCAGAAGACTGGACCGTCAGAATCTCCTGTTACACTGTGCCCCCCACCCCGTTTTAAATCAAGCTTCTGTTTCCTCTCAGTTGTGTTCCAGCTTCTAGTTAATGGCAGGGCCTTGGGCCCAGCCTCTCTGAGGGGTAGGAAGAGGAGGGCACCAGCCCTCACCAGCTGTCCTAGGCTCAGCCATGTAGCCCTTCAGGAGGAGTTCCCAAGTGGGCACCAGCTGGTGCTGGAGATGGGGGAGGTCCACAGTGGTCCCAATGCCTTGAAAGTTTTCTTAAGTGACAATTAAATGGTTTTGCTCATCCCAGGTAGACATGGTCCATGCCCTCCAGGGGCTTACAGGCCAGGGGATGGATGCTGAGAGACCAAGGAAGGAGCAAGTGCAGTGATGTTGTCATAAGTGTGGGGATGGTGGAAATACTGGACAAAGAATATCAAAAGGACACCTACCCCAGAGACTGGGGGAGGGTCTCCCAGAGGGGGCAGGGCTTGTGCCCCTGAAAATTTGGAACCAGGAATGGAGCTTGCCCATCACTTGCTCCAATTCCCTGCACTCACTATCTCAATCACCCTGAGGTTCTTTCAGTTCTTTCAATAAACCAAAGCTGTCTTTCTGCTTAAGGCCTCCACACATGCTTCCTCTGCCTTCCACCTCTCCCACCTATCCTCTTTGTTTGAAAAGTGCTTCTCCACTTTTCAGCCGAGTGGCAGGGGTAATTGGGTTGGAAAGATAACTTCTGAGCAGGTAAGAAGCAGTTCATCCTACTTTTATTCTGGCAGTTATTGCTGTCTAGTCCCTGTTACTCAAAGGGTGGTCCCCAGATCGGCAGGACATTGCCTGGAAGCCTGTTAAAAGAAAGTGTGAATACAAAGCTTATTACGCACACTAGATTGGTATTAGCACATCAGTATTAATGCAACATGGTGATCACCCTCCCATGAGCCTCTGGCTCCACCTCAGGCGGAGGAAGTCAGGAGACCCCTCTGCTCCCTATTGCCTGTTTCACAGAGGGTGCTCTAACAGCCAGGAACAGAATCCAGGCCCTCCCTGGATAATAACGCCTTTGCTCATCTTCCCCAGACAGGATCCACACTCACGGTCAGTGGAGTTTTAAGCAGTGCTTTTCTGCAGAGTTCAGGAAAGGGCCTCAAAGCCGTAGAAGTGAATGTGTCTGCATTTGTGAATTGCAGGGAGGGTATTTAGGTCAAGATAGTGGGCTAAGGATAATGGGAAGTTAAACTGGAGCTTCAGACCAAGCACCAGATATGACAGATAAGAAATAAGATCTGGGACCCAAATGTGGAAATTCCAAAGGGGTTACCAAGACAGTTTAGGGGGTTAGCAGGAGTTGGGGGGAAGGCGAAATGGAGAGTGATGGCTTAATGGCTGCCAATTTTCTTTTGGGGCAATGAAAATGTTTTGAGTCTCGATATAGGTGGTTGTTGGGCAACATTGTGAATGTACTAAATGCCACTGACTTGTACACTTTAAAATGATTAATTTTGTTATGTGAAATTCACTTGTAAAGAAGTTTGAGAGATTAAAAAAAAAGGAAGAGTTTAGATGGCTCTAAAACCCAAAGGGAAGATACAAAAGATTGGAGAGAGCAGAGATGCTGAGAGGTCATTATGGAAGTTATGGCTAGCCAGCAGTGAGTCTGCCCCAACCAAGCCAAGGGTGGGCAAGGAGCCACCTGCGACCCCAAGCCCACTGACGGAGAAGGCTTGACACCTATGTGCCCTTCTGCTGGAGAAAGAGCTGATGGTTGACACTTTCCTGAGGAATCTAAAAGTCACAGTCAGTGCCTATGGGCCTGGAACTCTGGTGGAGATATGATGTTGCTGACTCTGTCGGTGAGACACAGGAGGAGGGAGGAGGAGGTCAAGGGGAGCAGGAGGAGGAGGTCAAGGGGAGCGGGAGAAGGAGGAGGGGAAAGAGGAAGAGGAGGGAGAGTGGAGAAGAAGGGGCAGAAAGAGGAGGAGGAAGGGAAAGTGCTTTTCCTGAACTGGGCCAATGGGAATGCAGGCAGAGTTGAGGCCATGGCTTACAGGGAATTGCAAAGTACAGATTTGTGACTTGTGCAAGGACCCCTTTGGGCAAGTGTGGGTTTGTAGAAAGTAGGAAGGAGGGAGCATGTGGTCCAAGATAGTTTTACAGGTCAGTGACTTGGACCCAGCAGCAAAAAAACCCCCTAGAATGCTGACTCTAAACTTCCCTTCACCTTTTTTCAGCTAATAAGTTATTTGTTCAATCTGAAGGATGAGGTTTTATTCTGAACTCAGTAAAATTTTAAGGACATCAAGGTTTCCTTTTATGTAACAGTGGAGCTACTCACATGAGTTTGGTCAAAGTAGGTAAATTTGTTTTTTGGTTTTGCCTGCCATACACATGCCTCTGCCTGGCACATGCACATGTGCACATGTGAGTTGAGAACATGCGGGAAGGTCTGCCGGCCCGTGTTCCTTCCCCTTCTTCTTCTGCCTCTTCTTCTCGTATTTTTAATACTGTGATAGAATATACATTACATAAAATTTACCATTTTAACCATTTTTAAATGTGTAGTTCAGTAGCATTAACTATATTCAAAATGTCGTGCAATTATCATCACTATTTGCAGACTTTTTTCAATACCCAGGAGAGAAACCCTGTACCCATTGAGCAGTAATTCCCCACCCCCCTCCCAATCCCTAGCAACCACTATTCCACTTTCTGTCCCTAGGAATTTGTCTATTCTAGGTGCCTCATTTAAGTGAAATTGTACACTATTTGTCCTCTTGTGTGTGGCTTATTTCACTTATCATGTTTTTAAGATTCATCCATATTGTAGCATGTATGAGTTTTCACTACCTTTTGAAGGCTGAGTAATATGTGTATGTGTGTGTGTGTGTACACACACACACATTTTATTCAACCATTCATCTGTTGATGGGCATTAGGGTTGTTTCCACCTTTTGACCAGAGTTAATTTGTTTTTAAAACCACGCAGGAAAAAACAACATTTAATCTACGGGGGGTGGGGGGGCGGCAGCATCGTGAGCATCAGGGAGGTTCACAAATAAATTTTACATGTATTACAAGCCAGGTGGTTACCATCTGAACAAAATCGGTATGAAAATGCTCAGCTCTGTATACTGGGGATAACCTAATTTAGATTTTTGATGTGAGTCTTGTTATATGAAGTTTTATTTTATTTTAGTTTTTTAAATGTTTATTTTTGAGCAAGAGAACACAAGTAAGGCAGACAGAGAGAGGGAGACAGAGGATCTGAAGTGGGTTCTGGGCTGACAGCAGCTAGCCCAATGCGGGGCTCCAACTCATGAACCGTGAGATCATGACCTGAACGGAAGTCAGACGTCTGCTCAAATGACTGAGCCACCCAGACACCCCTACAAAGTTTATTTTAGAACAACTATGCAGGAAATACATACTTGTGATCAGGTGGCAGACTGGGGTTTTAAAGCCAGCAGCTGACTGGACAAAATGGCATCGACTTTGAGCATTAGAGGAAATTAAACAGGGGCACTACCACTGCAGGCCAAGTCACCTAGAGCTATGGTTAGAGAAGGCCCATAGGGGAGAGCAGAACCTGAAGCTTCCTCTCTCCAGCCAACACCTCCCCTATGGGGCCATCTTAACTCACTGGGGTGGAAAGCAGAGCAGAGACGCACCAGCTGCTTGAAGTAGATGCTCAGTGAGGTAGAAAAGTGCCCACGGGAAAAAGTGAGCACCCTCATGGCTTTGTGGGTCTAGGAAACAGGAGGGAAGAGCAAGCACCCTCATGGGGGGCTGGAGCTCTGATCCTACGAGAAGCCTGGGGGTTCAGGGGAGTGATGTTTGGCAGGACAGTGGGTCCCCAGCAGAACTCTCTCCATGGGGCATTTTGAGAGGTGGGAGGGGAAGAGGAAGGGGTCTGTTGTCTGTTGGGTGCAACAAGGGGGTGGGTCCCTTTCCCCAAACCACTGAAGGCACGAGTAGCTTCTCCCTGGAAGCATCAAGAGGCAGTCTGGATCCTTAATGATGCTGCATAACCTTGCTATCTTTGAACCTGAACTTCAGTTGGATATGAGGGACTCCGTGGGCGTGGGAAGCTGAACGGCAGCACATACCTGCCTGATGAGAGGCTGACCAGAGAAGGGTGAACAGGACCAGGTCACTGGGGGCTTGGTGCTGCCCACCACACACATTCCTATCTGGGAGGTCACATAGGCCGCCCCTTCTCTCTGACTGCTCCCCTATCAGCATGCCCTTCATTTTCTTTCTGTCATATATTTTCAAACTGCTACCTTGTTTTCCTTTCAAATGATTTCAAGTGTATTTTGTCCTCACTGCTGACAGTTTGTGGTTTGTCTATTGAATTATTTTAGCTTAATTTTCCTTCTTTTAGGCTTTGTGACCATTCTTATTTTCCCTCTTCTAAAAAGTCTGTTCTATGTACACTATCTTAATTTATAAACTCCTGGCTTCATCACATATTTTGAAAATTATTTTATTTCTTTAAAAAAAAATCATGCCTTTAAAAATTTCTCTTCTGTTGACATTTATTTATTATCTTTTGTTTGTTTGTTTCACACCCAGTGCAGAGCCCAATGTGGGGCCTGAACCCATGACCCTGAGATCAATACCTGAGCTGAGATCAAGAGTCAGATGCTTAACCTAGTGAGCCTCTTGGCCCACCAAGCACCAACACTCTGTTCCCCCTCCCCCAGTCCCTAGTAACCACTATGCTACTGTCTCTATGATTCACCTGTTCTACGTACTGCTTATAAATGGATCATACAATAGTTGATTTTTGTTTATTTCTTTTTTCCCTTAACTCTCAATTACTGCTTGTAAACTTCTATCTTTTTGGATTTTTATCTATTTTCTTTGCATCCTTAATTTAATCAAAATTTGTTTTTGTAACAATGACTTTTACTTTGTTGTGCTGAGAGGGTCACTTCATACAGAAGAAGGCTGGCCTTGTCCTCCCCTCCACTTCTCTTTCAAGTTGTCTCCTTGGTGCCCTTTAGTAGATCTTCTATTCTTTTCAAGGCTGGCTTTCCAAAGTCTCTCTGGATGACTTGAGACAGATTCAGAATTCTTCCAGTGCATTTAGCACCCTTGGGTTTCCCTGATGTGACTTCCTGATATAAGTGGAGGCTCTCTTGGTCTCATCTCCCCCTTTCCCTGGTTTCAGGTTAGGCTGCCCCAGACCTCCTATTTTATTTTAAAATAAAATCTTTAAAAAAATAAAATTAAGGAAACAATGGCTTTGAATGACACACTGGACCAGATGGACTTAACAGATATATTCAGAACATTTCATCCTAAAGCAGCAGAATATACATTCTTCTCCAGTTCACATGGAACATTCTCCAGAATAGACCACATACTGGGACACAAATCAGCCCTCAGCAAGTACAAAAAGATCATACCATGCATATTTTCAGACCACAATGCTATGAAACTCAAAATCAATCACAAGAAAAAATTTGGAAAGATAACAAATACTTGGAGACTAAAGAACATCCTACTAAATAATGAATGGGCCAACCAAGAAGTTAAAGAGGAAGTTAAAAAGTATATGGAAGCCAATGAAAATGATAACACCACAACCCAAAACCTCTGGGACGCAGCAAAGGCAGTCATAAGAGGAAAGTATATAGCAATCCAGGCTTTCCTAAAGAAGGAAGAAAGATCTCAGATACACAACCTAACCTTACACCTTAAAGAGCTGGAAAAAGAACAGCAAATAAAACCCCAAACCAGCAGAAAACAGGAAATAATAAAGATTAGAGCAGAAATTAATGCTATCGAAACCAAAAAAAACAGTAGAACAGATCAATGAAACCAGAAGCTGGTTCTTTGCAAGAATTAACAAAATTGATAAACCACTAGCCAGTTTGATCAAAACGAAAAAGGAAAGGATCCAAATAAATAAAATCAAGAATGAAAGAGGAGAGATCACAATCAACACAGCAGAAATAAAAACAATAATAAGAGAACATTATGAGCAATTATACGCAAAAAAAAAATGGGCAATCTGGAAGAAATGGACAAATTCCTAGAAGCATATACAACTACCAAAACTGAAACAGGAAGTAACAGAAAATTTGAACAGACCATAACCAGTAAAGAAATCGAATTAGTAATCAAAAATCTCCCAAAAAACAAGAGCCCAGGGCCAGATGGCTTTCCAGGGGAATTCTACTAAACATTTAAAGAAGAGTTAACACCTATTCTCTTGAAGCTGTTCCAAAAAATAGAAATGGAAGGAACACTTCCAAACTCTTTCTATGAGGACAGCATCACCTTGATTCCAAAAACAGACAGAAACCCCACTAAAAAGGAGAACTATAGACCAATTTCCCTGATGAACATGGATGCAAAAGTCCTCAACAAGATATTAGCCAACTGGATCCAACACTACATTAAAAAAATCATTCACCACGACCAAGTGGGATTTATACCTGGGATGCAAGCCTGACTCAGTATCTGCAAAACAATTAATGTGATGCATCACATCAATAAAAGAAAGGATAAGAACCTTATGATCCTCTCAATAGATACAAAGAAAGCATTTGACAAAATACAGCATCCTTTCTTGATAAAAACCCTCAAGAAATTAGGGATAGGAGGATCATTTCTCGAGATCACAAAAGCCAGATATGAGCGACCCAACACTAATATCATCCTCAATGGGGAAAAACTGAGAGCTTTCCCCCTAAGGTCAGGAACTAGACACAGATGTCCACTCTCGCCACTGTTATTCAACATAGTATTGGAAGTCTTAGCCTCTGCAATCAGACAACACAAAGAAATAAAAGGCATCCAAATCGGCCAGGAGGAGGTCAAACTTTCACTCTTAGCAGATGACATGATACTCTATGTGGAAAACCCAAAAGATTCCATCAAAAAACTGCTAGAACTGATTCATGAATTCAGCAAAGTTGCAGGATATAAAATCAATGCACAGAAATCAGTTGCATTCCTATTCACCAACAATGAAGCAACAGAAAGAGAAATCAAGGAATCGATCCCATTTACAATTGCACCCCAAACCATAAAATACCTAGGAATAAATCAAACCAAAGAGGTGAAAAATCTATACACTGAAAACTATAGAAAGCTTATGAAAAAAATTGAAGAAGACACAAAAAAATGGAAAAAGATTCCATGCTCCTGGATAGGAAGAACAAATACTGTTAAAATGTTGATACCACCCAGAGCAATCTACATATTCAATGCAATCCCTAACAAAATGACACCAGCATTCTTCACAGAGCTAGAACAAATAATCCTAAAATTTGTATGGAACCAGAAAAGACCCCGATAGCCAAAGCAATCTTGAAAAAGAAAACCAAAGCAGGAGGCATCACAATCCTGGACTTGAAGCTATACTACAAATCTGTAATCATCAAGACAGTATGGTACTAGCACAAGAACAGACACTCAGATCAATGGAACAGAATAGAGAACCCAGAAATGGACCCACAAACATATGGCCAACTAATCTTTGACAAAGCAGGAAAGACTATCCAATGGAATAACGACAGTCTCTTCAGCAAGTGGTGCTGGGAAAACTGGACAGCGACATGCAGAAAAATGAACCTGGACCACCTTCTTACACCATACACAAAAATAAACTCAAAGTGGAGGAAAGACCTAAATGTGAGACAGGAAGCCATCAAAATCCTTGAGAAGAAAGCAGGCAAAAACCTCTTTGACCTTGGCCACAGCAACTTCTTACTCAACACGTTTCCGGAGGCAAGGGGAACAAAAGCAACTACTGGACCTCATCAAAATAAAAAGCTTCTGCACAGTGAAGGAAACAATCAGCAAAACTAAAAGGCAGCTGACACAATGGGAGAAGATATTTGCAAATGACATATCCAATAAAGGGTTAGTATCCAAAATCTATAAAGAACTTATCAAACTCAAGACCCAAAAAACAAATAATCCAAGTGAAGAAATGGGCAAAAGACATGAATAGACACTTCTCCAAAGAAGACATCCATATGGCCAACTACACATGAAAAAATGCTCAACATCACTCATCATCAGGGAAATACAAATCAAAACTACAATGAGACACCACCTCACCCCTGTCAGAATGGCTAACATTAACAACTCAGGCAACAACAGATGTTGGCGAGGACACGGAGAAAGAGGATCTCTTTTGCACTGCTGGTGGGAATGCAAGCTGGTGCAGCCACTCTGGAAAACACTATGGAGGTTCCTCAAGAAATTAAAAATAGAACTACCCTATGACCCAGCAACTGCACTACTAGGTATTTATCCAAGGGATACAGGTGTGCTGTTTCGAAGGGACACATGCACCCCCATGTTTACAGCAGCACTATCAACAATAGCCAAAGTATGGAAAGAGCCCAAATGTCCATCGATGGATGAATGGATAAAGAGGAAGTGGTGTATACACACACACACACACACACACACACACACACACACACACACACACACACAATGGCATATTATTTGGCAATCAAAAAGAATGAAATCTTGCCATTCACAACTATGTGGATGAAACTAGAGAGTATTATGTTAAGCGAAATTAGAGAAAGACCAATATCATATGACTTCACTCATATGAGGACTTTAAGATACAAAACAGATGAACATAAGGGAAGGGAAGCAAAAATAATATAAAAACAGGGAGGGGGACAAAACATAATATGGAGAACAAACAGAGGGTTACTGGAGGGGTTTTGGGAGGGGGGATGGGCTAAATGGGCAAGGGGAATTGAATCTACTCCTGAAATCATTGTTGCACTATATGTATGTACACACAATGGAATTATTAGCCATAAAAAAGAATGAAATCTTGTCACTTGCATGTATATATATGTATATGTATGTACATATACATACCACCTCTTCTTTATCCATTCATCTATTGATGGACCCTTGGGTTGCTTCCGTATCTTGGCTACTGTAAATAATGCTGTAATAAACATAGGGGTGCATAGACCTTTTCGAATTAGAGTTTTCATACTCTTTGGGTAAATACTCAGTAGTGGAATTACTGGATCATATGGTAATTCTATTTTTAACTTTCTTGAGGAATCTCCATACTGTTTTCCACAGTGGCTGTACCAGTTTGCATTCCCACCAACAGTGGGGAAAAAGGTTCCTTTTTCTCCACATCTTTGACACTTGTTTCTTGTGTTTTTGATTTTAGCCATTCTGACAGGTGTGAGGTGATACCTCATTGTTGTTTTGATTTACCTAATGATGAGCAATGTTGAGCATCTTTTCATGTATCTGTTTACCATCTGAATGTCTTCTTTGGAGAAATGTCTGTTCATGTCTTCTGCCCATTTTTAATTGGAGTTTTTGGTGTTTTTTGTTTTGTTTTTTAGGGAGTATGTGCATGTGCGCATGTGTGAGGGCGGGTGGTGTGGGTAGAGGGAGAGGGAGAGAGAGACCTTAAGCAGGCTCCACTCCAGTGCAGAGCCTGACTTGGGGCTCCATTTCACAACTCTGAGATCATGGCCTAAGTTAAAATCAAGAATTGGACGTTTAACCAACTGAGTCACTCAGGTGCCCTGGATTATTTGTGAGGTTTTTTGATGTTGAGTTGCATAAGTTCTTTATATATTTGTATACTAACCCCTTATGGGATATGTCATTTGCAAATATCTTCTCCCATTCTGTAGGTTTTTTTGTTTTGTCAATTGTTTCCTTTGCTGTGCAGAAGCTTTTAATTTTGATGTAGTCCCAATAGTTTACTTTTGCTTTTGTTTCCTTTGCCTCAGGAGACATATCTAGAAAAATGTTATGGCTGATGTCAGAAAAATCACTGCCTGTGCTCTCTTCCAGGATTTTTGTGGTTTCAGGTCTCACTCACTTCCATGGTTTTAACAGACTTGCGTGGCTCCTTCTCCATTGCTCAGTTTTAGGCTTGTCTGTGGACTAGTTATAGGGAATTGAGGTCATGTTGACACCATGCATATGCAATTTTCCCCTTCCCAGCCCCCCAAAGTGGTTAGACCACCAGTCGGGGAACATCAATATTCTGTTTATTTTAAGCTAAGCTACATAGTAAAACTATGATTGCTTGACCTTTTATATAGATTTTTTTCTTTTCTTTTCCTTGGAATTAATATTTTTTTGTTGTTTAGTTTTCTATATAGCATCACCTATTCAGCCAGCCCCAAACTCTATCAGATGTTCAAATAGATCCCTATGACATCAAGGTGCCTCAGGTAACCTATCAGTTAGATCTTCCTGAAGCCTTTCCGAGAGGCTCTGGCCTCAAATCTGGACTGATGACCTGATGTGCCATTCAACAAACCTTTATTGAGTCAAACACATGCTACGCATTGCTTTAGGCCTGGCAAAATAAATTGATCAGGCAGTGCTGATTCCTGCCTTCCCAGAGCTTACTATTTAGTAGATGATTCAGGAAACAAACTCTGTGCCCATTGTTTTCTATTCCTGGTTATTTTCTGGGGTCTGGAGCTAAAGCCTGCCTGTCAAAACATAGCACCAGGCGTGTATCTCCTGAGTATGTCTCTTGCTCACCAGTTTCCTCCCTCCCAAAGCTCTCAGCTTCTAAGTTAGGGATCAACAGTGGGAACTATATGAACACTTTCCCACCTTTTCTCAACTGGTCCCTGTCTCATTAAATGAAGCCAGAGTGGGCATTTAAAAAAAAAAAAAAAAGTTTGTTTATTTTGAGAGAGAGACAGAGTGTGAGCAGGGGAGAGGCAGAGAGAGAAAAGAGAGAGAATCCCAAGCAGGCTCCATGTTGTCAGCACAGAGACCAACGTGGTGCTAAGTCTCATGAACCGTGAGATCATGACCTGAGCCGAAATCGAGTCAGACACTCGGGGCACCTGGGTGGCTCAGTTGGTTAAGCATCCGACTTCGGCTCAGGTCATCATCTCACGGTTCGTGGGTTCAAGCCCTGTGTCGGGCTCTGTGCTGACAGCTCAGAGCCTGGAGCCTGCTTCAGATTCTGTGTCTCCCTCTCTCTCTTCCCCTCCCCCATTCATGCTCTGTTTCTGTCTCAAAAATAAATAAACAAAAAATTTTTAAAAAAAAGAGTCAGACACTTAACGACTGAGCCACCCAGGTGTTCCATAGAGTGGGCATTTTTTAGTCTAGCTCCATCTGCCCCATGGCTAGTTGAGGTTCTGGACTTAGATCCTATTGTTAAACTGTCTTGTGTGGGGAGCAGTGGATGAGGCTGGATGAACTGTGGTTCACAGAGATGAGAATGGGTCAGGGATCCTAGGAATATGTGAATCTAGCCATGCCTCCCTGGAGATATGCTGGACCCCAAACCCCATGCATAGCAATAATAAGACTACCCGGAGTAAAGGCACCAACATCAAAGCCTCAGAGCCAACAAGTCCAGGGACAGAGAGTGAGAAATACACCACACACACAGGGAAGGAGACAGGGGGGAATTTACTCCAGTGTTTAAGGAGGAGTTGGCTTGGGTTATCTGGTATTTTCTTGCCAACTATGGCTCCCCGAAAGATGCAGAAGAGAGGTGATAGGGCTAGGGCCAAGGACCAAGAAAATGAAGCGCCCACACCTATGTACCTTGTGACTGTAATACCCTTAACATGTAGCCCAGTCATATTTGGAAAATGACCCTGCCTTGGGGGTGGTAGTAAGTTTTCTTAGACCAGGAACTTCATCGGGGCAGTTGCCAAGGGGCAAGACTTATGGAGATAAGAGTGCCCCCTAGAGGCCAATAATGTTAGCTTTAATTTTTGATAGTATTCAGAACCACTCTGCAACTCCAGAATACCACCAGTATTCATGAGTATTTAGCGAGAAATTTGGAAACTGTTATAAGTGAGGCTTCACAGCCAGTAAAAATAAAACTAACACTGTAGATTAAAATCACCCAAACACCCCAACAGGTAAAGATGAAGATCACATTAACAGTTCAGGGTGGCCTAACTCTTTAATGACTGGCCAGAACAATCATTTGGGACACAAAAATGCATTGTGATTTATAGGTAAAACATTCTGCCTTCTTCATACACTCTGTCACCCCACACTGCATGTGCTGATGGTCATGGGAGGCCTCTGCTTGGGGAGGGCAGCAACAGAAGGTGCCCTCAGAGAAGAGAAGTGGCTGAGGAGGCTTACCCTCTAGGAGGAAGGAGGGCAAGTGGGTTCTCAGGTTAGGTGTGAACCAGATCTAGGAAGAAGCAATTCAAGAATGAATCCCCATGACAGGTCAGAGCTGGGGCATAGGTTCAACCTGGGCCTTGCCTTCTTGTACCTATGCAAGAAGAAAAAACAAAACAAGAGGTTCAATGTCCTCCCAGGCATGGGAAAAAAAGCACTTTCAGAACAAGTTCCTGGTATGGGGACTGGGGTATGGGTAGCTGGCAGAGGGTAGGAGCAGAGCATAGCCATAGTGTGGCAGCACCAAGTAGTGACTCTGGCCTCTACCAGTGACTGTGGCCTCTACCAGGTGCTCAGCCTGTACTGATGAAGGCAGAATGGCGGGGGTGGGGGGAAACCACCCTGAGCTCTGGGGGCAGAATAGATGCTGGGAGAGGCACCAGGATTATCTATGAGGCCAATGCTTGGGTTCTGCAGGCAGCACTCAGCCAAGGAAAACTGCAGCTGGGAGAACTCTCAGCACCCCTGCCCCATGCAGGGCTTTGATTCTGCACCCTGACCATGCAGGGCCTGGTGGCCTGGGAACTACTGTTCTAATGTGGAAGCAAGTCTGTGGAATCTAGTGGAGATGCTAACAGGCTCTCCCCAGGGCACTTGTAGTAGCATTTCCAAGCAGGTGTGTTCTGGGGCTGGGGCTGGTGGCAGGGGGTGAGGAGCTGGTGGCCAGCTGCCACCAGTGGCTTCCCAGGCCCTGAACCTAAATATTTTGGGAAGGTACCTGGATGACACAGCTTGAGGCCGTTAAGAGAATCCCACTCATTATTTCTAAGCAGGCTCCATCCTGCCCGGTTTCCCTGCAGACCCAGGTTTCTAGGCAACGATCACTTTCTGTTTGTATTCTGAATAATAACTTCCAACAAGACATAAAACAGTCATAATATTTGAGAGCTGAAAGGGGGCTTGGAGGTTATTAACCGTCTCATTTTACAGGTAAACTGGCCCAGAGAGCTTAATTACCTTGAGCCTTCTTCATCGCCTCCTTCTGGGTTAGGAAGGGAGCCTTGGAGGCACCAGTTGAGCTATGCTCGGTGGCAGGGTCTGCTCTTTACCTCGGCTTTGGCGGCAGCTGGCTCCTTACTGCCCTTCTGGGACTTCCCTGAACTTAGAATGAGGCCAATTAGTACCTTCTCCCCCTCAACTCTGGGCCTTAGCTGTAATTCCAGGCTATAGGATTAATTAAATGCTTTATGTACATTACCACACTTATTAACTCATGCTTTTCAGAAGTGGTGATCCAGGTTATAAACGTTGGTTCCACGTGTGATGATAAATGATCTGAGGCTTCAATCCTGAAAAGAGGGTGGCTGGAGCTGGAGGGAAAATCCACCAAAGGCTAGAGGCCCCTGGGAAGCCGGAGTGAGGCTACGAGGTGGCTTTGGACCTGAGGTGCCTGGTCTGCTGGGAGTGTCTGGGCATGTCCAACAGTTACCCTAACCAGACACCCTCTCCACAAAGCCCACGGCAGAGTCTTGTCACATCCTGCTGTGTTTGTAAAGAAAGGCCACATTTCATTCCCGCAGTCTATCTCCCTTGACTGATGCTTTTAGATCGAGACCCCCATCTACCCCAGGAGAGACACTGCATAGCTCCCTGCACATCTCTAGATGGTAAAGAAATGACTCTTCGCTGCTTGCTTTACTATGACTCAATCAGAAGTTATTTATTTTCTAAAAGTACAAAAACACATACAAAAGGGGACTCATTCCTGGCTAGAATTCAGAAATGATACCATTGTGACAAACATCCCTGTGGCAAGCTCACAGCGGACAAAGTATTGCTCCCAAACCATTCATAATCCTACTCACCATTGTTACTACTTCTAAATTACACATGGAAAAAGAGTTAAGTTTTATTAAACCAGACTCATAAAAGTAAGGATTGTGCTTCTCCAGGTTGACAAAATATAATTCCAGGAAAATATTCTTATGTCAGTTCCAGGGAACTTTTCTCCCCAAGAGCTGATTGGTCACTTTCTGTGGAAGAAAAGAAAGAGAAGTTAGATACTCTTGCTATCAGAGGCAGACAGCCACCCCAGACATGTTGCTGAGAGACCAGTGAGGTTCTACCCAAATCTCATTTATTTTCCCCAGCTACAGAAACTATGGTAATTATGCAAAAAAAATTTTTCCTGAAGTGTTAAGGAAACATGATGTATATAATCAGTACCTATTATGTCTATATAGATACAGATCATTTATGATCTGGATAGACTCATCCATCCATCAGTTCAAACATACAAGTACAATGAGAGGCCTGGCCTGTGACGCTGACACACTGGCCGGGCCATGCGGTGCCTGGGGCCCCCCTCCTCGAGGGGCCCTGCCCAGCCCAGCTCCAGGTATGCTCCAGAAGCAGTTCTCCAATCCCACATCGGTCTGGCATAAACTCGTCTTTTGGATTCTGACTTTCAGAGTCCTCTGGCGGTGAAGTGAAGGGGTTGGGAAGGAAACGAGAACAGTGAAGGATACAGACCTTCGGGCACGGTAGCTCCCTAGCTTCTCAAGGAATATATTGGTAGCAAGTCCCCCTGCCTCTGAGGGTCTGGGATTTGCATTACCACTGATTCCACTGGGGCCATGGGCAGGAAATGGTGGTGGCTTCCAGGCTCCGACTCCCCAAGTTGTCAACTCTTATGCCACACTTGGACATTTTCCAGTTTATTTTACAAGCTTTAGAGGTATCTGATTTACCAATAAGGGGCACAAAACTACCACTGGGGACTCTAAAATGAAAATTCAACAATACTGATAGATTTGGACATTTCCACCATTAGTCCTAAGTATGGAATTTAGTTTCATTCCAAATGTATGCCTGGAAGGTGCCTCTTTTAGATTTGCCTTTTTAGATTTTTAGATTTGAAATCTAGTCACAGATGCCTTTACCTTCCAAACCTCAGCAGTGGTACAATACATTACAAGCTTAAGGCTACTCCCCAGATGTAGTTAATTCAAACAGGTCAGATGTGTTTCCCTCAATTTCTCTTTCCCCTGATAAATCTGATGGATGCTGCTCAAGGACTAGCTGACCTTCTTGAATAGCTGAGCTCGTAGCCGGTATGACTTATATTCCAATCTTCTCTTCTCTTCTTCTCTCTTTCTCTGCACTTCTGGAAGCTGCTCATAAATCCTTAGGAATGGTGCCAGTGGGAAGATAAAAAGCAGTGAGGTTACCTGACCATGGAGGGACATGATCTCTTCTCCCCCATCTCCCTAAGTTCTGCTGCTTTCAGGGCATTCGGCCTTGTAGGCCTGCTTCCTGTTAGACACCTGGACACGAAGAACCCTAGCTAGGGGTGTTCATGATCTGGGAGGGGAAAAGATGAATAAAAACATTAAGACATCCTGCTTATAGGGACTACGTGGAAGGGAATACTGGTGCAAACAGGCTACATGTGGAGTAGTGGGTAACACAGCTAGCGGTGACTGCTAGCCAGCTTTCTAGTTGGATGAGTGGCTGGCCCAAGCAAATGTGGGAGTGGAGAATGGAGAGGTCTGTTTTGGATGTGGTGGAGATGATCACTAACTGCAAACACAGTAGTGGAGGGCAGGAATGAGACCAAAGAGGAACAAACGTACATTTTTAAAAGTCACTGTTGATGAAAACCACAATGTGGTATCACCTCACACCTGTTAGAATAGTTATTATATTAAAAAAAAAAAAAAAAAAACCAACAACAAGAGATAACACATGTTGGTGAGGATGCAGAGAAAAGGGAACCCTTGTGCACTGCTGGTGGGAATGTAAATTGGTACAGCCAGTATGGGAAACAGTATGGTGGTTCCTTAAACAATTAAAAATACGGGGCGCCTGGGTGGCGCAGTCGGTTAAGCGTCCAACTTCAGCCAGGTCACGATCTCGCGGTCTGTGAGTTCGAGCCCCGCGTCAGGCTCTGGGCTGATGGCTCGGAGCCTGGAGCCTGTTTCCGATTCTGTGTCTCCCTCTCTCTCTGCCCCTCCCCCGTTCATGCTCTGTCTCTCTCTGTCCCAAAAATAAATAAAAAACGTTGAAAAAAAAAAATTAAAAAAAAAAACAATTAAAAATACAACGACCATAAGCAACCTAAGTGTCCATCAACAGATGAATGGATAAAGAAAATGTAAAATATTATTATATTATTCAGTCATAAAAAAGAAGGAAATTTTTCCATCTGCAACATAGATGGACCTTGAGGACATTATGTTAAGTGAAATAAGTCAGAGAAAGACAAAACTGTATGATCTCATTTAACATGTGGAATCTAAAAACATCAAACTCATTGAAATAGAGACTAGGATGATGGTTGCCAGGGGCTGGGGGCCAGGGAATGAGGAGATGTTAGTTAAAGGGTAAAAACTTCCAGTTATAAGAGGAATAAGTTCTGGGGATCTAAGGTACAGCAGGGGGGCTCTAGTCAGCAACACTGTATTGGATACTTCAACGCTGCTCTGAGAGAAGACCTTTAATGTTCTCACCAGAACAATAAGAACACTGCCACCACCACCACCACCAAAATAGAAATAATATGAGGTGGAGGATGTGTTAACCAACCTTAGCGTAGTGAACATACTGCCGTATATACATGTGTCAAATCATCACATTATATACCTTAAACTTATACAATGCTATATGTCAATTAAATCCATGGCATTCTCATGATCAGTATAAGCACATCTCTGATTAACTAATTGCTAATGCATGCAGTGGCCCAAAATTCAACAAGTATAAAAAGGCAAAAAAGTTAGTCTTTGTCTTACCTCTGTACTCCAGTGACTCAGCTCTTTTTCCTAAAGGCAACTGCTATTACCAGTTTTTTTGAGTATCCTTCCAGAGATATTCTATGCATATAAAAGTATATGCATCTATACAGACACTAATACTTTTTAAACACTGCAAATGGGAGCAGTGTACACATGCTTCTGAAACTTGACTTAAAAAAATTTTTTTTAATGTTTATTTATTTTTGAGAGAAAAAGAGAGAGAGAGAGACAGACAGACAGACAAAGCATGAGCAGGGGAGGGGCAGAGAGAGAGGAAGACAGAATCTGAAGCAGGCTCCAGGCTCTGAGCTGTCAACACAGAGACTGATGCGGGGCTCAAACTCACCAACTGTGAGATCATGACCTGAGCTGAAGTCAGACGCTTAACCAACTGAGCCACCCAGGCGCCCCTGAAACTTGACTTTTTTTTAAGCTTAACTTAATATATCTTGGAGAGTTTTCCATCATTTCTCACTGTATTGCATAAATTCCTAGAGATGGGATTTCATGGATAAAGGGTAATGCCCCAAATAAATATTTTATTTCAAATATTCATATCTTAGACTTTAGATATCTTTATTTATATTTAGGTTTCTATCAAGGACAAGCCTGATTAAGGCATGCAAATTAGTGGGGATTCTTTGTATCTTTTGTATCTGACTCATCCATACCAATCTGCCATTTTTCTTTCCTTTTTTAGTGCCATTGGTGAGAAACTACTTTCACAACTAATTTTCTTTCTTTTTTTTTTTTTGTTTTTGAGGAGAGGAAGAGTGTACATGCACATGCGAGTGGCGAAGGGGCAGAGGGAGAGGCAGAGAGAAAGAGAATCTTAAGCAAGCTCCACACTCAGTGTAGAGACTGACTTGGGGCTCGATCTCACGACCACGAGATCATGACCTGAGCCAGAATCAAAAGCTGGACACTTAACTGCCTGAGCCTCCCAGGTGCCCCTCGTAATGTTTGAGCATAATGCCCTTATTCTGGGGGCAAGCCACAGCTCCTGATCATTTGGCCGGATTTGTACTTTTATATAATTACTCTTATTCTTTTGGCCTTACCGTTTAGACCTCTGAATCATTTCCTTCTTTCCAATAGGCCTGTTCTTTTGGGCATCCAGGAAGCCTAAGCAAGAGAAGAAGGGGTTTTCAGTGGGTAGTGTCTTAATAAGGAAGAGTGTGTTGCTCAAGAACTAGGAGAAGTTGCTGCTAGGACTCTGTGCCTCTACCTTGAGCTTGACAGCAATGGGTGGGGAGCAAGGGCCAAGGCCAAGGCCAGGGTTAGACTACAGGGACTGTGACAGCAGCCAGAGGCTCCTGAAGACACAACACTGTGGCACAGACTAGACACTGGCTGGTTTATAGGTAAGGCTGTGATGAAAGCATTAGATAGCACTTTGTAGTTTTCCCAGCTTTCATGTATTATATTCCTGAGGTCTTACACCTAGCAGAATTGTCAGAGCACACAGTTGGGAGCCAGCCCATTTGGGTTCAAATCCCAGTATCAGGTATATCATCTTGGGCAAGGGACTTAGGCTCTCTTTGTCTGTTTTCTCATCTGTAAAATAGGGATATTAATAGCATGTACCTCAGAGAGGTGTTATAAGCTTAAAGAAGAACAGTGCCTGGGCAAAACACATAAAGTTTACATGGCATCATCATCACCACCACCACCACTACCCCGCTACGAGGCAGGCAATCCTGGAATCAGCGCCATCGCTGAAGAAACCAACATTATACTTTTGGAACTAACTTGCTCCCAGAAACACAGCTGGCTTACAAAAACCCCATTCTCATGGCACTCTTTGGTTTCCAAGCTGCAGTGGCAGGGCAAGAGTACCTGGGTTTCTCTGGATCACGAGAGTGCTGACAGCTAAACCGGGCAGGTTCTGCTACCTAAGGAGAGTTGAGTCTCAGCAAACAAAAAGTCCATTTCTGTCCCTGTAACTGGGCTGGCCTTGAGCCGTGTTCCCTGGCGTCAAGTGGACTTTACCCTTTCCAGCCAGTAACAGGAAAGTGAACAGGCAGAGTGTACCTCTCTTCAGGAGCCGGCGTGTTGGGTCCTGGCAGCCTTGCCATTCTCTGACAGTGTTGAACAGTGCCTCCCGCTCACTCTGTAACATGTTCTGTAGTTTCCTCTCCTGCACTATTAACTTCAGACGCTTTATTCTCTCCCCAGAGCGGGAGATGAAGTCGGGTCTGTGAAGCTGAAGAGATTCCTGAGGAGGAGAAAAGGCCCCCGAACCTCACATTAATGATGCAGTTTGTTCTCTAAGGGCCTAGAAAACAGTACCTGCCCAACAGTGGTTTGAAGAGCCTGTTTCTAAAGTGCAGAAAATATCTAGAGTTGAAGAATAATCTAACAACTTTCTGCAGGGGAGAGCTCCAGTAGGTAAATCAGAGGGATCAAAGGATGCCTTTGGAATAAACCAAGAACTAAGACTGTGGCAATTATAACTCTTCCAAATGTTGACGGGCTAGAGCCCGGCCCATTGTGCTATTTTAAATTTTCCCTTCAAACAAATATATTATTAAGTAACATTTCGTTCAGCTCCCAAGGTACATATAAAGAAGGGACTTCCTGCCTTTTAAATCCTGTGCTAAGCAGGAATGGGAGTTATGTAAATGGAGGAACAAACATCAGGCCTCCAGAGCGCTCCACATGCAGATGTCTATGAGCCCAGTGGGCAGCATCACAGCCCCCTCCCTTCTATTGCCTCGTCCCAGGTTCAGAGGGCAATGCACAGTTTAGAATGGTTAACAGTAAGTCAGCCTTTGTTTAATGATGACAGTGGGAACAGATGAAATTCTAGAAGTGCCAGAAATGAGGGTTAGGAGACTTTTCTTCAGAAGGCCAAATCACACATTTAACTTCTTTGTATCTCCCCTCCAGCACCCGCCCCCCCCGAATCCCCACCTTAAACATGGCTAAAATGAACTCAGTGTCGCTGCACCTGTAGGGTTGCTTTCACAAATGGCCTTGGGGGATCTCTGCCTGGGCCTGCTAGTGACCCGCGGCTGTCCATGTGCTGTCCCTGCCAGTTCTGTTCCCGCAGTGGCTCTCTCCACGGTTTGGTGTTGGTTATTGGTGCAAACCAGCAGATACCAGGGCCATAAAGTTTGGGCAGGTTTTCCTTCTTAGGACCACACTTCACATTTTCCACAGGAACAAACCATGAAACTCCTATGGGAAATATTTTTAAGAAAGAAAAAAGATTTTTCGTTCTTCTCACCAAAGACATGTGCATAGCATAGGCTCTCAGGGGACTCAGCCGTCAGAGACCACCGCGATGCCCTGGAGTTTGCATAACTACAGGTATGACTGTAATTATAGTGCTAGATACTTTGAAAATTTGCCAAGGTGGTGCTGGGGGTGTGGGGAGATGGGGTCAACACAGAGTCATTAGAAATAAAGAATCTTAGCATCGCAAGAGACTTGAAATTCACTAGTTCTTCTGCTACAACACTGGAATTAAAAACTGACCTTCACTGCAACTCTGCTTGTTCTTCCTTAACTTTTTATCCCCAAGATAACTGGTGAGACGACTTTTCTCTTCTATTTTTTCTTCTGACCAAGAAGTCACATCGCTGTACTCTTCTACTCTAGCCTCGCTAGAGCTTGGAGTTGGGAAAGTCATCCCAACATCTCGAGTGTGTTTTTTGACACCATTCACGATCTCCAAGTTACCTGAGGGGAAAGATCCACAGATATCCTGGGAGCAGCCTTGAGACTTAGTTGGCATGTGTATTCAATTCAGTAAACAAATACTTTTTAAGTCTTCAAAAATGCAAGCTACTGCCTCCTCTGGGTGGTGTAGAGGGGTGTGAGGGACAGAGACAGACAGGAGGGGAGGGAGGGAAAGTGGAAGAAGAAAGGAAGGTTTTTATTTCTTAGTCAGTTTAGATATTAAAGGGAAAAAAATCACTCACATGGATTCAATGGGTAAAGGATTTTAGTTCTGATCCAAAGTGAGAAAGACACTAAATGCTTATAGTCCTCCTGGCAGTCACCCAGGTAAGAAAGAGGTTGACAGATACAAAGACAAGACTGGAGGGGGAAAAAAATCAAGGGAGTTTACTTCTCTTATATAAAATCAAAAGATATAGAAAAACATAAGTGAAAAGCCTCCTTCCCACTCCTGTTCTCCATTCATTCAATTTGCAACCCCCTGGTTCCAGAGAATTTTTTGCACACATTCAAGCAATTTTCTTCCTTTATTTTTAAAGTACTTTGTGTTTTCTTTTTAATTATCTCTGTTGGAGATCTTGCCATATTAGCAGAGAGAGAGTTTCCTCATCCTATGTCTTGTTATATGGATGTATGATAATTTATTTAAACATTTGGCTATTGATGGACATCTAAGTCAATTTAAATTTTCTGTTATAATAAACAATACTTCAATGATTAATTCTGTCCACTTGTCATTTTGCACATATGCACAATATATCTATAGGCTAAATTCCAAAAGTAAAAGTGCTAGATCAAAGTAATTTGAATAGAAACTGCCAAATTGCCTCATGGGGGTTGTACTCCCAACTTACATGTATGAGTACCTATTCCTTTACACTTGTGCCCAGAAACTTACTACCAAACTTAGATTTTTGCCAGTCTGATAGGTGGCAAATGGCATTTGAGTATAGTTTTAATCTTCACTTATTTTATTGTGAGGTTGAGTATCTTAATATATGTTTAAGGTCTACTTGTATTTCAATGGAAATGTTTAAATTCAAGTAATTTACCTGCTTGTACACCCTTGTTTAACATATGTACATTTTGCTTGTTGCAAAGGGTGGGGCTTGAGCTCCAGAAACTACTGGTAGAAGATGAAATAGAATCAGAAGAAATCACATGGTTTGCCACCTGGAAAAACAAAAGAGACCCTGTTAGCATTACCTGCAGTCAATGGCATAGTCACCTACAGGATAAAGAACACATACAAGCTACCAAGAGCCCTTTCTAATTCAGTTCTACTTGTTGGGATAAAGTTGCTCTCCAGAAAGCTTGTGACAATGTGAACATGTTACCATATAATTTATGATAGGGAGGTGAATGCTGCTATGGTTGGATAAGGGCCTGAGCTGTCTTAACAAGGTAAGCCATAAAGAGTGGGTATGTTCAGGAAATACGAATCAAAACCACAACGAGATACCACCTTACACCTGTCAGAATGGCTAACATTAACAACTCAGGCAACAACAGATACTGGTGAAGATGCGGAGAAAGAGGATCTCTTTTGCCCTGCTGGTGGGAATGCAAACTGGAGCAGTCACTTTGGAAAACAGTATGGACGTTCCTCAAAAAATTAAAAATGCAACTACCCTACAACCCAGAAATTGCACCACTAGGTATTTATCCAAGGGATACAGGTGTGCTGTTTTGAAGGGGCACACGCACCCCAGTGTTTATAGCAGCGCTATCGACAATAGCCAAAGTATGGAAAGAGCCCAAATGTCCATCGATGGATGAATGGATAAAGAAGAAGTGGTGTATACACACACACACACACACACACACACACATATATATATATATACATACATGCACACACACACATATAGACAATGGAGTATTAGTCAGCAATCAAAAAGAATGAAATCTTGCCATTTGCAACTATGTGGCTGGAACTAGAGGGTATTATGTTAAGTGAAATCAGCCAGTCAGGGAAAGACAAATATCATTTGACTTCACTCATATGAGGGCTTTAAGACACAGATATATGAACATAAGGGAAGGGAAGCAAAAATAATATAAAAACAGGGAAGCGGATAAAACATAAGAGACTTAAATGTGGAGAACAAACAGGGTTACTGGTGGGGTTGTGGGAGGAGGGATGGGCTAAATGGGCAAGGGGCATTAAGAAATCTACTCCTGAAATCATTGTTGCACTATATGGTAACTAATTTGGATGTGAATTGAAAAAATAAAATTAAAAAAAAAAAAGAGTGGATATGTTCACAAGACTTGAAGAAACTCCAAAGAGGATGCTAGCCAAAGATTAGCCTGGTGGGTTTTCAGAATGAAATTCTAACTTGACACGTGCAAAACAATTTTGATGAGAGATAAAGAGGGCCAGGAATGACTAAAGAGGTGCTGTCCAGTAAGATCAGACTCAGATACTTATACATGGGTAAATATACAAAGAGCTGAAAGGCCCCATGAGAAGTCCTGAATAACTGGAGTATTGCAAAAATTATTAAAGAGCCCAAAAGGCTTTTAAGTTAGGTTCAGAGGAAATAGAGCAAAGAAGGGTAACTTCATGGATTAAAGTGGATGGTGGAATGCTACTGAATGACAAAAAGATTATCAAAATGTAGTATAAAACAGTATTTCTTAAGCTTGCTCGTCACAACAATCTCCTGGAGGATGGGTCCAAACTCAGAACAATGAATTGGAGTCTCGAGGGGAGGGGTCTGGGCATCTATATTTTGAATAAATGCCAGATGCTTGTCTACTTAAGCAATTTTGGTAAAGGTGAATTGACAGCCAACTCAGGAAAGGAAACAGGGTGTCTACTCCTCTGAACTAAATAAACTATATCCCAGGGCCTTCAGGAGACTTGAAACAGTTTCTTTCAGAAACTTGATACAGAGCACGTTAAGTTAAATGACCCGGGACAGGAAATGTTTTGATTTTCAAAAAGATAAGCATTGCAAACTGGTGGGTTTAAGAATGATGACATATAAAGTGCTAGAATGGATCACCAATCTAATCATTTACAAGCATTTAGAGGTCAAAGAAGAGATAAGCACATTTCAGGCAGTGCTCAAGAGCAGGAAGAACAAGCCTTGCCAGATTAGCATGGTTTTTCTAGTAGATATGGTCACTGACGGGTAGACCAAAAGAATGTGTGGTCAAGGACAGCTAGAGTTGATTAAAATGACGAGACTTCTCCTGACATCTTTGAGGGCAAGATGGAGTTATGGGGGTTAAATGATAAAATAAGTTGGTAGAACCACAGGTGGTTGAAGCATTCTTACCCAAATATTATGAAAACAGAGAGAGGCCTTTATTAATGAGTGGTATGTCTTGCATTCAACAGCAAATATTTACTAAGCACCTATTGTGTCCAGTTACTTGATTTGCTCTGGCTATTCCTTCTTAACATTTTATATATCAGTGTCTTAGAGATATGGGAAGCAGGAGATTTCTTGTACAATGCATATCTGGGAGGGCCTAAATGACTGTCAAGATCCAAAATAATAAACAGGAATGATGGGCCAAATCCAACAAGGGATCATTGTAAAGCCCTATACATCAGGCAGGAGGAATGGCAGCAACTTTGATACAGTAGGAAAAGCTGTGCATCTGAAGTCCAAAGGCCTAAGCCAGTCTCAGATCTTCCCTTTATTAGCTGTCTCTACTTGCATAATCACTGCACTCTCTGTGCCAGTTTACCCAGCTCAAAAAGGGAGCACTTGCATTTCTGAAATTACAGAAGTGTTAGAAAGAACAAATGATTTAGAATATAAGTTGTAAAAAAAATATAAAAGTCATATAAAACTGAGACTATTGTGATGTTAAAAAAAACCAAAACGTATGAATATGTGGTGAGGAAGGTATGACTGACTGGCAATATACTACACCTTCTCTGCAGCTGTAGGAGGTACTGAAATGGACTGACTTTCAGGAAAGATTAAGTATAAAAAGCAAAGTATGCTGCCAGGTCTGTGGGGGAAAAAAAAAAAAAAAGGTCAAAAACATATGCAGGTATTTGCTTTCTTATTGATAAAATACCCATGAAAGAAAAGAACCTAGATTGGAAAGGAAGAAGTACAACTGTTTTTATTTGCAAATGACATGATTCTGTCCAAATAAAATACCAAGGAATCCATAAAGAAGTATTAGAACTAATAAGTTTAGCCAGATTATAGATGTAAGACAAGATAAAAAATCAATTGTATTTCTATATTCCAGCAATAAGCAATCTGAAAATAAAAATTAAGGAAACAACCCCATTCACAACAACATCAAAAAGAACGAAATATTTAGGAATAAATTTAACAACAGAAGTGCAAGGCTTACATGCTGAAAACACTGGCGGAAGAAATTAAAGATCTAAATAAATAGACATTCCATATATGTAATTTAAAAATGGGCTAAAGACTTGAATAGATATTTCACCAAAGAAGACAGAGAAGTATACTTTTCATCAGTATATGAAAAGATGTTCAACATCATCAGTCATAAGGAAAATACAAATTAAAATCATAATAAGATACACTTCACACCCACTACTATGGCTATAATAAAAAAGATGGCTAATACTAAGTGTAGACAAGGAAGTGGAAAGATAAGAAACTTTATATACTGCAGGTGGGAATGTAAAAACATACAGCCACTTTGGAAAACACTTTGGCATTTTCTTAAACATAAACTTCACACATGACCTGGTAATTCTAATTTTCTAATTCCAAAAGAAAACATATGTCCATACAATAACTTTTACACAAACATTCATAGCAGCATTATTCTTATCCAAAATAAGAAACAATCCAAGTGTCCAACTGGGAACTGGGTAAACAAAATGTGGTATATCCATACAATGGAATACTAATCAGCAATAAAAAGGAACTACTGATACATGCTACAACATGAATGAACCTTGAAAACATCGTGCTAAGCCAAAGAAGGCAGATGCAAAAGACTACATATTATATGATTCTATTTACATGAAATGTCCAGAAAAGGCAGAAGGCATATTAGAGGTTGTCTGGGGCTGGGAATGTGGATTGATAACAAGCAGGTACAAAGGACCTTTTTGGAGTGACAGAAATGTTCTAAAACTGGGTTATGGTGATGACTACACAATTCTGTAACTTCACTAAAAATAACCGTACACTTAAAATGGATGAATTCTATGGTATGTAAATTATACTTCAACCAAGCTGTTTTATTTTTATTTTATTTAAAAAAAAATTTTTTTAATGTTTCTTCATTTTTGAGAGAGCGAGAGAGCGAGCGAGCGAGCACGAGCAGGGATGGGCACAGAATCTGAAGCAGACTAGGCTCTGAGCTCTCAGCACAGAGCCCTATGTGGGACTTGAACTCACAATCCGTGAGATCATGACCTGAGCCGAAGTTGGATGCTTAACCTTCTGAGCCATGCAGGTTCAACTAAGCTGCTTAAAAAAAAAATCTCTGTGAAGATACGCAAGAACTAGTAACACTGAGTAGCTCTGGAAAGGAGAGCTAGGTGTCCAAGGAACAGGAGTGGGAAGGACACTATCAAATACTCTTTTATACATTTAAAATTTTGTATCATGTGATTGTATTATCAGTTTAAAAAGTGAAAATAAAACAAAAATAGTGAAAATAAAACCGAGAAGAGTGTGGCAATAGAAGTTTCATGGCTCTGGTGAGCTCAACAGAAGTAAAACATATGTTAGGACATAGAAATGTTCTAGCCACAGAAAGGAAGGTGATAAATCTGCTCTGTCAACATGCTCTCACCATCTGAAGCACAACACGCTTAGTTCAAAGAGACATGTTTAAAAACAAGATATCAGCAAACTTAGTAGACCCAGGAAAGCTGACAATTTATAGGAAGTGAGGTGGGGTAAGGAAGCATGACCTGTGAAAAATGGTTCAGAGTGAAGACCTGAGAGAAAACACTTTTGGGAAGGAAGCAGGAACCTGAGAGGAAGAAAATTAGACCTATTTTCTGTGCCTTCTGAAAACAGAGCCAGGGAGTGCAATGATCGCAGGTTTTGGGTCTCTAGAAGTTAAGACCTTCAATAATAGAGTCTCATACACATGGACAAGCTGCTCATGCGCAGTCAGGGAGTGGTGGAGCTGTCCGCAAGCAGAGGCTGGAGTGCCCTATGGTGCAAATGCAGCAGAAATGACGGTCCCTTCAAGCCCCAGTCTCTTCAACATCCATAGTATACAACCAGTCATGGTATGCACCAATGGGTGTAAAAAACACATCTACATCGGGTTCAATGGCGAGCCTTGGTGTGTGTGTGTTTCTAGTTCAAATCTCTTTCATGATAATTCCTATATCATTCCCTATAAAAAGTAAAATATTTAAAAATAGAAAATAGTCTAAAAAATATTCCCTCTCAACAAAACAGATTTAGTTAGACCTCTAGGATGGTGAAAATCAAAAGGACAGAAAAAGGCAAGTGTTTTCAAGGATGTGGAGAAATTGGAACCCTCATACACTGCTGGTGGGAACGCAAAATGGTGACAATACTTTAGGTAACACCCTGGCAGTTCCTCAAATGGTTAAATGTGGAGTTACCATATGCTCCAGCATATATCCGCTCCCAGGCACATGCCCAAAAGAAATGAGAACATACGTCCACACAAAAACTTGTACATGAATGTTCACAGCAGCCTTGTTAATAATACCCCCCAAAATAGAAGAAAGCCAAGTATTTTTTTACTAAGTGGATGAATAAAACATGTAATGGAATATTCATACAATGGAATATTATTTGGCAATAAAAAGTAATGAATACACTGCTACAATGTAGATGAACCTTAAAAACATTAAGCGAAAGAAACCAGTCACAAAATACATACACATACAATACATACAAGCCAGTCATACATACAATACATACACGTGTTGTATGATTCTATTATATGCAATGTCCAGAATAATCTAGAGAAAGTAGATTAGTAACCACAGCCAGGGGCTGGGGCAGGGGTAAGAGGTTGGGAGAAATACAGGGTGACTTTGCTAATGAGTACAGGGTGTTTTTAGAGGGTGTTGAAAATGTTTAATATTAGATTGGGGTGATGGTTGCACAACTCCATGAATAATACTAAAACCCACTAAACTGTACACTTTACATAAGTGAATTTTATGGTATGTGAAAAATCTCAAAAAAAAGCTGTAAAATGTTTATTCACTATGCAAACTGAAATAATGTAGATTATGAAGCCTTACTTGGAGGAAAAAGCTTCTCATATTTTATGGTCCCACATCTTGTTACTAAAGCAGTGATACAAGAGCAATGAAAGGGGAGCAACAGTGTCATTATCATACAACAAAGCATGAAAAAACCCAACAAAAATATGGGCACTGGATGTTGTAGGCATGATGTAGCACTACACACGCTAGGGCAAGGGCCAGTGCAAACCGTCAGAATCATGCAATCATGCCATGTTGACTTCCACACTGAGTCACAACAATCATCTCATGCACAGGTCTCACTGTGTCTCACAATCTGTGATGACCTACCAAGGGACTGAACATCATTTTTGCTGAATTCATTTACAGATGCTGTTGGTAAACCACAACAGCTATTCTCCTTAGTCCACGGGAGAGTCTCAGGCATCTCCTCAGATGATTCTGTCATCCCTCAGTGCCTGCGTGTGTATCAGCCCGCTCAGTCCTCTACAGTGAGGCTTACAATGAAAAGATTTAAGTGACTACAAATCAACTGACATTATCAACCACCATGGTTTATGCTTTCTGTCGCAGAGTCTCAGAAGGAGATACATGCTGTCTGGCTGCCTGCTTCTGTTTTACTTTCTATTATTATGATAGCAAACTCACCTGCTGATGTCTTATTCCACAACAGGAACTGCTACCATCTCAGAGATGTGTCAGGCTTTTTGTAATACTTTTTAGTTTAATTAAAATCTAGGTGGGATTCGTTCCCACATTTATTGATCAGAGACATCTTCAGATAGACCGTCTTCAAAAAAGCTTTTCAATTAAAAATTGACCATTTTTTTAGAGGGGGGAGAGGCAGAGGGAGAGCAAGAGAATCATGGCTTGACCCCATGACTGTGAGATCACCACCTAGGCTGAAATCGAGTCAGACGCTTAACCCAACTGAACCACCCAGGCACCCACCAAAATTACTTTTTTTAGGTGGAAATTGAGCTTGGCAAAACATATCCAATATTGGAGGAAGGCCATGTCTTCTTTCATGACCCTATATGGCTATTCTTCATATAGGCAATTTGTTCCTGTTGACATTCTGCCCGTCAGATGACTGCTAGGAGATGTTTTTCTTTCAGAGGAATGGGTTTATGCTAGTTAATTTATAACCACTGAAGTTTAGAACCAGAGGTACACACTGATAAGACAGAGTCAAAGTCAGGACTACAGTCTATGGTACCAAAGGACAGTCTCTTCTTGTGAAGTGTTTTTTAGATATATGCAGATCAAACTGTCAACTGTTGTTTCAATAATAAAATTTACCAACCAGGATAGGGTGACACAATCACAAAGTGTCTGTGTAAAACACAACATTTTGATATAGATTTAATTTCTAGAGACAAGATTCAAGTGTACAAAAACAGGAATTCAGGTGGTAACTGTCTGTTAGTCACCTTTAGAGAATCAGAACAGGTCATTTATTTCTGCAAGTCTGGCAGATGGTAACTATGAAAAATCCTCCTTAGAAAATTAAAAAGGCACTGTGCCTGACTAATAGATCCCCAGAAAGTTTTTTTTTTGGTACATGAGTGAGTAAAGATTGCAGAGCCAGAATGATTCTGCATTATGCCCAAATTAAAAAAATGGCCATGAGATTTGATGGTTAAAATATAATGGAAGTACCGTCATTAGAACTGAGGTCAAGAAACTCTAACAGCATAGTAAAGTTCCCCAGATAATGGCAAGACTTGGGCTAGAAAGAAAGAAAACAAACAGATCTAAAGTCCTCAATTAATGTAGGGGAAAACCTAGAAGGTTAACAAATGATTATGAAAGTCTTGTGCAGGGCCGTAGAGCAAGAGGACAGGGGTCCCAAAGAATTTTCTATTAGGTTTGAAAACTTACAGTCTGGAAGTGGCCCCCTTTTTCTTCTCTGCATTCTCTCAAGTATCTTTCCTCTTGGATTTAATACTCATGAGGATTATGATCACCTTTACATAAATGATTCTAAAATCTTTATTTCACTCATGACATACTCATGAGGTCAGATATATCTATATTTTTTATTTTCACTTGGATGTTCTGATCTAACTTCAAGTTTAATAAATGAAATTCCTTCATATTTTGATCAGAATTAGTTTCCTTTTCAGAGCTCTCCATTTTGATAGAGTGTTCACATATTATTTCAGTTGTTCTGGGTAAAAATTTCAGAAGAAACATGGCTATTAATTACCAAGTCCAACTGATTAGAGTCCAGCTTAACAAAAGAATATTAGATTTTTATAATAAATTGTGACTATCACTTACTTATTTAAAAATATCTGACAATTGGCTAAACATCTGGAAATAAAATTATACTCACAGAATAAATTCCATGTAGATTAAAGATTTAAATGCATTAAAAAATATTTAAAAAAACCAGAAGAATTATTTTTTTTAAATAATCTTGAGGTTGGGAAGATCTTTCATAGAATGGAACAAAGAAATAAGTTGAATACATAATACTATTACAATATTAATAAAATATAATCTTGAGAATAGGAAAAAAATCTTCGAAGAAAAATGGACAAGGGATATAAAAAAGTAACCCTCAAAATAAGAAATGTAAATGGCAATCCCTGAAACCTAATGTTAAAAAAATGCATTTTAAAGCAATGAGTTTTTCCACACATCAGATTAGCAAATATTAAAAAGACTGATACTACCCGTAGTTGGCAAGAGAGTGAAGAGACACATATGCTTATACTTTTTGGTGGGAACATATATTGTGACAAATTTCTAGAGGGCATGCAGAGGGCTTTAGATTACAGAGAGTCTTCACGGGGCTCTATCTCACGAACCATGAGATCATGACCTGAGCCAAATCTTAATTGACTGAGCCACCCAGGCTTCCTGATTTAAAACTTCTTGATCAATTTTCTTAATTTATAGTCTCCTAGAAAATCATCCATCTAAATTTAGATATATATCAGCCTAAAGTTACATACAGTAGTCTTTTTGAAGGAAACCACTTCAGTCTGTGGTTACACCCTTCCATCTTGCTTATGTTTTCCATGGCCAGGATAACCAGAGATTTGGTCTACTGGTTTTTTCCAAAGAATCAGATCTTGGTTATATTGATCAGTTTTGGGGATTGACATTAATTTATGTATTTTCTCTTTTTTTGTTCTCATTTTTATATTTATTTTATTATTATTATTTTTAAATGTTTTATTTATTTTTAAGACAGAGAGAGACAGAGCATGAGCAGAGGAGGAGGCAGAGAGAGAGAGGGAGACACAGAATCCAAAGCAGGCTCCAGGCTCCAAGTTGTCAACACAGAGCCAGGCGTGGGGCCTGAACCCATGAATTGCGAGATCATGACCTGAGCTGAAGTCAGACACTTAACCAACTGAGCCACCCAGGCGCCCCTATTTTATTATTTTTTAAAGTTTATTTATTTTGAGAGAGAGAGAGAGAGAGAGAGAGAGAGAGAGTGCAAGTGGGGAGGGACAGAGAGAGAGGGAGAGAGAGAGTCCTAAGCAGGCTCTGCGCTGCCAGCACAGAGCCAAACATGGAGCCCAAATCCACAAACTGCAAGATAATGACCTGAGCCAAAACCAAGAGTCAGATGCTTAACTGACTGAGCCATCCAGGCACCCCATATTTATTATAATTATTAAAACTTTTTCAAAATTTTCATTTACTTACATATTTTTATTTAGATTTTTTGTTTGTTTCAAGTTTTTATTTAAATTCCAGTTAGTTAACATACAGCATAATATTAATTTCAGGAGAATTTAGGGATTCATCATTGACATATAACATCCAGTGCTCATCACAACAAGTGCCCTCCTTAAAATATATTTCCCACTTTATTAATTACTTCTTGAATTCCTTGTTTGTTAGTCTTCTTCCATACTAGAAGACTTATTTCAATTATTTCCTAATTGAACTTGTTTAGAATGTTTTAAAATTATCTATTTAATGAAAAAAATATATAGTTGTTAAATTCCAACTTTATTACCTTGTGGTTAGAAAATATAAGCATAGTTATTAGTCTTCTACTTTGGGGCTTTATCAACATTTTGCCTAAGTAAAATTAATTTTTGGAAATATTCCATGGGCATTTGGAACAAGTGTGGAGGCTGTGTTTTGGGAATGAAGTTTTATATAGATATTCTAAATCACACTTGTTAATATTGCTAGTAAAATCTTTCGTATCTTTTTTTATCTGTTACATGTCAATAGCTGAAAAAATCAATTAAAGTATCCCACTTTTGTACTTGTCACATTCTATCTTATAACTGCATCTGGCTGAATGAACAAATGTATTCTGGTTGAAAGTACGGCAGTAATTCTGGAAGTCTCTAAAAGACTCTCTCCTCCTTTGACATTTATAGAGGGGATAGGGTAGATTCTCAAGACAAGTAACATTTAATTAAAAATGGGGGGGAAAGATCCTTGGTATAGAAATTTATATATATACTTTTTATTAAATTTTTTTAACGTTTTGAGACAGAGAGAGACAGAGCTTGAGTGGGGGAGGGGCAGAGAAAGAGAGGGAGACACAGAATCCAAAGCAGGCTCCAGGTTCTGAGCTGTCAGCACAGAACCAGATGCAGGGCTCAAACTCGTAAACTGCGAGATCATGACCTGAGATGAAGTCGGCCGCTTAACCGACTGAGCCACCCAGGTGCCCCTAGAAATTTGTATTTCTAAATCTTCTGGCCAAACTAGAAATTACTGGCAGAGAAGTGGAAATATAGGGATTTCCATGCATTGCAGTTAGGATATGAACTGGAAAGCAGTTTGGTACTAATGTAGGAAACTTATATAGCTTATGATCCAAGAATTCCACTTCTGGGTATATATTCCAAAGACAGTCTCACACAGATCCAATGGCGGGGGGTATGGACAAGGGTGTGCACTCCCATTTTTCTGTGGTGCTGGGAGTCAGCAGCAACCTGGGTGCCCATCACAGGGAAAATGCATCAGTAAAGTGGTAGATGCACTCAATGGAGTATTATGCAATGATCGGAAACCTGATTAGATGTACATATAGCAATGTAGATAAATGTTAAAAACATAAAAAATATAATGCTTATTGAAAATAAGAAAAAAATGATATGGCTTTTATATAAAATGAAGACACATACGCACATAAAGAATACACATTTTGTAAGAGCTCTTGTAAGCCAAAATATATTTATATAACAAGACCAGTTGCCTATGGAAAAATAGGAATGAGGATGCAATGTGGGGATAAAATTTTAAAAGTGAAGCCATGACCCTAGGAGCATATTCAACTCAACCCTCAGAACCTAAGGTTAAAAATTTGTTTTACTTTATCTTGCCATATTATGGTATATAATACTTTTCTGATCCTATTCTTCTACTCTGCTTCTAGAAAGATTTATTATGACTAGATTGGAGGTACAGATAGGTATTTCAGGCAGACACTAGAACAAAATGAAAAGCTTGAAAATCCTCCTTTCCAGCTCGTAGCTAACATTCTGTGTTTGTTTGATTAGATTGGCTTACCCCACTTTTTTATTAATGTCAAACAAAAACAATTTTTATGGTGCCTTATTAGAAAATATGTTTCTTGTAAAGTTATATCAAAAGACACAGAACATTATAAAGGAAAACATTTATAATGCCACAATTTTAAATAGTTTGTTAATATTTTGTTCCAGTCACACACATACATGTATATATTAAATATATGGCTTTATATCTTGCTTTTGATCTCTTAATGTATAATGACACTTATTTTTGGGTTCCAAGAATCTGCTTTTGACTTTTGTTTCTTTCCATATATGAGTGTGATTGTAAAGACTGGTGTAAAATCAGCCTGTTATATAAAAGTCTATTAATCACTGGTAAACATTTACTAAATATTATAAAAGCTCTCATTTGATTCTCTCATGGAGGCCTCTTTGGTAGTTTGTGTTGTTCATCTGCCCAACTGCTGGAAACATGGGCAACTGGAGGTAATGAGAGGTCAAAAATAGAGAAATAATTCATATTCACTTGATAATTGACTTTTCTTTTTTTGTATGGGCAGTAGTAAACTACCCCTCTTCTTGGACTCAAGTGCACAACCAGATATTGAGAAAAATAGATGGGGAAAGAAGGGAGAAAGGAAAAAGAGAGGAGAGAGGGAGAGGAAGAGCATGTATGTGCACAAAGACATAGCAGGAACATGACAGAGAGGGAGGAGGAGGGGAGTAACCACAGAAACAAGAGACACACAGCAGAGACAATAGGACAACAGACAGCATGGGGTGGGGAGAACAAGTGTATGGAGCGTGGGTGCACAGAGGCAGAAAGAAAGAAGAGAGAAGCAGACAGAGCACAAAGATACAGTAGTGAGAGGGAAACATGAACTTCAGAGACTGAGACAGATTGCACACAGTGGAGAGAGGCACAAAGGAAGTGAGTCACAGAAAGGAGATGACGGGTCATCAAAGGAAGAGGGGAAGGATGGGCAGGCAGCTGCTGTTATCCCCTTATATTGACTCCTAAACCCTTATCTGTACAAAGAATTAAAAAATATCCTGGGTATACATGTTTAAGAGAAAAAATTACCCTAAGGAAACCTGGGTTAAAGACATGGTAGGTAGCTCATAAAATAAGAAGTATAAATGGTCAATAAACACACACACACACAAATAAAAACTTAGTGGATGTAAAGAAATGTAAACAAGAACAGGCCTGATTGGCAGACATTAATAAGAATGTTACTTGTAGGTATTGACCAAGCTATAATTATTCACTACTGGTGAACGAATAATTGATTCAATATTTAAGGAGGACAATTTAGTAGTGTGGATTAAACACTTTTAATGCCCAGAAACTCCAAATTTAGAAATGTATCTTGAGGAAATAGAAAAATTCATAAAGATATAAGAGGACTACTCATCAAAGTGCAGGTTATGATAAAGAAAAATTCAAAGCAATTTAAATACCTGCCATTAGGGAACTAATTAGACAAATACTATACTTCTACAATGGAACTCATAAAGTCATTAAAATGACTACATGTCTTTTTATTAAAATAATTAAAAAATAAAATGATGTCTATGATATATTAAGTGTACAGCTTCAAAACAACATATATACTGTGATTTCAGTTTTTTGACTCGTTTCTATATATAAGCATGATTGTAAAAACTATAAAATATAAGAAATATTGGTTAATATGTAATCAAACACTAATAAAGCTCTTGTTTCATTCTCTCATGGAGGCCTCTTCTTTTGGTATTTAGCTACAGTAGAGCATGGGCCTAATGAAATATATCCAGGATCAGCAGTGGGTGTGTGAATCATAAAATATAAACCTGGAAGCTCATTTGTGAAAATGTTAAACATGACTCTTTCAGAATGATGAGACTTATGATTTCCAAGGTCTTTATATTATCTGAATTCTTCATATTTAGTTACCTTTTTACCTTTATATTCAAATGAAATAAAGAGATATCCTTTTGACAAGATATTTGGTAATAAGAGCAAGATATAAAGTGGTAGAAGCATCCACAGAAACTATCCTGACTGGCAAGTCCTCCACAGTCCATAATGAGGAAAAACATGAGCATGGTTCTAGTTGAGGGGAAGGAGTCTACAGAAAAGGAAGAAATTGAATACAGGAGACACAGAGAAACACTGAGAAAACAGATGAATGGATTTTAGAAAATATGATAGCACACTGACAGGCTTAATGAACCTCTTCTTCCATAGATGAAACACAAAAGCAAAAAATGAAAAGAATATTCAGACCTAGGGAAAGGACTCAACTCATACCACAAAATTGCAGAAGTAATGTCTATAGAAAAAACTGGGACTAAAATTAAGAAGCTATCACAAAGCTCTTCCTACACAAAGGATCATGCAAAAGGGTAAAAGGAAAGTCCATTAAATTCAAAATACTGCACTGATCTCTCAGGGAAGGAACTGAGGCAGTAAGTTGCTCAGAAGAAAGAGAAAAAAGAGAAATATCCCAATTGGAGACACGCTTCTAGTGGAAAAAAAAAAAAAATAGCACCTTCTGCCATAGCCAGAATGATTTACCAAATACCTTCTTCTGGCCAAGAAGTCAGAAAAAGGTATGGGAAATAATCTCCTCAGTCTAAATATCTTAGTTGCATTACTAACATTTACTAGAAAAAAATAAGGCCCAGCCATTTCACTGACCACATGACAATGCCATGAAACCAGTCATCAGCTGACTCTAAAACAGTACAATAAAACCCCAAGGGCATGTCCTATAGAGCTAGATACTTTCCTTACTTCCATACTTGGTAAAGTGGCCACCAGTTTCCAACTTTTTTAACAATGGCAAAGAAAAATGTCACCTACTATAGCTTTCCAGAGTCCTAGTATTATCTACTATCCCCTTGCTTTCCCAAACTCTGAGAGGCAAAAGAAACAAAAGCCATACACAATTAGTCTTCAGGTTCGTGTCCTGGGAAGAGGATTTGAAGCAGTATCTTGCAAACCGGTAATAAAACAGTACAGAGATTTCAACCACATTCTTTGTGGGTACATTAATGGTTCCCACAGAACTGCTGACAAAGACAAGTAATAGGAAAACAAAAGACAAAGATATATGTAAATATTTTATAGCATGAAAGCAGAAGAAAGGGGAAAAAAAGAGAAAGAAGTAATTCTGCAAGGTTTACCCATTTCAGCCAATAAATAATTTGTGCTCTCACTCTAAACAAAATTAAAAAGAATATGGACCTAATGAAATAGACCCAAGATAAACTAAAATAATAGAAGGAGATTAAGAGGCAGCTGACAAAATTAACACAATTTATCAATTAATGAGTATCTCCTTTGTGTTGGAGAACAAAAGACAGTCACACTAAAGAAGAAAACTGAGGACAAAAATAATAGCATTAAACTACAATAGAAAACAGAAATTTTATAAAAAATTAAGAGAACTTAGCCAGTAGATTACAGATTGAAGAAGTCTTTTGAAATGAAAAACAGAAGACATGAATAGACATGAGCGATCACCTCACATCTGTCAGAATGGCTGAAGTCAACAACACAAGAAACAACAGGTATTGTCCAGGATGTGGAGAAAAATAAACCTCTTGCACTGCTGGTGAGAATGCAAACTGGCACAGCCACTGTGGAAAACAGTAAAGAAGTTCCTCAGAAAGTTAAAAACAGAAATACCCTAGTAATTGTGCTACTGGATTTTTACCCCCCAAATTATAAAAACACGAATTCAAAGGGATACATGCACCCCAATGTTTACAGCAGCATTATCTACAATAGCCAAATTATGGAAACAGCCCAGTGTCCATCAAATGATGAAAGGATAAAGATGTGGTGTATATATAAACACACAATGGAATATTACTCGGGCGCCTGGGTACCTCAGTTGGTTAAGTGTTCGACTCTTGATTTCAGGTTATGATCTCACGGTTCGTGAGATCGAGCCCTGCACTGGGCTCTGTGTGAAGTCTGCTTGGGATTCTTTCTACCTCTCTCTCTGCCCCTCCCCCACTTGCACTCTCTCTCTCTCTCTCTCTCTCTCTGTTTCTCAAATAATAAACTTTTAAAGGGAATATTACTCAACCATAAAAAGAATGCAATCTTGCCATTTGCAATGATGTACATGGAGCTAGTAAGTATTATGCTAAATAAAATAAGTCAGTCAGAGAAAGACAAATGCCATATGGTATCACTCATACGTGGAAGTTAATTAACAAAACAAACGAGCAAAGGGAAAAAGAGAGGCAAACCAAGAAACGGACCCTTAACTATAGAGAACAAACTGATGGTTACCAGAGGGGAGGTGAGTGGGGGGATGGGTTAAATAGGTGATGGGGATTAAGGAGTGTACTGTGATGAGTACCAGGTGATGTACAGAAGTGCTGAGTCACAGGGTGCCTGGGTGGCTCAGTCAGGTAAGTGTCCCAACTCTGGGTTTTGGCTCAGGTCATGATCTCATGGTTCGTGAGTTTGAGGTCCGCACCAGGCTCGGCACTGCTGGTGTGGAGCCTGCTTGGGATTCTCTCTCTCCCTTTCTCTCTGTCCCTCCCCTGCTCACACCACCCCCCTCCAATAAATAAATAAACTTAAAAAAAAAGTGTTGAATCATTATACTGTACACCTGCAACTAATATTATATTGTATGTTAACTAACTAGAATTTAAATAAAAACTTAAAAAAAATATATATATATAAAGAAATATAACTCGGTACTAAAATGACAACCCAATTTAAAAATCTAATAGTCCTTTTAAAGATCTGAATAGACATATCTCTGAAGAAGATATACAAATGGCCAAAAGGTATATGAAAAGATGTTAATCAATAGTTATTAGGGAAATGCAAATTAAAACTACAATGGGATAACATTTCATATCCATTAGGATGATTATAATCAAAAGACAGACAATACCAAGTGTTGACAAGAATATAGAGAAATTGGAATATGATCCTGGTGGGAATGTAAAATGGTGCAGCCACTCAAAAGGTTAAACATGGTCCAGCAATTCTATTAGGTATATACCTAAGAAAACCGAAAACACAGTTCCACACAAACACTTGTATATTAATGCTTATAGCAGCATTTTTCATAATGGTCAAAAAGCAGAAACAACCTAAATGTCCATCAATTCATGAATAAACAAAATGTTTTATATGTTTGTGGAATATTATTCACCTGTAAGAAGCAAGGGGTATTGATTCATGCTACAAAATGATGAACCATGAAAATACTATGTTAAGTGAAAGCCAGACACAAAAGGCCACATATTACATGATTCATTTGTATGAAATGTCCTGAAAAGGCAAATCCACAGAGACAGAAAGTAGATTAATGGCTGGAGAGCGGAAAGAGGTAAGAGAGGCTGAAAAATGACTGTTAATGGACATAGGGTTTCTTTTTGGTGTGACAAATATGTTCTGGATTTAGTGGCGATGGTTGTACAACCTTCTCTGAATATACCAAACACCGATGAATTATATATTTGAAAGAGTAAACTGCATGGGATGTGAATTTGATTTAAAAAAACTTTCAACAAAGCAGGAAAGAGTATTCAGTGGAAAAAATACAGTCTCTTTAGCAAATGGAGCTGGGAGAACTGGACAGCAACACGCAGAAGAATGAAACTGGGCCAACTTCTTAACACCGAACACAAAAATATATTCAAAATGCATGAAAGACCTAAATGTGAGACAGGAAACCATCAAAATCCTACAGAAGACAAGCAGTAACCTACCTCTTTGACTTCAGCTGCAGCAACTTCCTACTTGACATGTCTCCCAAGGAAAAGGAACAAAAGCAAATATGAACTATTGGGACCTCATCAAGATAAAAAGCTTCTGTACAGCAAAGGAAACAATCAACCAAACTAAAAGGCAACCGACAGAATGGGAGAAGATATTTGCAAATGACATATCAGATAAAAGGTTAGTATCCAAAATCTATAAAGAACTTACCAAACTCAACACCCGAAAAACATAATCCAGTGAAGAAATGGGCAGAAGACATGCACAGACACTTTTCCAAAGAAGATATCCAGATGGCAAACAGACACATGAAAAGATGCTCAACATCACTCATCATCAGGGAAATACAAATCAAAACTGCAATGAAATACCACCTCACACCTGTGAGAATGGCTAAAATTAACAATTCAGGGAACAACAGATGTTGGCCAGGATGTGGGAAAAGGGGAACCCTCATGCACTGTTGGTGGGAATGCAAACTGGTACAGCCACTCTGGAAAACAGTGTGGAGGTTCCTAAAAAAATTAAAAGTAGAACTACCTTACAACCCAGCAACTGTACTACTAGCTATTTATTCAAAGGAGTGCTGATTTGAAGGGGCACATACACCCCAATGTTTACAGCAGTGCTATCAACAATAGCCAAATTATGGAAAGAGCCCAAATGTCCATCAACTAATGAATGGATTAAGAATATGTAATATACACACAATGTATACATATACATACAATGGAATACTACTTGGTGACAAAAAAGAATGAAATCTTGCCATATGCAACAATGTGGATGGAACTGGAGGGTATTATGCTAAGCAAAGTAAGTCAGAGAAAGACAGGTATCAGATGATTTTACTCATAGGTGGAATATGAGAAATTCAACAGATGAACACAGGGGAAGGGAAGGAAAAATAAGATAAAAACAGACAGGGAGGCAAACTATAAGAGGCTCTTAAATACAGCGAATGAACTGAGGGTTGCTGGAGGTGGGTGAGGGAGTGGGTTAAATGAGTAATAGGCAGTAAGGAGGGAACTTTTTGGGATGAGCACAGGGTGTCCTATGTGAGAGATGAATCACTGGGTTTTACTCCTATATATTATAACTTGAATACAAATAAAAAAATAAAATAAAAACATCAGGAGACACTAACCAATACTGAGACATACCCTGGGAAAGTAAACTAAATTCAAAAAAAATGATAGGAATCCAGGACTCCACAGGAAAAATATATCAGGGTTGCCTCTGACACAGAAACATTAAATGCTTGTGCCCCGAAAAAGGGGAGTAAAATTGACAGATTTTGAGTTAAGGATTACTATCCAAAAGTTTTATATCCAACCAAGTTGTCTGTTCTTACATAAAGAGATAGTCTCAAATTTGTAAGAACTGAAGAGATGTTCAGTCCTGAACAACTGTTTAAAAATCTAGCCTAACAACAGAACAATTTAAACTAACAAACTCATAAACAGTTCTATGAAAAGATTCATGGTAAATGCTGATCCTGTGTTTAAAAACATAACTAATATAACATGGTGATTTTGCTTACAATATGGAAGTTGTATGTTATAATTCTTAAAAATAAAGCTGGTCAACAGAGTAGTTAATACTACGATAATGAACTGAGACAAAATTCACAAAATACAATATTGGCAAGTTGGGGGAAGTATGTGTGTGTGTGTGTGTGTGTGAGTGCAGGTGGGGAGAAACTGGACAAGTACAACCAATTGTTTAATTTTTCATATGATGGAGTCAACAGATACTATTTCATATCCGAGAGTGATGAGAGAGTGGTTTTAGCAGAGTATTTAATGAGATTACATGGCTGCTAAGTTGTCAGAAAAACAATTCAACTCAAAGAAAATCATACAGCAATGAACAAAAAGACTGGAAACAGCAGGAAATCCTTAAAAATGATAAAATACCCTGAAAAACCAAAATAATTTTGAAAAAGAAGAACAGGGGCACCTGGGTGGCTCAGTCGGTTGAGCGGCCGACTTCGGCTCAGGTCATGAACTCGAGGTCCGTGAGTTCGAGCCCCACGTCGGGCTCTGTGCTGACAGCTCGGAGCCTGGAGCCTGTTTCAGATTCTGTGTCTTCCTCTCTCTGACCCTCCCCCGTTCATGCTCTGTCTCTCTCTGTCTCAAAAATAAATAAACGTTAAAAAAAAAAATTAAAAAAAAAAAAAAAAAAAAAAAAGAAAAAGAAGAACAAAGCTGAAGGACTCACACTTCTTGATTTCAAAACATACTACAGTACTACAGTTAGTACTGGCAAAAAAGCAGACAACTAGATCAGTGGACTAGAATAGAGGGCCTAGAAATAAACCCTTGATCTATCCTCAAAGGATCTTTGACTCTTGATAACATGCCAAGACTACTCAAAGGGGAAATTTCTCTTCAACAAATGGTGCTGGCACAACTAGATATTTACTTGCAAAGAATGAAGTTGAGCCTTACTTTACACCATCCAAATTAACTCAAAATGGAGTGAAGGCCTAAACATAAGACCTAAAACCATAAATCTCTTACAAGAACACATAGGGGAAAAGTTTCATGCCACTGGACTTGGTAATGATTTCTTGGATATGTCAGCCAAAAAAAAAGACCAAAAAAAAAAAAAAAAGACAACAGGGACTGCATCAATATTAGATACATCTGTGCATCAAAGGACACAATCAATAGAGTGAAAAGGCAACCCACTGACTGGTAGAAAAACTTATAAATTATATATTTGATAAGGGGTTAATGTCCAGAATACATAAAGAACTACAACTCAATGACAACATTTTTTTAACCTGTTTCAAGAATGGGCAAAGGACTTGAATAGACATTTCTCCAACAATGATATAATAATGGCCAATAAGCATATGAAAAGATGCCCAATATCACTAATCGTCACAGAAATGCAAATCAAAAACACAATGAAATACCACTACATACTTACTTGGATGGCTACTAAACAACAACAAAAACATAAGTGTTGGCAAGGATATGGAGAAACTGAAACTACTGCACATTGTTGGTGGGACTATAAAATGGTACAGCTGCTACAAAAAAGTATGGGGGTTCCTCAAAAAATTAAAAATAGAATTACCATATAATCCAGCCATTCCACTTGCAGACATATATCCAAAAGAATTGGAAGCAAGGTCTTGAAGGCCTATTTGCACAACCATGTTCACAGTAGCATTATTCACAATAATCAAGAAGTGGAAGCAATGTAAAGGTCCATTGAGGGATGAATGGATAAACCAAAAGTGGAATATTATTGGAATGGAATATTATTCAGCCTTAAAAAGAAAATCATGTCATACAGTACAACATAGATGACCCTTGAAGACATTATGCTGAGTAAAATAAGCCTGTTACTAAAAGATGAATAATGTATGATTCCACTTATATGAAACTATCTAAAATCAAGTAGAACAAGGGGCTCAGGGAAACAGGGAATTGTTGGGTTTAATGGGTACAGAGTTTCTGTATCATAAGATGAAAAGTTCTGGAAACTATTTCACAAGAATGCGAATATACTTAACAGTACAGAACCTTACATTTAAAAATGGTTAAGATGATAACATTTTGGTCATGTTTCTTTTCTTTTTTTCACCACATAAAAAGTTCACTTGCCTCAGTCTGAAATGGAATTTTGTATAATAAACTTTTACTTAATAAATTTATCAGAACAAGAAAAAATAATAATAAAATTTAAACCAAACATATTTGTTATAACTTCAGAGTTAGGTAGAATAAATTCACCCCAAAAGAAAAACGCTCAAATTCAGTGGGGAGAAAAAAGTTAAATGCAACTAGATGCTACTTACACTTGAGCAAAGTGACCCAGTAAAGCTAAAAGTAGAAGGATGGGCAAAGAGAAACTGTGCAAATATAAAGTTCTAAAAATTGCATTGGATGAAGTAGAATCAAAGACAAACATATTAAAAATGGAAAATAAAACTTACTTTGAATGCTGTATGGTACAATTCACAGTGAATAAAAACGTATCATGAATGCTTATGTGCCAGACATAAGATAAACATCTACATATAAACCTTTAATTACCACAAAGATAAATCAACCTTCGAATATGTTCTTTTAACTTATTTTCCATTTCCCATTTATTTGCCATCAATATTTTAACCTTATGTGTCTATGCAACTCTTGTGCATGACAATACCATAGTTTTTTTTTAAAAGTAAGCTCTACACCCAATGTGGGCCTTGAACTCAAGATCCCAAGATCAAGATCGTGTTGTACCAAGTGTCAGCTAGGCACCTCTATATACTCTTTGAAGTGCTTAACAGACCAAGGAAACCAACATTTGGAAAGAATATAATCAATAAAGGTGAATTACTAGATATAATTAAAATGTCATAATCTATATGGAGACTCCACCTCCTTTATAACACCCTTGGGGTACTTGTTCATACATTAAGCCACAAAGAAAATCTGTATATATCCTTAAAACAGAAATAGAACTGAGTACAATCTCTGATCATAATACATTAAAATTATAAGTTCATATGTAGTGATAATAAAGTCAATCTTACAAAAATACCAAAAAAAAAAATTATCCCTTAAACTTTTCTCTTGGTTGAAACAGCAAATCCAAAGGTATAATTACAGAACATCTAGAAAGTACTACAAAAAAAATACCACAAATCTACTGGATGTGTATACCTCATTTCCACTTGGGGATCTAAAGAGTTGAATAAAGCAGCCCTCCCATCCTTATAACACCACCACCAAAAGTATATCAAGTTTAAGTTCATGACTTTTCTTGAAGCCATTAGAAAGTTGAGGTCAGGTCAATGTTAGTCCAAAATCTAAAGAGCAAATGTTGTCATGAAACATGAGCACCAGATCATCTGGAGGAGATACCACTGGAAACCCTCAAGAAGGATGATTAAGTGGTAGAGGCCAAGTATAAACTGGTAAGAGTGTGAAGCCCTTGAGGGCTACAGAAATTGGAGAACTCCACACCTTCTTGCTGCTATTTCTCCACAAACTCCACCAGAAAAAAGATTGAAGAGTTTTATGTAAGTGTCTATTACAGTGCAGACCCAGGAAAAAGGAACAGTAGCTGTTGTGGGAAGGGTACAAAACTCTACCTTGGAGGGATGTCAGCAAATTGGTAGAAAAAGGACCTCCAGGGACCTGTCCCTTCCCTAGAAACACCAAAACAAACAAACACAAACAAACAAAAACCTGGCAAGAACTGTCAAAAAATCAACCTCATCAAGTGTGGAAGAGAGTCAAAGGTTTACGGCAACTAAGTGAAAACTTAAGTAGGAGCAAAGCCACCTAAACAAGGTAGGAGAGCTTTGAGGTTTTTAATTTACCCTTCTCGGGCAGTTGCCTGCATTCACATTGTAGGTATTTGCTTCCACAGGAAGCACAGAGTAGTATCTTGTTCCCAAGGAATTGTTTCATTGAACCTCCCTAAGTATTCTCTGAAGAACTGACACAAGGGGCCTATCTTGTTTCACTAAACATGGAACTCTCTTACGGCATTTCAGAGGATGGAATTTCCTTGAAAACATTGAAAGCTAGATGCAAAAACAAAAACAAAGAAAACAGCTGGTTGAAACACTAGGCAAATGGAAAGCTAGGGAAAAAAGCAGTGAGAATTTTGGGGAAATGGGGCTTTGAAAATCTCCAATGTACCTCAGGGGAACTGGAAAGCTCATGCACAGGGCAGGACGCATGTTCAGAAAAGACCCAAGAAGACCATAATGTTTCATAACTGGCTGATCTGTAGGTTCAGTGCAAGCTAGAAATTTGCTAAGGTAGAGTTGTAAATAGCCTACCTAAGCACTGGCTTCCCTAATACACAAAAAAATCTACAAGGAATTGGGCAATTTTTTCCCCTTTCCTTTCCTTCTTTCTTTCTTTTTTGCTTTCTCTTTTTGGGTACCAGGCACTTAAGGCAATCAAACAACTAGCTGACTAATGAGCTAAAGAAAGAGAGACATCAGAGACCAGAAACACAGTCTGTACAAAAATAGTTTAGAAAAATCACTAAACATACCAACAATTTTAAACCACAATAAGCAGTAACAACAAAATCCTAGGGAGGGGGGAGAATAATCTGATTTCCAAAGTCAACATATTATGATATTCAAAATGTCTAACTTCCAAGAAGAAATTACAAGGCATCCAAACAAACAATAAAGTATGGGGCACTTAAAAGAAAAAGAAAATGGAGACTTTAAATCAACTGTCCTATATATGCTTGAAGGGCATATGGACAAATAAACAATGAGAATGATGTCTCACCAAATACAGACTATCAATAAATAAAGAAAAATAAAAAGGAAACAAATAGAAAATTATGAAGCTGAAAAGTAAAGTAACTAAAAAATTCACAGCAGATTTGATGAAATCTGTGAACCTGAAGACAGCATAAATGAAATTATCCAGTCTGAGGGACAAAAAGGAAACAGAACAAAGAAAATGGACAGAGTCTCAGAGACTTATAGGACACCATCAAGCTTACAACATATGCATGGTGGGAGTGTCAAAAGAAGAGAGAAAGAGTCAGAAAAACTATTTGAAGAAATAATGGTTGGAAACTTCTCAAACTTGATTAAAGACACGAATCTAAAATTGAAGAAGTTCAATGAACTCCTAGTAAAACAAGTTCCACACCAAGACACACAATAACCAAACTGTTAACTGACAAAGATAAAGACAGAATCTTGAAGCAGTAAGAATGAAGAGACTCAGAACGTACAAAGGATCATCAGTAAGATTAACTGCCAATTTCTCATAAGAAATGATGGAGGCCAACAGGCAGTAGGATGGTATTTAAAGTGATGTGAAAAACTGAAAAAAAGAAATCTGTATCTGGCAAAATTATCTTTCAAGAATGAAGGTGAAATTAAGACATTCCCAGATAAACAAAAGTTGAAAGAATTCATAACTGGATGTCTTTCCCTACAAGAAATGCTACAGGGACTCCTTCAGCATGAAAGAACACTAGGCAACAAGTGAAGCCATGTGAAGAAATAAATAAAACCATACGAGGCCATATGAAGAAATAACACTGGTAAATGTAAATATATAGGTAAATATAAAAGTCAGTAATATATTTCTGGTTTTAACTTCTCTTTCTCTTCCTGTAAAATTTAAAAGACATGCATAAAGATCATTAAAAATCTATGTTAATGGTCACAGAAAGTATAAAGATGTAATATGTGACTATAAACAAAAGAATGAGAGGCAGAGAGGTACAGAAGCAGAGCTTTGTATATTACTGGGGCTAGATTGGCATCATTTCATATGTGTTGTTATATGTGTAAGAGTTAACTGTAATCCCCCCAAAATAACTAAAAAATATAAAAGAGAGGAAATGAGATGGGAATCAAAATGGTTCATTATAGATTCATTATAGGAAATCAATTAAATACAAAAGAAGGCAGTGATAGAGGAATTGAAAAAGAAAAACTGTTAGACATAAAGAAATGGCAAAATTGTCTGAGTTAAGCCCTTTCCTTTCAGTAATTCCTTTAAATGTAAATAGATTAAACACTCGAATTCAAAGGTAGAGATGGCAGAATGAATTTTAAAAAATCATAATCCACTTATATGTTGTCTAAAAAAGACTTCATTCATTCATTTTTAAATCTAAGGCTAATTTAATTTTTTAAAAATGTTTATTTATTTTTGAGGGGGGGTCAAGTACAGGCAGAGAGAGAGGGAGACACAGAATCCAAAGCAGGCTCCAGGCTCTGAGCTGTCGGCACAGAGCCCGACACGAGGCTCGAACTCACAAACTGCGAGATCATGACCTGAACCGAAGTTGGATGCTTAACCGACTGAGCCATACAAGGCACCCCAATCGAAGGCAAATTTAATAAGATCATACAAACACCTGCACTGAGGCTGTTTTCTTATACAGTTGACCCCTGAACACAGGAAAAAGGGGTGCTGACCCCTAAAGGTGGTAGAAAATCCATGTGTAACTTTGACTCCCCCCAAAATTAACTGCTGACCCAGAAGCCTTATAACATAAATAGTTGATTAACACATATTTTGTATGTTATACATATTACACACTACCTTCTTATAATAAAGTAAGCTAGAGAAAAGAAAATATTTTGTTAAAGAAGCTTTCCCTTTTCATAAATTTTTCTTAATGTTTATTTATTTTTGAGAGAGGGAGAGTATGAGCAGGGGAAGGGCAGAGAGAAAGGGGGACCAGAGGATCCAAAGCAGGCTGCTGACAGCAGACAGCTCAATGTGGGGCTCAAACTCACGAACTGCGAGATCATGACTTGAGCTGAAGCCAGACACTTAACTGACTGAGCCACCCAGGTGCCCAGAGAAGAAAATATTATTAAGAAAATCATAAGAGGGGCACCTCAGTGGCTCAGTTGGTTAAGCATCTGACTCTTGATTTAGCTCAGGTCAGGATCTCACAGTTGTGAGATTGAGCCCCACATCAGGCTCTGTTCTGGCTCTGAGCCTGCTTGAGATTCACTCCCCCACCCCCCATTCTGTCCCTTCCCAGTGCGTGTGCATACACATGCTTGCTCTCTCTAAAACAAACAAACAAATGTTAAAAAATAAAAATATTTCTTAAAAAATCATTAAGAGAAAATATAGTACTGTATTCATCAAATCTGCATATAAGTAGATATTTCACACCTATGTTGCTCACATTCTTATTGTTCAAGGCTCAACTGTAATTTAAAATAACATGAAGACACAGAGTGGGATTGATGCTTTGGCCCATTTCAATTAGATTCAGTGTCATATATTCAAGAACAGGATTTGTTGTTGCTGCCACTCTAGTTCCTTTCATCAGAAGGGGTCAGATATGCACATTGTTCTGGTAATACACCCTACAATTCCAGACCATTGCTTCCAGAACTCATGTAGACAGGGCTTTTATCTGAGAAAGAAATCCATGCTCAGGAAAGGCTGACCCCAATCCTATCCTTATTACAAAGTCTATCCTGGCAAATGTCCACTTATTATTTTCAGTGTGTGGCAGCTGGTATTGGAAATGTTATTGGTGCCATACTGTTTTTACCAGATGTTATTAATGGAATGAAATCATTCTGCTCTGGTCTCCTCCACAGCACTCACCAGAGAAGTACAGGGTCTTCAACCAACCCCACAGAAAGATATAGAGCCCAAACTGCCATCCCCTCACTGTCCCCCATTCCGCACTCCATTTTGAAAGACACTGACTTTAGATCCAAAAACACAGTAAAAGGATGAAAAAAGAAAGAAAGAAAGAAAGAAAGAAAGAAAGAAAGAAAGAAAGAAAGAAAGAGAAAGAAAGAGAGAGAGAGAGAGAAAGAAAGAAAGAAAGAAAGAAAGAAAGAAAGAAAGAAAGAAAAAGGATGGGAAAGATATTCCACACAAACCGTAGCAATGAAAAGAAAGCTGGGTAGCTCTACTAATATCAAACAAAAGAGAATTTGAATTAAAAATTATTATAAGACATAAAGAAGGGGATTATTTATTGATAAGACGGTCAACTCATGAAGAAGTATAACAATTAGGAACATATGCATACCCGATAACAGAGCTTCAAAATATATGAAGCAAAAATGGACAGAACTGAATGGAGAAACAGTTCCATATTAATAGTTGCAGACTTCAATATGATAGAAATACTAGATAAAAGACCAGTAAGAAAACAGAGAACTTGAATAACACTATAAACCAAATAGACTTAATAGACACAAACAGAACACTCTAAACAACAGCATAATTCTCAAGTGCACATGAAAATTCTTCACAAGAGATTATATAACACGGTAAAAAAACAAGTCATTATAAATTTAAAAGGACTCAAATACTTTGAATTATATATCCAAATATATTCTTTGACCACAATGGAATGAAACTAGAAATAATAAAAGAAATTTGGAAAATAAACAAAAATGTGGCAATTAAACAAACTATTAATAGTTAAAAAAGAAATTACAAGGAAAATTAGAAAATACTTTAAGATGAATGAAAATGAAAACACATACAAAAACTTTGGAATGCAGCGAAGGCAGAGTTTAGAAAAAAATTTATATCTGCAAAAGCAGGGCTCAGAGGAAATTTATAGTGGTAAATACCTATATTAAAAAAGAATAAGAGGGCACCTGGGTGGCTCACTCGGTTAAATGTCCGACCTCAGCCCAGGTCATGATCTCACGGTTTGTGAGTTAGAGCCCCACGTCGGGCTCTGTGCTGACAGCTCAGAGCCTGGAGCCTGCTTCCAATTCTGTGTCTCCCTCTCTCTCTGCCCCTCCCCTGTGCCCTCTCTCTCTCTCTCTCTCAAAAATAAATAAACATTAAAAAAAAAGAATAATAGGGGCACCTGGGTAGCTCAGTTGGTTAAGTGTCCAATTTCAGCTCAGGTCATGATCTCGCAGTTCATGAGATCCAGCCCCAAGTTGGGCTCTGTGCTGACAGCTTGGAGTCTGGAGCCTGCTTCAGATTCTGTGTCTCCTTCTCTCTCTCTGCCCCTCCCACCTCGTGCTCTGTCTCTCTCTGTCTCTGTCTCTCAAAAATGAATAAGCATAAAAATTTTTTTCATTTTTTTCCTTCCCAGTTTTTAAAAAATTTTTAAATTAAAAAAAATTTTTGTTTATTTTTCAGAGAGAGAGAGTGCAAGTGAGTGGGGAAGGGGCAGAGAGCAAGGGAGACACAGAATCGGAAGCAGGCTCCAGGCTCTGAGCTGTCAGCACAGAGCCCGATGTGGGGCTCGAACTCATGAACTGTGAGATCAGAACCTAAGCCAGAGCCAGACACTTAACTGACTGAGTCACCCATGTGCCCCTCCTTCCCAGTTTTTATTTAAATTCCGGTTAGTTAACAGACAGTGTAAGATTAGTTTCAGGTGTAGGATTTAGTGATTCATCACTTACACAGAATAATAACTTAAAATCAGTAACTTTAAACTGTAAGGAATTAGGGGTAAAAAAAGAGCGAACTAAAACCAAAGCAAGCAGAAGTAAATAATAAAGATTAGAGGGGCGCCTGGGTGGCGCAGTCGGTTAAGCGTCCGACTTCAGCCAGGTCACGATCTCGCGGTCCGTGAGTTCGAGCCCCGCGTCAGGCTCTGGGCTGATGGCTCGGAGCCTGGAGCCTGTTTCCGATTCTGTGTCTCCCTCTCTCTCTGCCCCTCCCCCGTTCATGCTCTGTCTCTCTCTGTCCCAAAAATAAATAAAAAACGTTGAAAAAAAAAAATAATAAAGATTAGAGTGAAGATAAACAGAGTAGTGACTAGAAAAACAAAGAGATGAATTAGTTCTTATAAACACACAAACTACAAAAAAATGACTCAAGAAGAAATAGAAAATCTGAGTAGAGTTACAGTAAAAAGACTGAATCAGTAATAAACTTTCCCCCCAAAGAAAAACCCATGACTAGTGGCTTCACTGATGAATTCTACCAAACATTTAAAGAAAGTATCAATCATTAACACCAATTCTTCTCAAACTCATCCAAAAAAATCAAAGAGGAAGGACAATGTCCTAACTCATTCTATGAAGCCAGTATTATCCTGATACCACAGGCAGACAAAGAAAGGTATTAAAAAAAAAAAAAAAACACCATAGATCAATATCCTTTACAGAGATGCAAAAGACCTTTTCAAAATTCTAGCAAAGTGAATCCAGCAGCATATGAAAAGAATTATATATCAAGACTAAGGAATATTTAAGGATTTATCCCAGGAATGCAAGGTTGGTTCAATACATGATTATCAATCTATACCATATTAACAGAATAAAAGAAAAAAAAAAAAAGACCCAGATGATCATCCCAATAAATGCTAATGCATCTGGCAAAAAACACAACACTTTCATGGTAAAGATACTCATCAAGAAAGAAAGGGAACTTCCTTAACACGATAAAAGTCATGTATGAAAACTCAAACTCACATCATTCTCAATGGTGAAAGACTAAATGTTTTCCTTCTAAGAACATGAACAAGACACTTTTGTCACTTCTGTTTGACACTGTTGATCTCGAAGTTCTAGCCAGAAAGTAAATAAAGGGCACCCAAATTGGAAAGGAGGAAGTAAGACTATTTCTATTCACAGATGACATGATCTTATATGTAGAAAATCCTAAGGAATCCACAAGAAAACTGTTAAGAGTTAACAAATAAATTCAGTAAAGTTATAGAGTACAAAACCAATATACAAAAATTAGTTGTGTATCTCTACACTAGCAATAAACAATGCAAACATGAAATTAAGAAAACAATTACATAGCATCAAAAAGAAAAACTTACACAAATTAATATGGAATTTCAAGGGACCTTGAATAGCCAGAACAGTCTTGAAAAAAAAGAATAAATTGGAGGTTCTATACTTGATTTCAAAATTTATTACAAAGATACAACAAACCAAAACTAGTGTGGGACTGGCATAAAGGACATAAAGACCAGTAGAATAGAATAGATAGAATAGAATAGAATAGAATAGAATAGAATAGAATAGAATAGAATAGAGAGCCTGAAATAAACCCTCATATATATATTGTCAACTGATTTTTGTCAAGGGTGCCAAGACCATTCAATGGAGAAAAGACAGTCTTTTTTCAACAAATGGTGCTGGGACTAGATATCCACATGGAAAAGAATGAACTTGGAGCCTTACTTTGCACCGTATACAAAAACTTAGATCAAAAGTCTTAAACATGAGACCTAAAACCATAAAACTCTTAGAAGAAAATAGGAGAAAACCTTAAAGACATTGCATTTGGCAATGATTTCCTGGATATGACACCAAAAGCAAAAACAGATAAACTGGATTACACCTAAATTAAAAATCTGTGCCTCTGAGGACAAAATCAACAGAATGAAAAGGCAACCCATGGAATCAGAAAGAATATTGAAAATTAAGTAGAAGAGGTTAATATCCAGAACATATAAAGAAATCCTACAAATGAACAACAAAAAACTTGATTAAGAAACAGGCAAAGGACTTGAATAGATATTTCTCCAGAGATCACATACAAATAACTAATAAGCAAATAAAGGTGTTCAATATCACTAATCATTAGGGAACTACAAATCAAAGCACAATGACATACCACTTCACACTCATTAGGATGACTATTTTTATTAAAAAAACAAGACAAAACAGGGGTTGGCAAGGATGTGGAGAAACTGGAACCCCTGTGCACTGGTGGTGGGAAAAATGGTATAGAAAACAGCATGGCAGCTCCTCAAATAATTAAAAATAGAATTACCACATGATTCTGCCTTCCACTTCTGGTTTTATTACCTCCCCCGCCAATTGAAAGCAGGTTCTTGAAGAGATATTTGTACACCTATATCCACAGCAAAATTATTCACAATAGTCAAAAGAGAGAGTAACCCAAGCGTCTATTAACAGATGAATGGATAAGTAAAATGTGCTATATACATACAATGGAATATCATTCACCCTTAAAAAATAAGAAAATCATGTTACATGCTACAACATGGATGAACCTTAAGGATATTTTGCTAAATGAAATCAGCCTATTACTAAAAGACAAATGATACATGATTCTACTTAATATGAGGTACCTAGAGTAGTTAAATTTATAGAGATAGAAAGTAGACTGGTAGTTGCCAGAGGCTGAGCATCAAGTGGAATGAGGAGTTGGTTGAGTGGTATAGAATTTCAGGTCTGCAGGATGACAAGAGTTCCTAAGATGGATGATAGTGATGTCTACACAATGATATGAATGCACCAAGCTGCACATTTAACAATGGGTAAGATGAAAAATTTTGTTATATGGATTTTACCACACTTAAGAATAATAAAAAAAGAGAGAACAAGAAAATCAAATAAATACAGCAGTGTTGATGCATAGGGGCACTTTTACCCCAATGTTTATAGCAGCACTTTCAATAATAACCAAATTATGGAAAGAGCCTAAATGTCCATCAACTGATGAATGGATAAAGAAGTTGTGGTTCATATATACAATGGAATACTACTTGGCAATGAGAAAGAATGTAATATGGCCTTGTGTAGCAACATGGAACTGGAGAGTGTTATGCTAAGTGAAATAAGTCATACAGAGAAAGACAGATACCATCTGTTTTCACTCTCATGTGGATCCTGAGAAACTTAACAGAAGACCATGGGGGAGGAGAAGGAGGAAAAAAAAAGTTAGAGAGGGAGGGAGGCAAACCATAAGAGACTATAAAAACTGAGAATAAACTGTGGGTTGAAGGGGGGTGGGAAGGAGGGGAAAGTGGGTGATGGGCATTGAGGAGGGCACCTGTTGGGATGAGCACTGGGTGTTGAATGGAAACCAATTTGACAATAAACTTCATATTTAAAAAAAAAAAGAAAATCAAGAATAAATTTAACTAAGAAGGTCTAAGACTTGTAAAATGAAAGCTACAAAACATTCCTGGAAGAAATTAAAAACCTAAATAAACTGAAAGACATTCCGTGTTCACAGCCTGAAGACTTAATATTAAGATTGCAATAAACTCCAAACCAATCTGTAGATTTAATGCAATTAATATCAAAATCCCAATGACCTTTTTGGCAGAAATGGAAAAGCTGATCCTAAAATTCATATTCAAATACAAGGGGCCTGAATAGCGAAGTAGTCTTGAAAAAGAACAAAATTGGAAAACTCATGCTTCTCAATTTTAAAACTCACTACAAAGCTACAGTAATCAAAAATACTGCAGTAATGGAGTATGACTAGGCATGTAGATCTAAGGAATGCAATTGAAGGCCCAGAAATAAACCTTCACATCTACTGTCAGTTGATTTTTGACAAAAGTGTCAAGACCATTCAATGGGGAAAGAATAGTCTCTTCAAAGACTGGTACTAGGACAACTGGGTATCCACGTGGAAAAGAATGATGTTTCACCCTTACTTTATATTACATACAAATATTGACCCAATATATATCAAATAGGTAAATGAAAGAATTAATAGTATAAAATTCTTAAAAGAATATAGGGACAAGACTGGATTTGGCAGTGGTTTCTTAGATAGGATACCAACAACACAAGCGACAAAAGAAAAAAATAGACTTCATCAAAAGTAAACTATTGTGCATCAAAGGATGGTAATAAGCGAGTGAAAAGACAACCCGGGGGGGGGGGGAGCAAATATTTACAAATTACACACCCAATAAGAATCTACAATCCAGAATAAATAAAGAACTCTTGCAATTCAAAATAACAAACAACTTAATTACAAGTGGGCAAAAACCTGAATAGACATTTCTCCAAAGAAGATCTATATATGTATACACACACACACACACACACACACACACACACACACACACACACACGGCTAACAAGCACAGGAAAAGATGCTTACTGTCATTAGGAAAGGGGAAAGCAAATCAAAACCACAATCAAAATGACAATGAGTATGAGATACCCTTCACACCTACTAGCATGGCAAGAAAAACCCAAACAGACAAACAAACCATAAAACAAGGTAAATAAAAAGTGCTGGTCAATGTGGAGAGAATGGGGCGCTCAGACATTGCTGGTGGGAATATAAATGGTATATCCATTGTGGAAAACAGTTTGGTGGTTACTCAATAAGCTAAAAACAGAATTATCATATGACCTAGAACTTCCACTCCTAAGTATATAACCAAAAGAACTGTACACAAGTGTTCAAATAAAAACTTGTGTACAGATGTTCATATCTGCTCCTTTTACAGTAGCCAAAAGATGGAAACCTAAATGTCCACAAACAGATGAATAAATAAAATATAGTATATACATACAATGGAATATTATTCACCCATATAAAGCAATAAAGTACTGATACATGCTAGGGCATGGATGAACCTCAAAAATATGTTAAAGTGACAGATGTCTGACTTGGTCACATCCGTATGATTCCATTTATATGAAATACACAGAACAGGCAACAGAGGCAGGAAGTAGCTTCATGGTTGTCAGGGGCTGGTGGGAGGGGGAATAGAGAGCGACTGCTTAATGGTTAGGAAGTTTCTACTGGAGTGATGAAAAAGCACACAAACTGGATAGTGGTGATATGTAAAACACTGTGAATATACGCAGTGCCATTAGACTGTACACTTTAAGATGGTTAAAACTATAAACTTTATGTGTGTAAAGTGTATGGATTTTACCACACACACACACACACACACACACACACACACACACACCCTCTACTGAGATCTTTTTTCCCTATCTCCTCCATGGAACAAAAAGCCTTAATCTGTTATCATTCCCAATTCTTCTCCTACTTTAAAAAGTCATATTGTTCTATTTATACATGTAATCACTATCATTTAATACCTACCAAAAACTCAATTATGAGAAATAATATTTATGAATTGTCTCAATGTCTTGTGTCTCCTTGCCTCTAGACTAGTGGTCTCTAAGTTTTTTTGATCATGCAGTCCTACTGATAAAATATTTTTGAGCACAAATTACCAAAGTAGATATTTATTTATGTTATAAATTATGGCTCTATTCATATATTATAAAACATATACACAAATATAAATTTTAAAAGGCTGAGAAAAATAAATATCTATCTTTTTTTTTTTTTTTTGTCTGTACTCCAGTGCCCCATTCTGTAAGCATCCCTCTTTGGAGAACACTCCTCTAGCCACCCTAAATTTTATTCTTGGGTTAAAGTATTAGTCTGCATTTGCTGCCCCCTTGAAGTCTGCCTTTACTGAAACTCCCTAACGTAAGGTCATATTAACCTTATGGGTGTTGTTACTGAATTCCTTGTAAGGATGCTGTTGAGGACTCTTACATACACTCTGGTGCCTTCTTTATGAGAATAGATGAGAGAAATTTCTCTTAGGTCTCAGTATCAGAAATATTTATAATGCTTTTGAAAACCTAGTTTTTATATTATAGACTTATGTAATTGATCACAAAGTTGTAGCAACACCACGTGCTAGAAAACATAGAGCAAAATTTGTGGCTCACTTCTAGCAACCATATCCACAAGGTGTATTTATTTATCTCCCTTCTGGCTTCAACTTGTCTTCCCAACACTCACAATTCTTCATTTATTTATCTTTAAAAATCATGTTGTAGCTCATCCCTTCCTGGCTTTAATTTAATTTTCTATCATTCTAATTCTTCATTTACTCAAGAATATCATTATTGTATTACTTACATAAGTATGTGTCTGGATATTTGTGTCTGTGTATATCTGTGTATGTGTTTAAGAACATCTCAAAACTTCTTGAAAGACAGGGAGGAATGAATAAGCAAAAAAACCCCAAACAAACAGAAATGGCCAGGCACTAATGTTCAGAATGGAGGTCATCCTAAACTGGAAGCTCCCCTGTGCCAGGGGTACACTTTGCAGATTCTGAAGCATTTAGCAGCAAAGCCCTTCGTCGTAACTGAGTGTTGAAGAAAAGAATGACAACTCACAATAGCACTGTACTACACTTTCTCACTCTTTTCCGAAAGTTGGTAAGAAATGTTATAGTGAGGAAAGGGCAATTGGCTTTTTTTCACCTGTGTGCAAAGCTTAACTAAAAAGTCCATGAAAAAGGCAGTCACATTGCCAGACGGAATTTGTAGCCATGTACCTGGATGTGTTTCCTTCTGGTGTGCTCAGAAGTCATTTGGGGATGACCTGTATTCAAAGCTTTCTTATTCTTCTTGCTCCACCTCTCAAGGTATCTCCTCTGGTGGTCGGTAATGCTGCTGTATAATTTAATTCGCCTGGGTGACAGACAAACTCTTTCATGGCCAAAAGCTTGGATCAGTCGGGCAGTGTCAATGGTGGAAATAGAGCTGCTTCTCTCCTGCAAAGTCACCTCTTTATCTGTTTGGGTCAAGATATCAGATTCCACAGGAGAATTGGTTGTGGAAAGGATGTTGGTGGCAGTGTCTGTGAGCAGCTCACTTTCGTCAGATGGTCTAGAATCTGAGGAAGTGGTGTTTATATAATGAAAACCTGGCTGTTTTCTCAGGATATACTTATTAAATTTAATCTGTTCAATTTTAATCTGCTTGGACTTCCCAGCTTGATGAGTAGAAAGCGCCTTGCTTTTTTTAAGCTCTCCTGTGTTTTTATGGCATTTCTCCAGGCTCTTATACCGCTTCTTTTTCTGAAGCTTGATTTTCTGCTGTTGCTTAATATCCTGTTCCCCTCTGCTATCATCCTGTGTGCTTTCAGAGGTCCAGAGAGAATATGTGATGGGATTCTGAAGAAGTTTAGCCAAACGATCAAGTCGCTCCACCAAGGATAGTTCTTTTCTGTCACTAAACTCGGGAGGTTTCTTTTGTTTCTGTCGCTCCTGATACTTGTTCCAGAGTTCATTCAAACTCACAGTGTGCTGAGTTGTTAGCTCTGGGGTGACCTTACGATCCCTTTTTGGATCACTAATTTGTTTGTCACTTTTTGGATAATCTCTAGCCTGACTTTTAGCGGAATGCATCACTTCTTTGTTTTCCAAGTTTACATTGATACTGAGGCTCTCTATTCTGGTATAATCTGCCTTGGTCTTTTCCACATTTTCATCAGGGGAAGGAAGACAAGTATGTTCTCTTTGTTTGTCTGGATGACGCTGAAAGAAATCTTTCCAAGAATGCCTCATGAAAACACTCCTCCCCAAGGATTCATGGCAAACATCTTGATCAGTTGGTAGGTGGACTGGATGATGAAAGTAAAACTTGGCTGACCTGAAGACAGAATGGGTAGTATTTTCAAATTCTGAATGACATCTGGACTCTGAAAGGGAGAAAGAAAAAGATTTTGAAGGATTTTCAAAATATTTGTATTCCCTTTAGAAATAGTATTCACACTTAGGGACGCCTGGGTGGCTCAGCTGGTTAAGCGTCCAATTTTGACTCAGGTCATGATCTTGCGGTTCATGAGTTTGAGCCCCGCATCGGGCTACGGTGCTGACAGTGTGGAGTCTGCTTGGGATTCTCTCTCTCACCCTCTCTTTGCCCCTCCCCTACTCTCTATCTTTCTCAAAATAAATAAACTTAAAAAACAAAAAAAGAAAAATACCCATCATTAAAAAAAATTTTTTTAAAAAAAGTTTCTACACAGCAAAGGAAACAACTGACAAAGAGAAAGGGCAATGTATGAAATAAGAGAAAAGAAGTGTATACTATATGTCTGGTAAGAGGTTAATCTCCAAAATATATAAAGAATTCATACAACTCAATAGTAAAATAATAACCCAATTGAAAACCTAGGCAAATAACTTGAACAGCCATTTCCTCAAGATATATAAATGGACAATAGGTAGATGAAAAAAGGCTCAACATCACTCACTAATCTTATCAAGGAAATGCAAATCAAAACCACAATGAATTATCATCTACATCTGTCAAGATGGCTATTATCAAAAAACCCAAAAAACAAATGTTGGTGAGAATGCAAAATGTTGTAGCTGCTGTGGAAAACAGTACGAAGGTTCCTAAAAAAATTCAAATTAGAACTGCCATACGGTTCAGCAATCCCAGTTATGGGTATTTATCCAAAAGAATTGAAATGAAGATCTCAAAGGAATATTAGCACTCCTAAGTTCACTACAGCACTATTCACAACAGTCAAAATGTAGAAGCAAACTAAATATCCACCAACATATCGAAGAATAAAGAAAATATGGCATATCCATAAAAAGAGGGAAATTCTGCTATATGTGACATAATGGATGAACCTTGAGGACATTATGTTAAGTGAAATAAGATGGATTTCACTTTTATGAGAGATCTAAAACAGTCCAATTCACAGAATCAAAGAATGGAATAGTGGCTGCCAAGGGATTGGGGGGAAGGGTAGGAAATGGGGAGTTACTAATCAATGGGCATAGAGTTTCAGTCAAAGCAAGATGAGTAAGTTCTAGAGACCTGCTGTATAACATTGCACCTATAGTCAACAATATACCGTACACTTAAAATTTTGTTAAGAGGGTAGATCTCATGTTCAGTGTTCTTTCCATGATAAAATTATGGGAAGGAAGGAAGGAAGGAAGGAAGGAAGGAAGGAAGGAAGGAAGGAAGGAAAAGGAAAGGAAAGGAAAGGAAAGGAAAGGAAAGGAAAGGAAAGGAAAGGAAAGGAAAGGGAAGGGAAAGGAAAGGAGGTAGGAATTTGAGGACAAATTATGTGAAGCCTAGAACACTAGGCTAAGGACTTTAAAATTTATTCTTAATGGAAATTAAGCACCAGTATACCATTTGAGCAGAGGAATAACAAGATTATGGCTATACTTCAGGAAGGATACCATAGCAACAGGATAAAAGCAGCAAAATGTCAAAGGGCTAACGACAGTACATTAAAAAATAAAGCAAAAGCAAAAGCAAAAGCAAAAGCAAAAGAATGAGGAAATAGATAACATTACTGGAAAATGTATTTGTTTTCCAATATCAGTATTTTCAAACAACGCAGTCCCACTGACTTGGGGCTGAAGTAAAATACATGGTAAAGAGTAGAAAATGAGCAAGCTGAATCCGTTGAGTATAAAGAGCTCTATGAGCAATGAGACTACACAACCCTATCTCATGGTACTTCATTGAGTAAAGGTCAAATCGGTTGAGATGGATGTCTATTCTGATAATACATTAGTTTTACACACAGCATTTGTAAAATTCTCCCCAAATATATCAAAGTATATTAAACTATGATTTACTATTTTTTAAAAATTAAAGTTAAATATGCTCATTGTAAAATATTCAAATAATGTAGAGAATTTAAGGTGAAAAAGTCTCCCTGCCATCCCTCAATCCCTAAGCCACTTTCTAATAAAAACTATTAACCAGGTTTTATATACCCATTTAGATAAAATGCTGCCAAGTGCTGCAAAAATATTTGTTCAATGAAAAAAATATTGTATGCATATGTAAACATTTTATATTTACTGATTTGATATATAATTTAACTACATGTATAGGTTGTTTCCAAATGTTTACTCTCCTGAAGAATGCTCCAGTGGATATCTGTGCATGTGTGTGTGTGTGCGTGTGAGATTTTATGTTTGATACAACTTTATAACTCCTGCAAGTGGAAATGCTGGATAAAAGAAACATTTATTTCAATTTTAGTCCATGTTGAGAGTTTAGATAAAGGGGTCCAAAATATTGCTGCTTCAGCATCCATTTTGTGTAGGCAAGCGGACTGCAGGGGCCTTGAACTAACACTAGCCCCTCCTTCGAATGCATGCCCTAGAGAACAGCACGCAGAATCTTAAGTATTTAAGTTCCTTATATGACCTTCCCAAAAGTCCTTGTGATACACAGTCTCCCCCACCTCCTAGGGCCTTACCCTTTGTGCACCGCTTACAGAAGACCCTTGCCAAGCTTACCAAAATACTGCCCTTTCTGGTTTTGAATTCACCAGTTCACCCTTATCTTGGGAACCAATCCACCTATAGACCCTAATAAAGGCATGTACCCCAGGTTTTGCCATTCTCTTGCCCCGTGTGTCCCCTCAAAGCATGCTGTGTACCTCCTCCAGGACCTGTGAGTAATAAAGTTCTCTATATCAATTTCCCTTGTACTCTTTTGTTGAGCCATTGGACATCCCAGAGCTCTACTTAACAAATGTTAATAAAGTCACAATGGTTAGACATTGTCAAATTGCTCTATTCTTTAAAAATGTTGCAATAAATTTGCACTTCTAACAATAGTATTATGAAGATGTATGTACATTTCCCCATATCCCAACAATACTTTTTTTTTTAAAGTTTATTTATTTATTTTGAGAGAGAGACAGAGAGAGCGCATGTAAGTAGGGGAGGGGCAGAGAGAGGGAGAGAGAGAATCCCAAGCAGGCTTGGGATCCTAAGTTCCAACAATATTTTTATAATCAGCATCAAATCTTTTCATCTGTGCTATTCTAAAGGGCTTAAAAAATTTGTGTTTTAGGGGTGCCTGGGTGGCTCAACTGGCTAAGAGTCTGACTCTTGATTTCGGTTCAGGTCATGATCTCATGTTTAGTGGGATTGAGCCCCACATAGGGCTCTGCACTGACAGGGTGGAGCCTATTTGGGATTCTGTCTCTTCCTCTCTCTCTGTCCCTCCCCCCAATTTCTCTCTCTCAAAATGAATATTAAAAAAAATCTGTGGTTTACTATATTTCTTTAATTATGAAAAAGGCTAAGTATTGTTTCATATCTTTCATGGCCATGTGTATTTCTTTCACCATAAAATTCCTGCTCATGTTCTTTGTTTTTCTATTAGACTGTCTTTGATTTATAAAAAAGCTCTTTGCATATTAAGAAAATTAGCCCCCTTTTCTCAAGTTTATCTGTTTAAAATTGTTTTCCTACTTTACATTTATAAATTGACTTTGCATATAGTATTTTTCTACCATGCAGAAATTTAAAATATGTAGACAAATTTATCAAATATTTGCTTTTAGGACTTTTAGATTTTGTCACCTTACTTTATAAGAAATAATAATCCACACCTTCATCCAGAACTTTTATGATCTCATGCTCTCTTTTATTACTTACATCTCTGAAATATACGAATCTTGGCAACAGGGGTAAGGAGAAATCTACCCCCACACGTCCCCAAACGCTAGCTAAGCATCTTGGTATAATGTGTTGAATAATCCATCTATTCCAAACTGATGTGAAATGGCACTTTTAAAACAGTAGATTCTCACTGTATTTATTTCCATTGAGGTACCCACTCTCAGTCTCTTGACCCAATAGCATCCTTTTTTTTTTTTAAATTTTTTTTTTAATGTTTATTCATTTCTGAAGGACACAGAGAGAGAGCACAGGCAGGGGTGGGGCAGAGAGAGAAGGGGACACAGAATCTGAAGCAGGATCCAGGCTCCGAGCTGTCAGCACAGAGCCCAACGTGGGGCTTGAACTCACGAACCGCAAGATCATGACCTGAGCAGAAGTCAGATGCTTAACTGACTTAGCCACCCACGCGCCCCCCACAATAGCATCCTTTTAATGGTTACTGCTGTATAGTTTATTTTAATACCTTGTATAGCTAAATCCTACACCATCTCCATCATCTTTTTCAGACTCTTTCTGGTAAAGAGAAAATTTTATTATTATTTTGTAAAATTTATATTTACAAATATATTTTGTAATGTATTTATATCATTTATATTTATATATTATTATTATAAATAATATATTATTATTTATATTATTTTGTAGAAAAGAAAATTCCAATCCTACCAAAAGGCAGCAAAATAGAATAAACTTCCATACATTTCTGGTAGGATTCACCAATTGTTAACATTTTGCTACACTGGCTTCTCTCTCTATCACAACCTGCAAGCATATGCATGTTACTTACATTTTATCTGAACCATCAGAGAATAAGTTATAAATATCATGTCCTTTCATCCTGGGATACTATAGTGTATATACCCTAAAAGGAAAGGCATTCTCTTACGTACCATGGTATAATTACCAAATACATTTAATTTAACATTGATATGATACTAATGTGAAGATTATGTTCAAATTTCAGCAATTTTCCCAAAATTGTCCTTTATAGTAATTTTTCCCCTGGGGCTACAGTCCAATCTAGAATCATGACTGCATTTAGCTGCCATGCCTCATTAGTCTCCTTTGATCTAGAATAGTTCCTCAGCTTTTGTCCTTTATGACACCTACGTTAAAAAAAAAAAAAATGTTTATTTCTGAGAGAGAGGGGGAGAGTGAGTGCAAGTAGGGGAGGCGCAGAGAGAGAGGGAGACACAGAATCTGAAGCAGGCCCCAGGCTCCCAGTTGTCAGCACAGAGCCCGACGTGGGGCTTGAACTCACGAACTGCAAGATCATGACCTGAGCCAAAGTCAGACACTTAACCGACCAAGCCACCCAAGACCCCTGGCCTTGACAGTTTCGAGAAGTACCAATCAAATATTTTGCAGAATGTTGTTCATTTGTTTTTCTCATGAATAGACTGTGTTACAGGTTTGGGGGAGGAAGACTTTAAAGTGCCATTCTCATTACATATTAAGGGTACATACCGTCAGCATGACTTATCACTGTTGGTGTGGACTTTGACCACCTGGTTGAGGTAGTGTTTTCGTCAGGGTTCTTCACTGTAAACTTACTCTCTTTTTTCTTCCCATATTAAACTCTTTGGAAGGAAGTTATTATGTGCAATCCATTCTTAAAGACTAGGGAATTATGTTCTACCTCCTTAAGGGTAAAGTGTCTACATACTCCATACATACTCAGACATTTGGGATTCTGCACAAAACTGTCTATTTGCTCCCATTTATTTATTCAATCATTTATTTATATCATTATGGATCCATGAATGTTTATTCTTTGGTTATAATTCAATACTACTATATTGCTCAAATTGCTGGAACTTTGGCCACTAGGAGCTCTTTTACTTGGTTCTTGTGTCCCTTTGACATACTCTCCATCACTTTAAGGTTTTCTCCTTACTTTCTAGCACTACAAGATGCTCCAGGCTCATCTTCTGTATTTCCTGTTCCAATCGTAGAATCAGCCATTTTTCCAGAAAGCCCTGAAAAATTGTCTTTGTGGGTCTCATTTTTGCTTGTTACTTCTATTTGTTATACTTTTTCACTCATGGTGTCTATGAGTTTGGCATTTGGGGGCATATTCTGAGGTCTGGGTTGAAATTCCTTTAAAGAGATGTGCATTTGCTTCAGCCTGGCATGAGTTGGCATGAGTTGGCACTACTTGGGCCATTAAAAAAAATTTTTTTAAGTGTTTATTTATTTTTGAGAGAAAGAGACAGAGTGTGAGCTGGGGAGGGGCAGAGAGAGAGGGAGACACAGAATCTGAAACAGGCTCCAGGCTCTGAGCTGTTAGCACAGAGCCTAACACAGGGCTCAAACCCATGAACTGTGGATCATGACCTGAGCTGAAGTTGGACACTTAACCGACTGAGCCACCCAGGTGCCCCTTTTACTAGGGCCATTTTAAATAAAATTCTGGGCTGCAGAATTTTCAGATACACATGTAGTTTACTGCACTGATAAAATGTACCAGTGCAAACTTCACAACTATAAACCTATGTGAGAGCTGCTCTGTAGTTACAAATTCTGAGGATGAATTTGTTACTGCCTTCTTTCCCCAGACCTGCTACTGAGGTTAAGACAGGCAAGTTTCCTTGCTTTACTCTTCTGGATGGATGTGTTTATTTCTTATTATTCTTTTACTAGATTGCAGCCTACTGGAAACCCAGCTTTAAGCAGGACTTTTTCACTATGGGTGTGCCCTAAGTTCTATATTTTGTTCACAACTTCACGTAGACCTTAAAAATAAATCCCAGATCTATAGACTTCAGTGAAACCCTTAGGGTGACAATCTGTGTTAGTGCTTAATTATGCCTAGGGTGGGTTCCTGCCTTCACTTTATTTTTTGGGACCTGAAGATGCTTAAATGTTATGTCAACTCTGTTAAGTTTTAGAAGATAGTTTTGATATTTTTATCTAGCATTTTAGTTATTTTCTTCAAGGGAGTTTTTCAGGATAGCTAATCCACCACCTTTCCAGGTATAGATATATAGAAAACAAAAAGCAAAATGGAAGATATAAATCCAACTATATCAATAACAAATATGGATTAAGCAATTCAATAAAAAGGTAGAAACTGTTATTTTTTTTAAACATGATCCAATTATAAGCTGTCTACAAGACACATATTTTATTAAAAAAAATTTTTTTTAATGTTTATTCAGTTTTGAGAGACACAGTGTGAGTGGGGGAGAGGCAGAGAGAGAGGGAGACACAGAACCTGAAGCAGGCTCCAGGCTCCAAGCTGTTAGCACAGAGCCTGACACGGGGCTTGAACCCACAAACCGAGAGATCATGACCTAAGCTGAAGTCGGACGCTTAACTGACTGAGCAACCAAGGCACCCCAAGACACATATTTTACATAAAAAGATATAAATAGATTGAAAACATAAGGATGGAAAAACATGTATCATGTAAACAGCAATGATGAGAAAGCTGAAGTGGCTATATGAATATCATAAAAAACAGATTCTAAAATAAAAAAATGTTCCTACAGATAAAGAGGGATATTTCATAATGAAATAAGGTCATGTGTGAGGAAAACATAAGAATTATAAACACGTATCAAAAAAAAAGAATTATAAACACGTATCTACTATGATAACAGAGCAGCAAAATACAGGAAGCAAAAACTAACAAAAAGGAGAAAGAGACAATGAAAGAAAAAAAGTTGGAGACCTCAATACGGCATTTTAAAAAATGGATAAAACAACTAGACAGAAGAGTAACAAGGAAACAGAAGACATGAACAACACTATAAACCAACTAGACCTAATACTTATCTATAGAACATTCTACCTAACAAGAGCAAAATGTACATTCCTCTAAAGTGCATATGGAATGTTTGCCAGGACAGACCACATGCTAAGCCACATAACAAACCTCAGTAAACTTAAAAGGATAGAAATAATACCAAGTATGTTCTCCAACCACAGTAGAATGAAATCTGAAATCAACAGGAGAATGAGACTTGGGAAGCTCAAATATGCTGAAATTAAACAAAACATTCCTAAATAACCTATGCAGAAAAAAACCCGAGAAATCAGAAAATACTTTTAATATTTCTCTGATGATGAGTATGAGTATCTTTTCATGTGTCTGTTAGTCATCTGGATGTCTTCTTTGGAAAAGTGTCTATTCATGTCTTCTGCCTACTTCTTCACTGGATTATTTGTTTTTTTGGGTATTGAGTTTGGTAAGTTCTTTATAGATTCTGGATAATAATCCTTTATACGATATGTCATTTGCAACTATCTTCTCCCATTCCAGTGGTTGCCTTTTAGTTTTGTTGATTGTTTCCTTCACTGTGCAGAAGCTTCAATCACACTGAGAAACTACCTCACACCTGTCAGAATGGCTAAAACAAACAACTCAGGAAACAATAAATGTTGGCCAGGATGTGGAGGAAGGGGGACATTTTTGCACTGTTGGTGGGAATGCAAACTGGTGCAGCCACTCTGAATAACAGTAGAAAGGTTCCTAAAAAATTAAAAATAGAGCTACCCTATGACCCAGCAATTGCACTATTAGGTATTTATCCAAAGGATACAAAAATGCTGATTCAAAGGGGCACATGCACTCCAATGTTTACAGCAGTGCTATCAACAATAGCCAAATTATGGAAAGAGCTCAGTGTCCATCAGCTGATGAATGGATAAAGAAGATATGACATATTATACAATGGAACATTACTTGGTGATCAAAAAGACTGAAATCTTGCCATTTACAACAATGTGGATGGAACTAGAATGTATCACGCTAAGAAAAATAAGTCAGAGAAAAACATCATATGATTTCATTCATACGTGAAATTTGAGAAACTCAACAGATGAACATAGGGGAAGGGAAGGAAAGATAAGATAAAAACAGGGAGCCAACCATAAGAGACCCCTAAATACAGAGAAGTGAAGGTTGCTGGAGGGGAGGTTCATGGGGGGATGAGCTAAACGGGTGATAGCTGTTAAGGAGGGCGCGTGATGGGATAAGCACTGGGTGTTATGTGGAAGCAAAGAATCACTGGGTTCTACTTGTGAAACCAATACTACACTGTATGTTAACTGATATCTAAAAATACATACATACATACATACATACATACATACATACAAAAAATAAAATGGGATCCAAAAAAAGGAAAATATTTTTATAAATGACAAAAACTTATGGTATACAGCCAAATCTTAAGAGGAAAATTTATACTTATAAGTACCTGTATCAAGAAAGTAGAAAGATCTCAAGTAAAAAACCCTAAACTTTCACCATAAGCATTGGAAAAAGAGCAAATTAAAACTAACGCAAACAGAAAGAGGAAATTATAAAGATCAGAGTGGAAACTAATCAAAAAGAAAATAAAAAAGGAAAAAATAATTGAAACCAAAGGTTGGTTCTCACAAAAGATCAATAACAACAAAAAAGATCAACAAAATAGATAAACTTTAGCTAGTTTAAGCAAGAAAAAAACTGAGAAGACTCACATCAAAAATTAAAGAAAAAAACTTTACTACCAATCTATTACTAATAAATTTATTTTATTTGAAGAAATAAAAAGGATTATAAAGGAATACTATGAACTATGTATACCAACAAATTAAATAACTTAAATGAAATGGACAAATTCCTAGAAAGTCATAAACCACTAAAAATGACTCAAAAAGTAATAGACAATTTGAACAGATCAAAAGCAAGTGAGGAGTTTGAGTTCATAATAATAAAAAAATTACCTACAAAGTAAAGTCCAGACACAGACGGCTTCATCTTTGAATTCTACCAAACATTTAAAGTTTTAACACTAATTTTTCACAAGTTCTTCCAAAAAATAAAGAGAAGGGGACACTTGCCAATTCATTGTATGAGGCTAGTGTCACCGTGATAATAAAACCCAACAAAGACATCACAAGAAAACTACAGACCAGTATCTCTTATGAATATAGACACAAAAGCCTCCACAAAATACCAGCAAACTAAAATCTAGCAATATATAAAAAATATTATACACCTTCACCAAGTGAGATTTATTCCACAAATACAAGGTTGGTTCAACATCCAAAAATCAAAAGAATAAAAAGCAAAACTCACTTCTTCATCGCAAAAGACACAGAAAAAGCATGTGACAACACCCAACCCTTTTCTTGATAAAAATGCTCAACAAACTAGGAATAGAGGGGAACTTCCTCAATCTGATAAAGAGCATCTATGGAAAACCCACAGCTAAAATCATACTCAATATTTAAAGACAGGATGTCTGCTCCCTAGACAGGAACATAAGGATGTCTACTATGCCACTTCTATTTAACATAGTGCTGGAGGTACTAGTCAGAGTAATTAGGAGGGGTGTGGGGAGGACATGCAGATTGCAAAGGAAGTAGTAAAACTACATTTGCAGATGACAAGATCTTGTATCTAGGAAGTCCTACGGAATACATAAAAAATTTTACATTAGAACTACTAGGGGCACCTGACTTCAGCTTAGGTCATGATCTCATGGTTTATGAGTCTGAGCTTCTCATTGGCATTGCTGTTGTCAGTGCAGAGCCCACTTCGGATCTTCTGTTCTCTCTCTGCTCCTCTCCCACTAGTGAATGCTATCTCTCTCTCAAAAATAAATAAGCAATAAAAAAGTTTTATATTAGAACTACTAAATGAGTTCAGCATGGCTGCGGGATAAAAAGTAAATACAAAAAATCGATTCTATTGTTGCACATTTACAATTAATAAACAAAAACAAATTAAGAAAACAATTCTATTGCAATAGCATCAAACGAAATTAAAATATTCAGGAATAAACTTAATGAAAAAGAGCAAACTTGTATTCTTAAAACTATAAAATGTTGTGGACAGAAATTAAATAAAATCTAAATAAATGGGAAATATCCCATTTTTATGGATTGGAAGGCTTAACACTGTTTAAAAGGCAATAGTTCCCAGCAATCCAGGCCTTCGTACGGAAGGTAGAAAGGTCTCAGATATACAACCTAACCCTACATCTTAAAGAGCTAGAAAAAACAACAGCAAATAAAACCCAAAACCAGTAGAAGACGGGAAATAATAAAGATTAGAGCAGAAATTAATGCTATCGAAACCAAAAAAACAGTAGAACAGATCAATGAAACCAGAAGCTGGTTCTTTGAAAGAATTAACAAAATTGATAAACCACTAGCCAGTTTGATCAAAACGAAAAAGGAAAGGACCCAAATAAATAAAATCAAGAATGAAAGAGGAGAGATCACAACCAACACAGCAGAAATAAAAACAATAATAAGAGAACATTATGAGCAATTATACGCAAAAAAAAAAAAGGGCAATCTGGAAGAAATGTACAAATTCCTAGAAGCATATAAACTACCAAAACTGAAACAGGAACAAAACCTTGCTTGCCCGCAGCGGGAGCCGGAGAGGACTGAGGCTAAGATTTCACAATGACTTCCATCTTGACTTACACGCTTAAAAATCTTCCCAGTACATCAAAATGGGCCCTCAGATTTTCTTTAAGACCTCTAAGCTGTTCCTCCCAGCTACGAGCTGCCCCAGCCGCCCAGACCAAGTCAAAGAAAACCTTAGCCAAACCCAATATAAGGAATATTGTGGTGGTGGAGGGTGTTCGCATTCCATTTTTGCAGTCGGGCACTTCATATAAGGAACTGATGCCACATGATTTGGCTAGAGCAGCACTTTTGGGTTTGCTGCATCGGACCAATGTCCCGAAGGATGTTGTTGATTATATCATCTTTGGCACAGTTATACAGGAAGTGAAGACTAGCAATGTGGCTAGAGAGGCTGCCCTGGGAGCTGGCTTCTCTGACAAGACTCCTGCTCACACTGTCACCATGGCTTGCATCTCTGCCAACCAAGCCATGACCACAGGTGTTGGCTTGATTGCCTCTGGGCAGTGCGATGTGGTCGTGGCAGGTGGTGTAGAGTTAATGTCTGATGTCCCTATTCGTCATTCAAGGAAAATGAGGAAGATGTTGCTTGATCTCAATAAGGCCAAGACTCTGGGTCAGCGACTGTCTTTAGTCTCTAAATTCAGATTGAATTTCCTGTCACCCGAGCTCCCTGCGGTGGCCGAGTTCTCCACCAGTGAGACCATGGGCCACTCTGCAGACCGACTGGCCGCTGCCTTTGCTGTTTCTCGACTGGACCAGGATGAGTACGCGCTGCGCTCTCACAGCCTGGCCAAGAAGGCCCAGGATGAAGGACTCCTGTCTGATGTTGTGCCCTTCAAAGTACCAGGAAAAGATACAGTTACCAAAGATAATGGCATTCGTCCTTCGTCTCTGGAGCAGATGGCCAAACTAAAACCTGCATTCATCAAGCCCTATGGCACAGTGACGGCTGCAAATTCTTCTTTCCTGACTGATGGTGCATCTGCAATGCTGATAATGGCAGAGGAGAAAGCTCTGGCCATGGGTTATAAGCCAAAGGCATATTTGAGGGATTTTGTGTATGTGTCTCAGGATCCAAAAGATCAACTTTTACTTGGACCAACTTACGCTACTCCAAAAGTTCTGGAAAGGGCAGGATTAACAATGACTGATATCGATGCTTTTGAATTTCATGAAGCATTCTCAGGTCAGATTTTGGCTAATTTTAAAGCCATGGATTCTGATTGGTTTGCACAAAATTACATGGGTAGAAAAACCAAGGTTGGGTCACCTCCTTTGGAGAAGTTTAACAACTGGGGTGGATCGCTGTCCCTGGGACACCCAATTGGAGCTACTGGCTGCCGGTTGGTCATGGCAGCTGCCAACAGATTACGGAAGGAGGGAGGCCAGTATGGCTTGGTGGCTGCCTGTGCCGCTGGAGGGCAGGGCCATGCGATGATAGTGGAAGCTTATCCAAAATAATAAAGGAGAGGTGACCTGGAGTTTCTGCGCAACACTCGCACTAGGCAATGCCATTCCAATGCATTACTAACTGACATCCTTAGTTCCTGTCTCCTCTTAGGAAAAGACAATTTGTGGCCTTCTGTTCAATACTTTGCAATTAAGCCTTGCTAGTATTCTGAGCTTTCCAGTAATCACGGCTTACTACTCTTTCAGGGATTTCTTAATCAGCAGAATCTCTCAGTGTTATGTTTAAACAGTTGTTTGGGGGCTCTATTTTCATTAAATACTTAAATGAGTGGTTGCAGTTCAGGAGAGATTTGGAATCATCTTTGTAACATTTGCAAAGTATACTCCTTCCTATTTGTGACCTAAAGATGCGTGTTTTCTATAAAATACAAACCAATGTGCCTAAAGAAACTTAATTATGGGAAGGTAATTCAGAGTTTAAATGTCACTGAAAACTTACAGTAAATGTTTAGATATATAAGTACCCTGTTACACTTAATAAAGTAAGGGAGTATTGAAGAATTGTTTGCCTTAGTTTTTACCAGAGGTAAAGGGTGGTTCCCTTGGCTTGGGGGCAGATTTTGCCTTTAATTACTCATTTGTAACTTTTAGCCATTTTAGTCAGTCATGTGGCTGCTAGGGGTATAAAGAGGGTCCTGCTTTAGAATAACACCTTTTTGGGGCTCCTGGGTGGCTCATTCGGTTGAGCATCCGACTTCCGCTCAGGTCACGATCCCACGGTTCGTTGGGTTCGAGCCCCACGTTGGGCTCTGTGCTGACAGCTCAGACCCTGGAGGCTGCTTCTGATTCTGTGTCTCCCTCTCTCTCTGCCCCTCCCCTGCTCATGCTCTGTCTCTCAAAAATAAATAAATGTTAAAAAAAAAAAACAACATTTAAAATAACACTTTTTTCCCCATTGCTCCTTGGGGGTAAATTTATTTCACTGTTTGGAGATGTCTCTACCAGGATTTAAGTCAAGTGTAAAGAAATTTTATAAATAAAAACATTGAAAACCTTTTTAAAAAAGGGGTGCCTGGGGGGCTCAGTTAGTTAAGTGTTCGACTTTGGCTCAAGTGATGGTCTCACAGTTCATGGGTTTGAGCCCCACGCTGGGCTCTGCTGACAGCTCCAGGCTGGAACCTGCTGCAGATTCTGCCTCCTCCTCTGTCTCTGCCGCCCCTCCCCCCCGCCTGCCTGCCGTTTGCGCTCTCTCTCAAAAATAAACCTTAAAAAAAAAAAAAAAAAACCTGAAACAGGAAGTAACAGATAATTTGAACAGACCCCTAATCAGTAAAGAAGTCAAATTAGTAATCAAAAATCTCCCAAAAAACAAGAGCCCAGGGCCAGACGGCTTTCCAGGGGAATTCTACCAAACATTTAAAGAAGAGTTAACACCTATTCTCTTGAAGCTGTTCCAAAAAACAGAAATGGAAGGAACACTTCCAAACTCTATGAAGCCAGCATTACCTTGATTCCAAAACCAGACAGAGACCCCACTAAAAAGGAGAACTATAGACCAATTTCCCTGATGAACATGGATGCAAAAATCCTCAAGATATTAGCCAACCGGATCCAACACTACATTAAAAAAATCATTCACCACGACCAAGTGGGATTTATACCTGGGATGCAAGCCTGGCTCAATACCTGCAAAACAATTAACGTGATGCATCACATCAATAAAAGAAAGGATAAGAACCTTATGATGCTCTCAATAGATACAAAGAAAGCATTTGACAAAATACAGCATCCTTTCTTGATAAAAACCCTCAAGAAATTAGGGATAGGAGGATCATACCTCGAGATCACAAAAGCCAGATATGAACGACCCAACACTAATATCATCCTCAATGGGGAAAAACTGAGAGCTTTCCCCCTAAGGTCAGGAACTAGACACAGATGTCCACTCTCGCCACTGTCATTCAACACAGTATTGGAAGTCTTTGCCTCTGCAATCAGACAACACAACGAAATAAAAGGCAACCAAATCAGCCAGGAGGAGGTCAAACTTTCACTCTCAGCAGATGACATGATACTCTATGTGGAAAACCCAAAAGATTCCATCAAAAAACTGCTAGAACTGATTCATGAATTCAGCAAAGTTGCAGGATATAAAATCAATGCACAGAAATAGTTGCATTCCTATTCACCAACAATGAAGCAACAGAAAGAGAAATCAAGGAATCAATCCCATTTACAATTGCACCCAAAACCGTAAAATACCTAGGAATAAATCAAACCAAAGATACACTGAAAACTATAGAAAGCTTATGAAAAAAGTTGAAGAAGACACAAAAAAAATGGAAAAAGATTCCATGCTTCTGGATAGGAAGAACAAATATTGTTAAAACGTCAATACTACCGAAAGCAATCTACATATTCAATGCAATCCCTAACAAAATAACACCAGCATTCTTCACAGAGCTAGAACAAACAATTCTAAAATTTGTATGGAACCAGAAAAGACCCCAAATAGCCAAAGCAATCTTGGAAAAGAAAACCAAAGCTGGAGGTATCACAAGCGTGGACTTTAAGCTGTATTATAAAGCTGTAATCATCAAGACAGTACGGTACTGGCACAAGAACAGATACTCAGATCAATGGAACGGAATAGAGAACCCAGAAATGGACCCACAAACGTATGGCCAACTAATCTTTGACAAAGCAGGAAAGAATATCCAGTGGAATAACGACAGTCTCTTCAGCAGGTAGTGCTGGGAAAACTGGACAGCAACATGCAAAAGAATGAACCTGGACCACTTTCTTACACCATACACAAAAATAAACTCAAAATGGATGAAAGACCTAAATGTGAGACAGGAAGCCACCAAAATCCTCGAGGAGAAAGCAGGCAAAAACCTCTTTGACCTTGGCCACAGCAACTTCTTACTCAACACGTCTCCGGAGGCAAGGGAAACAAAAGCAAAAATGAAATATTGGGACCTCATCAAAACAAAATCTTCTGCACAGCGAAGGAAACAATCAGCACAACTAAAAGACAACTGACAGAATGGGAGAAGATAGTTGCAAATGACATATCCAATAAAGGTTAGAATCCAAAATCTATAAAGAACTTTTCAAACCCAACACCCCCCAAAAAACAAATAATCCAGTGAAGAAATGGGCAAAAGACATGAATAGACACATCTCCAAAGAAGACATCCATATGGCCAACCAACACATGAAAAAATGCTCAACATCACTCATTATCAGGGAAATACAAATCAAAACCACAATGAGACACCACCTCACCCCTGTCAGAATGGCTAACATTAACAACTCAGGCAACAAAAGGTGTTGGTGAGGATGCAGAGAAAGAGGATCTCTTTTGCACTGCTGGTGGGAATGCAAACTACTGCAGCCACTCTGGAAAACAGCATGGAGGTTCCTCACAAAATTAAAATTAGAACTACCCTACAACCCAGCAATTGCACTACTAGGTATTTATGCAAGGGATACAGGTGTGCTGTTTCGAAGGGGCACATGCACCCCAATGTTTATAGCAGCAATATCAACAATAGGCGAAGTATGGAAAGAGACCAAATGTTCCACCAATGAATGAATGGATAAAGATGATATGGTATATATATACAAAGGAGTATTACTTGGCAATCAAAAAGAATGAAATGTTGCCATTTGCAACTACGTGAGTGGAACTAGAGAGTATTATGCTAAGCGAAATTAGTCAGAGAAAGACAAATATCATATGACTTCACTCATATGAGAACTTTAAGATACAAAACAGCTGAACATAAGGGAGGGGAAGCAAAAATAACATAAAAACAGGGAGGGGAACAAAACATAAAAGACTCTTAAATATGGAGAAAAACAGAGGGTTACTGGAGGGGTTGTGGGAGGGGGAATAGGCTAAATGGGTGAGGGACATTAAGGAATCTACTTCTGAAGTCGTTGTTGCACTACATGCTAAGTAACTTGGATGCAGATTAAAAAAAAATAATAATAATTAAAAAAAATTAGTTATTTTTAGTTCCCAAAATGACCACAGATTCAATACAATCCATACCAGAATCCTAGCTGATTTCTTTATAGAAATTGCCAAGCTGATTCCAAAATTCATATGGAACTAAAACAGCCAACACAATTCTGAAAAGACAAAGTTGGAGGACTCAAACTTCCCAATTTCAAAACTTAACTACAAAGCTATAGTTATCACCACAGTGTGGCACTGACACAGGGAGAGACATAAAGATCAATGGAAAAGAATTGAGAGCCCAGAAAAAAATCCAGGCATCTATGGTCAACTGATTTTGGATAAGGGTGCCAAGCCCACTTAATGAAGAAAGAAGAAGTCATTTTAACAAATGGTGGTGGGACAACTGTAGAGCCACATGGAAAAGAATGAAGTTGGACCCTTATCTCACACCATATACAAAAATTAACTCAAAATGGATCAAAGACATAAAAGTAAAACTAAAACTATAAAACCTTTAGAAGAAAACATAAGGATAAATCTTCATGACCTTGGATTTGGCAAAGGATGGTTAGGTATGACACCAAGAATGTGAGCAACAAAAGACAAAAGAGATAGACTTCATCAAAATTAAAAACTTTTCCACTTTAAGGGATATCATCAAGTGAAAAGACAACCCACAAAATGGGAGAACATGTTTGCAAGTCAAAATTTTGATAGAAAAAAATGTGTCTAAAACACATAAACAAATCTTAGAACTCAATAAAAAGAGAAATAACCCAAATAAAAACCACACCAAGTTCTGAATAAATATTTCTCCAAATAAGATGTACAACTGGTCAATGAGCACACAAAAAGATGTTCAACATCCTTAGTCAAGAGGGAAATGCAAATCAAAAGCAAAATGAGAAACCAGTTTATACCGACTAGAATGGGTACAATCAAAAAGTGAGATAAGAAGTGTTGTTGAGAAACTGGAATCCTCATACACTGCTAGTGGGAATGTAAAGTAATGCAGCAATGTTGGCATATACTCTGAGAGTTCCTTAAATGATTAAATATAAAGTTATCACATGACCCAGTAATTCTACTCCTAGGTATATACTCAAGAGAAATGAAAACATATATCCATACAGAAACTTGTACATAAATATTTGTATAGAAGCATTATTCATAACAGCCAAAGAGTAGAAACAACCCAAATGTCCATCAATGGGTAAGTGGATAAACAAAATGTGGAAGACTGAGGGAAGATGGCGGCGTAGGAGGATGCTGGGCTCACCGCGTCTTGTTGATCACTTAGATTCCACCTACACCTGCCTAAATAACCCAGAAAACCGCCAAAAGACTAGCAGAACGGATTCTCCGGAGCCAAGCGCAGACGAGAGGCCCACAGAAGAGGGTAGGAAGGGCTGAGAGACTGTGCGCGTAACATGGACTGGTGGGCGGGAGGGAGCCGGGGTGGAGGGGCAGCTCCTTGCCCAAGCAGAGACCCCTAGTCTGGCTTGCAAAAGCGGAGGGGCCGGACGGAGTGTGTTCTGACAGCAAGCGCGACTTAACATCTGGAAGGTTATAAGTTAATAGCTCTGCTTAGAGAGCGGGAAGGCTGTAGGACAACAAGAGGGAGAGTTGTTGAGCCCCGGACGACAGAGCTCAGCTTGGCGGGGAACAAAGGCTCTCGCCAGCGCCATCTCCCTCACCCATGCCCCAGCCAAAATCCCAAAGGGAACCAGTTCCTGCCAGGGAACTTGCTTGCACCGCGCAAACACCCAACGCTGTGCTTCTGCGGATCCATCCCTCCGGCGGGGGGTCTGACTCCCTCCCGGTGCTGGAGGGCCCCTCCTGAAGCGGATCACCGAAGGATAAGCGAGCTGAGCCTACCCCTCCCGCCCCTGTGCATCTTGCCGATCCACTCCAGCTAATACGCCAGATCCCCAGCACCACAAGCCTGGCAGTGTGCAAGTAGCCCAGACGGGCCATGCCACCCCACAGTGAATCCCGCCCCTAGAAGAGGGAAGAGAAGGCATATACCCGTCTGACTGTGGCCCCAGCGGTGGGCTGGGGGCAGACATCAGGTCTGACTGCAGCCCTGCCCACCAATGCGAGTTATTCAAGACAGCACAGGGGAAGTGCCCTGCAGTTCTGCACCACTCCAGGGACTATCCAAAATGATGAAACGGAAGAATTCCCCTCAAAAGAATCTCCAGGAAATAACAGCTAATGAACTGATCAAAAAGGATTTAAACAATATAACAGAAAGTGAATTTAGAATAATAGTCATAAAATTAATCACAGGGCTTGAAAACAGTATAGAGGACAGCAGAGAATCTATTGCTACAGAGATCAAGGGACTAAGGAACAGTCAGGAGGAGCTAAAAAATGCTATAAACAAGCTGCAAAATAAAATGGAAACAACCACGGCTCGGACTGAAGAGGCAGAGAAGAGAATAGGTGAACTAGAAGATAAAATTATGGAAAAAGAGGAAGCTGAGAAAAAGAGACATAAAAAAATCCAGGAGTATGAGGGGAATATTAGAGAACTAAGTGATGCACTAAAGAGAAATAATCTATGCATAATTGGTATTCCAGAGGAGGAAGAGAGAGGGAAAGGTGCTGAAGGTGTACCTGAAGAAATAATAGCTGAGAACTTCCCTGATCTGGGGAAGGAAAAAGGCATTGAAATCCAAGAGGCACAGAGAACTCCCTTCAGACGTAACTTGAATCGATCTGCACAACATATCATAGTGAAACTGGCAAAATACAAGGAGAAAGAGAAAATTCTGACAGCAGTTAGAGATAAACGTGCTCTAACATATAAAGGGAGACCTATAAGACTCGTGACCGATCTCTCTTCTGAAACTTGGCAGGCCAAAAAGGAACGGCAGGAAATCTTCAATGTGATGAACAGAAAAAATATGCAGCCGAGAATCCTTTATCCAGCAAGTCGGTCATTTAGAATAGAAGGAGAGATAAAGGTCTTCCCAAACAAACAAAAACTGAAGGAATTCATCACCACTAAACCAGCCCTACAAGAGATCCTAAGGGGATCCTGTGAGACAAAGTACCAGAGACATCGCTCCAAGCATGAAACCTACAGACATCACAACAACTCTAAACCCGTATCTTTCTATAATAACACTGAACATAAATGGACTAAATGCACCAACCAAAAGACATAGGGTATCAGAATGGATAAAAAAACAAGACCCATCTATTTGCTGTCTACAAGAGACTCATTTTAGACCTGAGGACACCTTCAGATTGAAAGTGAGGGGATGGAGACCTATTTATCATGCTACTGGAAGTCAAAAGAAAGCTGGAGTAGCCATACTTATATCAGACAAACTAGACTTCAAATTAAAGGTTGTAACAAGAAATGAAGAAGGGCATTATATAATAATTACAGGGTCTATCCATCAGGAAGAGCTAACAATTATAAATGTCTATGCACGAATACGGGAGCCCCCAAATATATAAAACAATTACTCACAAACATAAGCAACCTTATTGATAAGAATGTGGTAACTGCAGGGGACTTTAACACTCCACTTACAGAAATGGATAGATCATCTAGACACATGGTCAGTAAAGAAACAAGGGCCCTGAATGATACATTGGATTAGATGGACTTGACAGATATATTTACAACTCTGCATCCCAAAGCAACAGAATATACTTTCTTTTCAAGTGCACATGGAACCTTCTCCAAGATAGATCACATACTGGGTCACAAAACAGCCCTTCATAAGTATACAAGAATTGAGATCATACCATGCATACTTTCAGACCACAATGCTATGAAGCTTGAAATCAACCACAGGAAAAAGTCTGGAAAGCCTCCAAAAGCATGGAGGTTAAAGAACACCCTACTAAAGAATGAGTGGGTCAACCAGGCAATTAGAGAAGAAACTAAAAAATATATGGAAACAAATGAAAATGAAAATACTACCATCCAAAGGCTTTGGGATGCAGAGAAGGCAGTCCTGAGAGGAAAATACATTGCAATCCAGGTCTATCTCAAGAAACAAGAAAAATCCCCAATACAAAATCTAACAGCACACCTAAAGGAAATAGAAGCAGAACAGCAAAGACAGCCTAAACCCAGAAGAAGAAGAGAAATAATAAAGATCAGAGCAGAAATAAACAATATAGAATCTAAAAAAATTGTAGAGCAGATCAACGAAACCAAGAGTTGGTTTTTGAAAAAATAAACAAAATTGATAAACCTCTAGCCAGGTTTCTCAAAAAGAAAAGGGAGATGACCCAAATAGATAAAATCATGAATGAAAATGGAATTATTACAACCAGTCCCTCAGAGATACAAGCAATTATCAGGGAATACTATGAAAAATTATATGCCAACAAACTGGACAACCTGGAAGAAATGGACAAATTCCTAAACACCCACACACTTCCAAAACTCAAACAGCAAGAAATAGAAAGCTTGAACAGACCCATAACCAGTGAAGAAATTGAATCAGTTATCAAAACTCTCCCAACAAACAAGAGTCCAGGACCAGACGGCTTCCCAGGGGAGTTCTACCAGACGTTTAAAGCAGAGATAATACCTATCCTTCTCAAGCTATTCCAAAAAATAGAAAGGGAAGGAAAACTTCCAGACTCATTCTATGAAGCCAGTGTTACTTTGATTCCTAAACCAGACAGAGACCCAGTAAAAAAAGAGAACTACAGGCCAGTATCCCTGATGAGTATGGATGCAAAATTCTCAATAAGATACTAGCAAATCGAATTCAACAGCATATAAAAAGAATTATTCACCATGATCAAATGGGATTCATTCCTGGGATGCAGGGCTGGTTCAACATTCGCAAATCAATCAACGTGATACATCACATTAGTAAAAGAAAAGATAAGAACCATATGATCCTGTCAATCGATGCAGAAAACGCATTTGACAAAATTCAGCAACTTTTCTTAATAAAAACCCTCGAGAAAGTCGGGATAGAAGGAACATACTTAAACATCATAAAAGCCATTTATGAAAAGCCCACAGCTAACATCATCCTCAATGGGGAAAAACTGAGAGCTTTTTCCCTGAGATCAGGAACACGACAGGGATGTCCACTCTCACCATTGTTGTTTAACATAGTGTTGGAAGTGCTAGCATTAGCAATCCAGACAACAAAAGGAAATCAAAGGTATCAAAATTGGCAAAGATGAAGTTAAGCTTTCACTTTTTGCAGATGACGTGATCTTATACATGCAAAACCCGATAGACTCCATCAAAAGTCTGCTAGAACTGATACATGAATTTAGCAAAGTTGCAGCATACAAAATTAATGTACAGAAATCAGTTGTACTCTTATACACTAACCATGAAGCAACAGAAAGACAAATAAAGAAACTGATCCCATTCACAATTGCACCAAGAAGCATAAAATACCTACGCATAAATTTAACCAAAGATGTAAAAGATCTGTATGCTGAAAACTATAGAAAGCTTATGAAGGAAATTGAAGAAGATATAAAGAAATGGAAAAAACATTCCATGATCATGGACTGGAAGAATAAATATTGTCAAAATGTCAATACTACCCAAAGCTATCTACACATTCAATTGAATTCCAATCAAAATTGCACCAGCATTCTTCTCGAAGCTAGAACAAGCAATCCTAAAATTCATATGGAACCACAAAAGGCCCTGAATAGCCAAAGTAATTTTGAAGAAGACCAAAGCAGGAGGCATCACAATCCCTGACTTTAGCCTCTACTACAAAGCTGTAATCATCAAGACAGCATGGTATTGGCACAAAAACAGACACATAGACCAATGGAATAGAATGGAAACCCCAGAACTAGACCCACAAAAGTATGGCAAACTAATCTTTGACAAAGCAGGAAAGAATATCCAATGGAAAAGAGACAGTCTCTTTAACAAATGGTGCTGGGAGAACTGGACAGCAACATGCAGAAGATTGAAACTAGACCACTTTCTCACACCATTCACAAAAATAAATTCAAAATGGATAAAGGACCTGAATGTGAGACAGGAAACCATTAAAACCCTAGAGGAGAAAGCAGGAAAAGACCTCTCTGACCTCAGCCGTAGCAATCTCTTACTTGACACATCCCCAAAGGCAAGGGAATTAAAAGTAAAAATGAACTACTGGGACCTTATGAAGATAAAAAGCTTCTGCACAGCAAAGGAAACAACCAACAAAACTAAAAGGCAACCAATGGAATGGGAAAAGATATTTGCAAATGACATATCGGACAAAGGGCTAGTATCCAAAATCTATAAAGAGCTCACCAAACTCCACACCCGAAAAACAAATAACCCAGTGAGGAAATGGGCAGAAAACATGAATAGACACTTCTCTAAAGAAGACATCCAGATGGCCAACAGGCACATGAAAAGATGCTCAACGTCGCTCCTCATCAGTGAAATACAAATCAAAACCACACTCAGATATCACCTCACTACAGTCAGAGTGGCCAAAATAAACAAATCAGGAGACTATAGATGCTGGAGAGGATGCGGAGAAATGGGAACCCTCTTGCACTGTTGGTGGGAACGCAAATTAGTGCAGCCGCTCTGGAAAACAGTGTGGAGGTTCCTCAAAAAATTAAAAATAGACCTCCCCTATGACCCAGCAATAGCACTGCTAGGAATTTACCCAAGGCACACAGGAGTGCTGATGCATAGGGGCACTTGTACCCCAATGTTTATAGCAGCACTCTCAACAATAGCCAAATTATGAAAAGAGCCTAAATGTCCATCAACTGATGAATGGATAAAGAAATTGTGGTTTATATACACAATGGAGTACTACGTGGCAATGAGAAAGAATGAAATATGGCCCTTTGTAGCAACGTGGATGGAACTGGAGAGTGTGATGCTAAGTGAAATAAGCCATACAGAGAAAGACAGATACCATATGGTTTCACTCTTATGTGGATCCTGAGAAACTTAACAGAAACCCATGGGGGAGGGGAAGGAAAAAGAAAAAAAGGTTAGAGTGGGAGAGAGCCAAAGCATAAGAGACTCTTAAAAACTGAGAACAGACTGAGGGTTGATGGCGGGTGGGAGGGAGGAGAGGGTGGGTGATGGGTATTGAGGAGGGCACCTTTTGGAATGAGCACTGGGTGTTGTATGGAAACCAATTTGACAATAAATTTCATATACTGAAAACAAACAAAAAGTGGCATATACATACAATGGAATATTATTCAGCCACTAAAATGGATAAATTTTTGATACATTTTATTACTTGTATGAACCTAAAAACACCAGCTAAGCTTTACATGATTCCATAATAATTAATTATTGTATTAAGGTCCAGAATAGAAAAATCTACGGAGACAAAGTAGATCAGTGGTAGGTGATGAGGAGGTAGAGGGGATGATAGCTAAGAGTATAGGATTTGTTCCTGAGGTGATGAAAACATTCTAAAATCAACTGTGTTGATGGCTGCACATTCCTAAGAATAGGGTAAAAACCACTGAACTGCATACTTTAAATGGGTGACCCGTACCGTATGTGCATTATATGTCAATAAAGCTTTTTATAAATGTTCTATGGGCAGTTGAAAAGTTTTAAAGTTTTTTTAAGGCATAGAAACATTTCTACATATCTATGATCAACCTCATTATTTGCATTATTCCAGGATGTATTTTCAACTATGCTTTTTATAAATAATTTCATTTCTATGATCTCTCATGAGCCAAGGATATATATTCAACTTCTCTACTGCTATTCTGTATTGTCCATTTCTCCTTAAAGGTTCTCTAGAGTTTTCTGCTAGTGTATGGTCTGTTCTGCATTCCTCCCATCGCCAAGCAAAATTCCTTTTCCCCAGTTAAGCATCTTTTTCTCATGTTACATATATTTTTATGCTAATTCATGGTTAAAGAGTTATGTGTAATAGCCTCTTTGTGGATTGCAAATCAGTATAAAAATACTCCTCCTTAAGAGAGGGAGGGAGGCAAACCATAAGAGACTCTTAAATACAGAGAACAAACTGAGGGTTGATTGGGGGTGCAGGGGAGAGGGAAAATGGGTGATGGGTATTGAGGAGGGCACTTGGTGGAATGAGCACTGGGTGTTGTATGTAAGCGATGAATCATGGGAATCCACCCCCAAAACCAAGAACATACCGTATACACTCTATGTTAGCCAACTTGACAATAAATTATATCAAAAAAAATATTCCTCCTTAATTCCTGCAACAGTCTGGGTGTTGTCTATATTAATATCATGTCTCCGTATTTTTTTTAATATATATCTAGTTTTCCTTTATTTTCAACCATTCTGTGTCATTTTATTTTCAATGTGTATGCTATATAGCATGGAACTCAGCTTGTTTTTTAACCTAATTTGAGAAGTTTTTTTATTAATAGATCAATTTATCCCATAAATGTTTATATTGTCTTATATATGTCTTCCATTATCGATTTTATGGTATTTTCTATTTTCTTTTGTTACAAACTTACTTTTTTCCTCCCTTTATTTTCCTGTTACTCTTAGCATTTTTCTAAATAGTTTGGATGTTTTGTAGTTTGATTTTAACTCTTTCAGAAGTAACTTTTATAATTTTAAATACTGTAACTTATAAAGCTTATGAAAGAAAGTGAAGACACAAAGAAATGGAAAAACATTTGATGCTCATGGATTGGAAGAATACATATTGTTAAAATGTCGATACCACCCAAAGCAATCTACACATTCAATCCCTATCAAAATAACACCAGCATTCTTCAGAGCTTGAACAAACAATTCTAAAATTTGTATAGAACCAAAATAGACCCCAAATAGCCAAAGTAATGTTGAAAAAGAAAACCAAAGCTGGAAGCATCACAATTCTGGACTTTAGCCTATATTACGAAGCTGTAATCATCAAAAAATGACACAGAGATCAATGGAACAAAATAGAGAACCCAGAAATGGACCTACAAATGTATGGCCAACTAATTTTTGACAAAGCAGGAAAGAATATCCAATGGAAAAAATACAGTCTCTTTAGCAAATGGTTTGGGAAAACTAGACAGCAACGTGCAGAAGAATGAACCTGGACCACTTTCTTACACCATAGACAAAAATAACTCAAAATGGATAAAAGACCTAAATGTAAGATAGGAAACCATCAAAACCCTACAGGAGAAAACAGGGAACAGCCTCACTGACCTAGGACGCAGCAACTTCTTACTTGACATGTCTCCCGAGGCAAGGCAAACAAAAGCAAACATGAACTACTGGGACCTCATCAAGATAAAAAGGTTCTGCACAGTGAAGGAAATAATCAGCAAAACTAAAAGGCAACCAACGAAATAGGAAATGATATTTGCAAATAAGATTTCGGATAAAAGTTAGCATCCAAAATCTATAAAGAACTTATGTTCTATATATTCTTTTATGTTAGAAATAGGGGGCCATGGGTAAAAAAAATAAGATAAAAAAGAGAGGAAGGCAAACCCTAAGAGACTCTTTAATACAGAGAACAAACTGAGGGTTGCTGGAGGGGATATGGGTGGCAGGCTGGGCTAAATGGGTGACGGACATTGAGGAGGGCACTTGTTGGGATGAGCACTAGGAGTTATATTTAAGTGAGGAGTCACTGGGTTCTACTCCTAAAACCAACACTGTATGTTAACTAACTTGAATTAAAAAAAAACAAAACAAACAAACAAACAAAAAAAAAACAAAGAAAAAGAAATAGGGGAGCATGGGTAAACATAAATCTGATCCTGGCTCTTTTTTACTGTAATTTTTTAAAAGTTTGTATTGAGGCTCTTTCCGTCTTTATCACAGTCTTCTGGAATGCCTTCAGATTTTAGGTTTTCCCTATTTCAGTAATGAGACATGATCCTTGATTTCTAGTACTATCAGCCTTAAAGTATTTGTTTGTGATCCTGTTTCTAAGTTCACAACTTCTTTTCCCAATGGTAACAATTATCTTACAAATCAATATATACATCTAACACACATAGCACTGATGTGATTTTCATGAGAAAGCAAAAAAAAAAAAAAAAAAAAAAAGAAAAAAAGAAAAAGAAAAAAAGAAAAGAAAAGGAAAAATGGATCTCTATTTAAATCATGAGGCAATATTATCAGAATAAAATGGAAACACACAGACACAGGCTCTGTCTCTCTCTCATTCTCTGTCACTCCTCCTCGTCCTCCCCGCAACTCCCCTGCCACAATCTCATTACCTGCAATATCTATCTGCAAGGATTCTTGATCTTCTGTCCAGGCTTCCTTAGGAACTGTCCTCTTACTATGGATCTCCTCATTCTGTTTAATGGCTTCAGTGTCTGCTGGACTTTCAATCTTTATGTTTTGTAGTCGAGCTGAGGGCTCTGCAGCAGCAGCACCACTAGAACCTAAGAGAGGTAAATTAACACAGTATCCAGACCTGGAAGTTGACAAAAAATATTTTTAAATGCCTCTCGAGCATCTAATATGTGAAAGGCACTGTTACTGATATTTTAGAAAAAAATAAAAAGACCATTTAGAAATGTGTTTAGAAACTCTTAATCCAAATTGGAGTTTAAAAATATACAAAAACAACTGTCATACAAAATAAGAGAATTATAGCATAAGAGAAAGACAGATAAAGAAATATATGTACTTAAAGGAAGAGAAACTACCTCTAGCTAGGAGGATCACGAAAGAACTCTAAAATAAAATACTGATTTGAGAATGTGTTAGAATACACATTGAGATAGAAAAAGAAAGGCATTTTAGGCAAAGGTAACTACATATAAAAACAATAAAGTCAGGAAAGCAACTGAACATCTAAGAAACAGAGCAAGTATATGGTTTATTTGAGCATAGAATTTATAAAGAAAAGAGGTGTCTGAAAAGTTGTTTGGTAGTTGATTATACTGTTCTGAAAGAGTGTGGTAAAAGGGTTTAGATTTTACTCTTAAGGACAATGAAAACTTTTTGATTATGAGATTAACGTGATCTATTTCTGGAACATTCATTTAGCAACAGCAAAAAGGGGGGTAAAATTTTGAAGTGTTGCCCAGAACACAACATAACTTGTGAAAAAAAGCAATACACAAAAAGAGAAGTGGCTAATTATGCTCCAAAATGTTTCTATTTACAGTCGTGGCAGAGACTACCAGCTGTCCTCTGAAATCCATTTTCCTTTCCTCCAAAATAAATCTCTGACAACAGAGTGGCAAGACTCGGTGGATCTTGTGTCCTTCATATTCCTCCCAGTGAGTGCCTTCATGAGCACAAAATCCATCTGCAGCCATATACTGGTTTAGAATCCGAGGCAGAAGCAATTGCAGGCAACCAGTGTCCCTAGTCCTGTCCCTAGGTTACTAAAGAGCAGCCCTAGCCATCAGCCCTTGGAAACAATTCTGAAAAGGAACTGGCATCAAAACAGAAAAACAAAGAATCAGAAAAACAATGGGCTTCGGAAGATTTTGATTTGGCCGCCTGCTGGGTAAAAGAAACTTTCCCTAAATGTTTATTTGGGGAAAGAAAAAGCAAGTTTATCCTGGCTCTTGAAGTATTATTTAAAGCTCAACTGAAGAAGTAAGAGGTAAGCATCAGTTGAGAAGTACAAATCCAATCCCACCTTAGATATCCAAGTATTTTCAGACTATATGGTTACTCCCATGATGCCACCAGAATTTACCTAATTCTAGAATATGTACCCCTTGGACTTGTCTATGGAGAACCTCACGAACTGTCAGTCTGATGAGCAGAGGACTGCAACTCTTAGGCCACAGTATTCGCAAATGCCCTGTCTTACCATAGTTTAAAGAGAGTTTTCATGGAGACATTAAGCCAGAGAACCTGCTCCTTAAACGAACTGAGAATTTAAGATTACGGTATATTACGGTATATGGCCTCATCCTCCAGAACCACCCACTGCGGCACCATGGACTACTTGCCCCCTGAGATGATTAAAGGCTGAATGCATGCTGAGAAGGTGAATCTCTGGAGCCTTGGGGTTCTTTGCTATAAATTTCTAGTTGGGAAGCCTCCTGCTGAGACAAACACATACCAAGAGATCTATAAAAAAACAACAACCCATGAGCTGAATTCACATTCCCTGACTTTGTACCAGGGGGAGTCAGGGACTTCTTTTCTAGGCAGCTAAAGCATAACTCTAGCCAAAGCCTGATTCTCAAAAAAGTACCTGAACACTCCTGGATCACAGCAAATTCATCAAAACCATCTAGTAGCCAAAAAAAGCAAAGATTCAACTTTGAATCTTTCCATCTTAAGAACCTTACAGCGAAGAGTGCCTGAGTGGCTCAGCTGGTAGAACATGTGACTCTTGATTTCAGGTTTGTAAATTCAAGCCCCACACTGGGTGTAGAGATTACTTTAAAAAAAAAAAAAAAGGAACCTCTCAGGGAGAGAAATCCCTATGATGCCAGGGCTGCTGTAGAATCTGTCAAGAACCAGCTACTGACATTCATCTTATTGCTGACTGCCTGCCTCCAATCTAGAGCATTACAGATTTTTTTTTTTTTTTTGCTGAGCAGGTAGTACTTTGGTCTCCTATTCAGAAAGTTTTACTTCAGTAAAGATGACACTCTGAAATGAAAGAAGCCACAAGACCTGTGCTAACTTCACTGGTTTCATAATATGGGGGCAAGGTTGAATTGCAGCTACCCCACAGCCTGTTTTGAGTAAGGCGTCCTTGTGGAAGATGAAGTCAGGGTCTGGCTATGGGAAAGTGACCGCTTTGTTCTTACGTGATCACTTAAAGAGCTGTGAATAACCTTCCAAGTACCTGAGAGGCTGTGTGTATCTTACTGGGTGGCCAAGTCTGGAAAAGCTTCAGAATGAACATGTGATTCTTTTTTTTAAATGTTAAAATGAAGATTTTTGTTTTTGTTTTTGTTTTTTAAAATAGAAACTTGGTTTAATTGGGCATACGGTTACCAGAATAAAGATTATATTTCCCAGCCACCCTGGCAACACAGCTTGATGTGAGCGTGTGACTAAGTCTGGCCAATAGAATGGAAGGGGAATGGTACGTGTAACTTTTCAGAAATATTTAAAAGAAGGAATATATGTTTTTCTTTTCGTTTCTTCCTTTCTGTTTTCTGTTGGCTGGAATATGGACCTGATGGCTACCATATGAGAATGGAGGCTAAAAGTGTTGAAACAACAGGAGAGACAGAGCTTTGTTCCTTGATACAGTGGAGTACCAGGTCATCCATGGATGTCTATATCTGGATGTTTACAAGAAAGAGAAAAAATTCCCTGTGTTCTTTTAAGCCAATGCTATTTTGTTTTTGTTTTCATCTCTCAGAGCCAAAATGAATCCTAACTTAAACACACTATTATAGGCATTTTTAATTAGCATAATCCCATTGAACTAAATTAACAGGATAGGTAGGTAGAAGTAAACAAGCTGAATTCCTAAAGAATAAAAGGTTTACGTACAACAATGGTATTAGAGAGTGAGCATCTCCTAGAACTAATTTTTTTTTTTTCAGTGAAGTTTTTAAAAGTCCATTAAGTGAATTTCTGGCAATGAGATTAACTTGTGTACTATCTTTCCAAAGTTCTCCAGAAATGTCTTAAAGAGCTTTAAAAAATGTTAATTTCACCAGTTAATCTATACCAGAAACTTGCAGCTAATATCCTATTTCACATATGAGCAACACAGAGGAAAGTTGAAGACAGCAAGGGAATAGAGAATACTTGGCTGTTTATACTCATTTTAGAAGGCTAGAAGAAAATAATATGCAGATAATCCAGTTAGTTACCTGCAGTGGCTGTCTCCAAGAATTCTTTCTCTTCAGGTTGGGCAGCCTTAGCCACTGCCTTTTTACTGTAGATCTCCTTTTTCTGGTTTTTGTCTGAAAGGCTCTCATCCCCACTGACAGAAACTTGAACTTCGGCATCTGGAATAATGACATCATGTGAAAAGACAACAGGACAAAGGAAAAGACAATAAACACAATAGACAAGTAACCCCCCATTCAAAAAAATAAGCCTCAAACAAAAACCCAAACCTCTTCATACATCAAGAAAAAAAGCATCTCCTAGGCCCCACCATATAAAAGCTATGACAATTATGGTGGGTTTACAATATGAATTGGAAAGTTTTCCATATTTTTCTGTATACGACGATGGTTTAAGTAAAATACCATTTTAAATTAAATCTGTTCTTTGCTGATTTGACACAACAGTTAAAAAAAAAGATCAGGTATTTTTTCAAAGTAGAAAAGTAAATTTGAACTCCTCTTTTGAGTTCTTTGGTCTATTCCAAGTTTTTGTCACTTTGTTGAGGCAATTTTGATATTTCATATAATCCTAGAAAAGCATCTAGAAAAGCACCATTTAGATTTTATGTATAATACTCATATGATTTTTTAAGATCTCCTGAAATTATATCCTTTTAAAATTGTCTAATACTTTCTACTTTCTTTCTTGGTCATACTTGCTAGAGATTTATCTATCTTATTGGTCTTTTTTAATCAGCTCTTTTCTTTTTTATTATATGAGAAAACCCAAGTATAAAACAGTGTTACTAAATATATTAAAATCACCAATGCAACAACTAGGATAACAGTCATCATACAGTTAATAACGTTTATATATTTTTTAAACTATCTTATTTTTAAATGTTTATTTTTTAGAGAAAGAGAGAGGGAGGGAGGAGAGAGCAGAGAGAGAGAGAGAATCCCACCTGGGTGTTCTGCACTGTCAGTGTAGAGCCCCACATGGGGCTTGAACCCACAAACCATGAGATCATGACCTGAGCCAAAACCAAGAGTCAGATACTTAACCAACTAAGCTACCCAGGCGCCCCATTTTATTTTAGAGAGAGACAGTACGCATGAGTGGGCTCTGAAAGGGGCAGAGGGGGAGAGAGAGAGAGGGCGAGAGAGAGGGAGAGAGAATCTGAGGCCAGATCCATGTTCACTGCAGAGTCAAATGTGGGGCTCGATCCCATGACCCTGGGATCATGACCTGAGCCAAAATCAAGAGTTGGATGCTCAACCAAATGAACCAACCAGGTACTCCAAGGTTATATGTTTTTACAGTGGGCTGAAAAGAGATACATCTCTTATTGCTAAGTATGGATATTTTTCAACAACAAAAAAATCAGAAAAGCAGTGGACATTACTAAAGACATAACATAATGTGTCTCCCAAAGAGCTTAAGAAATATTACAGATATGATTTCCTGTTGTAAAGCCTTAGTGATACCATTCTCTGCCTTTTCAGCAGCAACCTTTACGCTGAATTTAGAGTTTATCAATCTCTGATGTTTCTGATGTTTTTACTATATTGCATGTATTATCCACAATACACGGGGCACCCTTGGTGGCTCAGTTGGTTAAGTGTCTGACTTCAGCTAAGGTCATGATCTAGTTGTTCAAGAGTTCGAGCCCCACATCGGGCTCTCTGCTGTCAGCGTGGAGCCTGCTTTGGATCGTCTGTCACCCTCTCTCTTCCTCTCTCCTGCTTGCTCGTGAGCACACAACGTGCATGTGCCCTCTCTCTCTCAAAAATAAACATTAAAACAAATAGGCAAACAAAAAAACAAAACATGCCCAAACTGGAACATAGAACTACCCTATGCTTAAAATCTGCCCTGGGATCAGTAGCACCTATTTGGCTAATAGCTATGCAAAGGAATAAAAAACTGTAAATGAACAAAGCAACACAGTTACACATGCAGAATTTTTAGTGGCCCCTGGAGTCTCCATTTAATAAATACTACCATGTATCAACTAAAGAAGTATAGTATCAAGGATGCAGAGGAAAAAAAAAAATCAAGCAGGTCCCTAAATATTAAAAGCTTTTATAAAATAGTAAGGCCTTTATCTGGGGATAAAATTGAAAATTCAAATAGCCACAGTGACCAGACAGATAAGGTAGATGAATGAAGCAGACTGGCTCTGAGAAGTGTGGAGAATTAAAGCAAACAGCAGAATATACATCTTCTCCGCAAGTAACAGCCATGACTCAGGGGCAGGTGATCATTGCCATGAAGGAATGCAAGCTGAGGGCAACCAGATATTCTGATTTTTCCAGGGAAGACCTAAATCTTATTTTTAAATGTCAGCAGCAAAATGAAAAGAATTTAAAATACCATGTGAGCCATATACTTCCAACCTATGAAAATATTAGTTTGTACCATCTGACAGATAAATTCATGAGGCAAATTTAATCAAGATTTTCTGGATTTCAGTTTGTAAAATATACCTGATTGGATATTTTTTTATTCCAAAAGTTGCAATCTATTTTATTTCCCACAGTGAAAATACAGCTTATAGTTTTAAGAAGCCTGTGAAGCATTTTGAAAGATTTCATAAATATTTTACCTTCTTATACACACCCAATAAAACAGCTAACAGAAAAGTTTGCATAACACCAGAAATAAGATGAAGACTGGAAAATATTCTCATTTTGGATGACCAGGAAAAAAAAAAGGCCACAAAATATAAAAAGTGAATACAGTTACCTGCATTATCTTTCTGAGGGGGGTTTTTCCCCACTGGGAAGGATGGCTTAGCCACGGCCCTCTTACTGTAGATCCCCTCTTTATGTTTAGTGTCAGCAGGGATGGACAGGTCATCATCCCTGGTGCCTAGCACCTCAGCTGGGAAGTCTGGAGCGATGGCATCATTGGATCCTACAGCAAAGTGGGAAAGTAGTACAATTAACAAATATATAGACATAAAGTTGAACAGAGACAAAAAACATACCTCTTAAACTGCTTCTATTAAAAAGATACAATAGGAGTGTTGCAGTGTGATCAGAAGGGGATGTCAGACATGTACAATAAATTGCAACAATATAAGGTGGAGAAGCAAATGACAGAAGATATATAGAGTATCAGTTCAGAAGAGAGACAATTTCCAGTCAGGAAGATTTTCAAAGAGAGGAGAATATTATAGACTGTAACCTGAAAAATAAGTAGGCTTTTTGAAATATGCAGAGGAAGGAAGAAAGACATTTTAGGCAGAGGTGAAACATGAGCAAAGACAAGAAGGCAGGAAAGCAAAGAGTATATAAGAACCACAGTCACTTTAGGGTCAGGCCAGATCATACAATTATAAAATATACATACAATATATTAAAGAAAATGGTGGGAAATATTAAAACATAATTGTTTGGGACAAAATTCAGCAGGGTATGGAATCCCAAGCTAAAGAGTACAAACTGTACTCTTTGTATATGAAATGCAACATCATTGTACATTTCTAATAAAGGGAAAATGTAATCAGCTATGTTTTAGGAAGATTAATCTGATGGTAATACAACATAGAAAACATTCAAAGGAAAATCTTGTGTGATAAATACAAGATTTGAAGGTAATTTTTATTTTTTTAAAATACATTTCAATATTCCCATGTCCACTGGTAAGAGAAGTTCATTGATGCCACAAAAAAGAGGTGACGAATATCTCTGGACATACGAGAGTTTTTAGCAACTAGAACAGGATCTTCTATAAAAATGTTTTTTCTTTCTAATCTGGGATTCTGCACTTCATGCATTTTCTGAGTACCTAAAATATATATGCCAGTAAGAGATGAGAAAGCAGTCTCATTAGTACGGTGCAAATATAAGTAAGTCATGAGGATTTTTTAAGGATAGATTGCAAGGACCCTACTAAGTCTTCTGGGTCATATGTACAGATTAAATTACGCTTTTCTCAACTTCTGTGGCATCACTTTCTCTTATTTGTTCCCCATGTCTCTTGCAAATCCTCAGTATCCCTACTACTACCAAATCTCTCAATGCTGGAGTTCCTCAAGGGGTCAGAACTCTTCTCTTCCTGAGTGAACTCATCAGCTACCAATGGATGGAATACTACCTATCTACATGCTGATGACCAACAAATATATTATCTCTGCTGGGACCTTTCTTCTGAGATTCAGATTCTAGCATTCAGGACATAGCTAGCCCTTACAGCATCTTTTGAAGAAATTAGAAAAAGGTGTCCCTTCCTTAATTAAAAAATTAAGATATTATATTTTATGGCATAATGTAACAATTGCACATGGGATCATTCTCCTCACAAATACTTCCAGATACCAGACAACATACATCACCAGCAGCAAGCACATGCATACTCTTCAGCAGCACCCTTGGTTCTCCAAGAAAGGTGACTGTGTCAGGTTCACCACAGTCAGGTAGTCCCGGAAAGCAGTGGGTAGATGAGCAAGACAATCAACTCCGTGGAGCTGAGAGCAGTTGAAAGACAGTGTAGCCTGATGCATGTGTATATGCCAACAAGCGTATGTGCACTTGTATTTTCTGGCATCCACGCACAGCTGCAGGGTGTGTAAGTATAGATTTTTGTCTGGGGCAGGAAGAGAGTTAACACTGCTCCAGAACTCAAACCTTCAGGCCCACCTGTGTATTTTCATAAAAAATACTGTATGTCTGTCTATATGCTGTGAACAGTGCCACCTTCTACACGGCACCCTTACAAACAACCTTAAATGTGTAAACCAACTCAACAGTCACTACTCAGCAGTCTAACTACTGCTGTCCTTGCTTCCACTTCTAGAGTTGGCTCCCTGTCTTCTGACCCATGAAGTGATAAATTTTATCTAGCAGCCAAATAAATCTTACAAATGTAAATGAAACCACAGTTGTCTACCAGAATAAAATTCAAATGTTTTAATATGGTTTACAAGACCCTGCATGATCTTGGACTTACCTATCTAACCATATCTAGTCACTATTCTGCTCAAACCACACTAAATTCTCATCTGTCAAATGCATCCAACTCTCTCCTCTTTCAGGAGTTTTTCCCAGACTGCTCCCTCTGGGCAGAACACTGTCATTCCCCACTCTCTGCCCACTTAACCTGCCTTTACCCTCTAAATCTTGTCTCTCAAGTTTTTTCCTTGGAAAGGCTTTCAGGAGCTCCTAAAACTCTGTTCCAATTATTCTCTTCCAATTCTACTTTATTTTCTTAACACTTATTATTTGTAATTATGTACTTATTTGTGGTCTATTTATTTACTAACTATAACAACATTCCACACACTCCACAATCTTACGGAGCATGTTCATTCTGCACACTACTGTAAATGTAGCACCTAGTATAGTATCTCGCAGGAACACGGTAAGAGCTTTAATAATTTTTGGTTGAATAAAAAAAATGAATGTGAAATGAAAGCTTTTTGTCACCTTAAGAAAAAAAAACAAAAAACCAACTTTGGTTATACATGCTTTGGAATGAACACATACTGGGACTGCAATGTACATAGTTTCTTATCTATTTTTTTCACTCAATTCGAGATAAATTTTAAATGGAATTTAGAGTTTAAAGTTAGCATATAAGATGAAAAACCATACAGGGTGGAAATCACTCTGGAGGGTTCCTTAAGGCACTATGTTGAAACTGACATTCTGTCTGTTCAATGAATCCACCAGAGTGCACTTTTCCCTCCTGGCTTGCAACAAATCACTGTGCCTGCTTCTGAGCACCTGATGAAGTAAGTATCTGGCCACATTGTTCCCATCTTCCATTTCAAATTCCATCATGATAATACGTTAAGTGTAGACCATGCACAAGTTCCTGGTGTTAAGTCCTACAGACTGAAAAAACTTAAGAAGTTAAAAGTTAAGCCCCTCTGGTTTTATCTTTTTTTAAAAAAATTTTTAATGTTTATTTTTGAGAGAGAGAGAGAGCACGTGAGGAGGGAAGGGGCAGAGAGAGGCGGGGGGGGGGGGGGGGGACACACAATCTGAAGTAGGCTCCAGGCTTTAAGCTGTCAGCACAGAGCCTGACACGGGGCTCAAACTCACGAACTGTGAAATCATGACCTGAGCCGAGGTAGGATGCTTAACTAACTGAGCCACCCAGGCGTCGCTAGCCCCTCTGGTTTTCAAAGCCAAATATTATGGGGATTTATCTTCCCAGAGCAGGTCCCCTGTGCCAGGGGTGCCTGGTGTGGAATCTGTTCTTTTCCCTTCTCTGTGCTTGTGGTGTCCCTTCCTCTCATGGTCAGTCTTGTAGATCAGTTTGGTCCCTGATTCTCTCTGCTCTTCCTGCCATTTTTCTTGTGACCTCTTCACTACAATTAGCTGTGGAGCATCTGCTCTGCCAGTCTTTGGGTCGTTTTCTGGGTTATTTACACTGATGTAAATGTTATCGAGGTGTATCTGTGAGATGAGGTGAGTAGGATCCTCCTACTCTGCCATCTTCCCTGGCAACTCCCTACCCCTCCCTTTTAAAAAATTGAGATATAGGGGTGTCTGGGTGGCTCAGTCGATTAAGCATCCAACTCTTGATTCTGGATCAGGTCATGATCTCATGGTTAGTGAGATCAAGCCTTGTGCATGGTTTGTGAGATCAAGCTATAATACAGAGCCTGACAGTGCGGAACCTGCTTGGGATTCCTGCTCTGCCTCTCTGCCCCTCCAGCTCATGTGCTCTCTTTTTCTCAAAATAAACAAACATTTAAAGAATAAATTAAAAATAGGGGTGCCTGGGTGGTTCAGTTGGTTGAGTGTCCAACTTTGGCTCAGGTCATGAAGCCTGACAGCTCAGAGCCTGGATCCTGCTTCAGATTCTGTATCTCCCTCTCTCTCTGCCCATCTCCACTGGCTTGCTTGCTCGCTCTCTCAAAATAAACATTAAAAATAAATAATAAAAAAAATTGATGATACAATTCAAATAACATAAAATCCACAAAGTTAACAAGTGTACAAACGAGTAATTTTTAGTGCATTTACAACCACCACTGCTATCTAATTCCAGAACATTTTTGTCACCCCCAAAAGAAATAGACACATTAGCAATTACCCTCCATTTCCCCCTCTCCCACAGCTGCTGGCAACCACTAATCTACATTCTGTCTATATGGATTTCCTTGTTCTGGACATTTCATATAAATGGAATTATACAATATGTGACTTTTCAACTGGCTTGAATTGTGTATTTCTCCCTTTAATAGCATCAGGTGTTTTTCTTTCTTTTCTTTCTCTTTCTTTCTTTCTTTCTTTCTTTCTTTCTTTCTTTCTTTCTTTCTTTCTTTCTCTCTTAATTCTGCCAGTTTTCTTTATGTATTTGGGACTCTGTTGTTAGGTGCATATACATTTATAATTTATCTTCTTGATTTATTAATGCTTTTATCATTACAAAATGAACTTTGTCTTTACTAATAAATTTTAAAGTCTATAATGTCTAATAATAGACACTCTAGCCCTCTTTGGTTACTGTTTACATGACATATCCTTTTATATCTCTTAACTTTCAGCCAGTTTGTCTTTGAAACTAAATAAAATTTTCTGTAGACAGCATACAGAGTTGGATGTCTTTTTATCTACCTTGCCAATCTCTGCCTTTTTAATGGGAGTATAACCTTCATTTACATTTAATGCAGTTGCAGATAATGGAGGATTTAGGTCTGCTATTTTTCTACTTTTTTCTCTAGTATTATGTCTTTTTTGTTCCTCAGTTTCTCTACTAATACATTTTTTTTGGTGTTAAATAGATATTTACTAGTGTAGCATTTTAATTCCTATGGTGACACTTTTACTATATATATTTTTAGTTATTTTTCTTAGTGGTTGTTCTTGGAATTGCCACCCATGTTTTAATATAAATTAACAATCTATTTGGGTTAAAACTGAATTTCAACAGTATATAAAAACTTTTCTACTGTATAGCTCTCTCTCCTCCTTTCTTTATGCTGTTATTTCCACAAGTTATATCTCTATACATTTTTGTAAAATAAGAATTATTATTATTGCTCTATGCATGTCTTTGAAATCATATGAAAGAAAATGGAATTAGAAACAAAAATATGTTTCTACTTTTATAGTTAACCTATGTAGTTATCTTTACCAGCACTCTTTATTTTTTCATATGGATTCAGGTTACTGTCTCATGTCTACTCATTTCATCCTGATGAATCCCTTAGTGTTTCCCATAGGTCAGCATGCTAGCAATCAACTCAGTTTATCTGGAAATGTCTTAATTTCTCCATTTTTGAAGGGCAGTTCTGCCAAATACAGAATTCTTGGTTGACACGTTTTTTTTTTCTTTCAGTTCTTTGAATATGTGATTGCAATGCCTTTTGGCCTCCAAGGTTTCTGATGAGAAATCAGCTATTAATCTTATTGAGGATCTTTTGTACACAATAAGTAACTTCTCTTTTGCTGGTTTTAACATTCTCTTTATATTTTTAACAGTTTGATTATGGTGTGTCTAAATGTGGATATTTTTAAATTTATCCTGCTTGGATTTCCTTCAGTTCATCAGATGTACACATTCATAGCAACCATAAAATTTGGGAAGTTTTTCTCCAAATATTCTTTCAATCCCATTTTTTTTTTCTCTCCTTCTGTAACTCCTATTATGTATAAAATAGTACTCCTGGTGGTGTTCCAGAGGATTCTAACATTCCGTTCCTCTTTCTTCATTCTTTATTCTTTCTGTTTCTCACACTGGATAATCTCAATTGGCCTATCTTCACGTTCACTGATTCTTTCTTCTGCCTGCTGAGCTCCTCTAGTGAATTTTTAATTGTATCTTCTGTGCTTTTTAGCTCCAGAGTTTCTATTTGGCTCTCTTTTTTTGTAATTTCTAACTTTTCATTGAAATTCTCTATTTGATTAAGACACTGTTCTCATACTTTCCTTTAGTTCTTTGATATAGTTTCATTTAGCTCTTCAAACATATTTTAAGTAGTTAAGTCTTTAGTTAAGTCTAACGTATGGAATTTCCCAGACAGTTTCTAAACTGTTATTTTTCTTGTGTATAAACCGTATTTTTTTGGTTTTAATTTCCATAGCTTGTATTTTTTTGTTGAAAATGAAACATCTTAAATAATAAAATTGGTAATCCTGGAAATCAGATTCTATCCACTTCCCAAAGTTTGCTGTTGTTGCTTTATGTTTTTTTTTTTAAAGTAACTTTTCTGAACAAATTATGTAAAATCTATTGAAGTTTCTACTCAAATAGCTTGGTGGTCAGTTAATGCCTAGACTGAGACATCCTCAAACACCTAGAACCAGTAAATATGGGAGATTTACAAAGGGACTTTGTGTGCATGTCAGGGTATACCTTCAACTTTGAGCTATGCAGTTGTCAACTCTGCCTTAGCCTTCCTTTTCTTCTTGCACAGAGACTCAAGGGGAGCTGTAGGTAAAGGGTAGGGTCTTTTCAGGTCTTTCCTGAGAATACACACAGCTATACGCACATGGACACTCCTCTAGAGTCCCAGGAATATGTCAAAGCTTTTAAACATCTATGGGCATAAATCCCTGGTTTTACGTTTAAGCTTTTGGTTACTCTATTGTTTGCATCAGGAATTATAACATTAAAACACTTGCCTATAAACATTCTTGCATCCCAAGCATGTGCACATGCATGCGCACGCACACACGTACACACACACACAGGCTTTTTACAACAAATGAATATCTCTGAATGAGATTAAATAAGGACAAGTCTTTTGAATGACAGATCAAATATTGACAATTCTTTGGGAATGAAGTTTTGAAACAGGTCTAGCTCTGTTCTGTCCCCTCTAGTCCTGGGAAAGCAGGCTGATACTTTTCAAGGTTATTACAGAACTCAGTCTGGGGATGAGATTAGGGCAAGTTTTGAAAAAGTTTTCTGAAAAGTTTTGCCAATTTTTTGTTGCTTTTATCAAGAGACAAATTCTTAGGTCTTTAACCTTTTCCCTGCTATAATGCCCCACTTCCTTTAAAATGTTCCAACCAGTTCTCTCCCCATAGCTTTTTGCTCCTATTGACCATGATTATTAATATATAAATATTTGAATGTCTATAATGAGCACGGGTATAAGGAATAAAATTGCTTACCAAAAAAAGTCAGGTCTCAGAACTTACTATCTATTATAAATAGAATCCTGTTCTACTTAGGAATCTTAAGAATGTTACTGGGCATAATAAGTAAATGTCTAACAACTATCTCTTCTTTGGGGAGTTGTTACCTTTATCTTATTTATATTTTATGGATTTAATTAATTCAAATGTTTATTCATTCTCAGTTAAGGAAAAATCTATTTGGCCCATATATTTGCCAGTAATGGTATATGACTTGCCCTTGGCCCAAAATGCTAAGTGGATCTTTCTTGTATCTACTGATGCATGATATATTAATTGACAACAGCTATTAGAATAATTCCTAGGCTTTCATCCTAGAGTAGCTCTACTGTTTAAGAAAGGATTTTCCTACTATCGACTTTCTCACTCTGAGAACAGATAGAGAACATGAAAATTATAATCTCAAGTATAATATAGTTATTAGATCTCCTGTTGTCTTATTGATGTATTCAGTACTTTACTCACAGGGACAATATTTCTCAGGACACAATGTACCATCACTGAATTATTTTCTCCTCCCACCATTGTCCAATATTTCTTAAAATTAATGTCTCCAACTATATGAAAGAGGGGCATAAACAAATAGCAGGACACTATGGGCCTCAAAAAAAGACATCAGATCAGATTTTTATTGGTAGACATTCCATCTTCTGACCTGGGGCCTGAAAGTAAAAGACTGATCAAAGTTTTCCTGTCCAATTGTTTTCTTGCTGGTAGCCATTATGTGTGTGTGTATGTGTTTTCCATTAAGTGTGCTATTTTTATAAAGTTTGTATTTAAATTCCAGTTAATATCCAGTGTAATAGGAGTTTCAGGATACAATATAGTAATTCAACACTTACATACGTTACCCAGTGCTCATCACAACAAGTGCACTCCCCATCACCTATTGAACCCATCCCCCCACCCCTTTCCCCTCTGGTAACCATCAGTTTGTTCTCTAGTTAAGAGTCTGTTTCTTGATTTGCCTCTCTCTCTTCTTCTTCCCTTTGCTCATTTGTTTTGTTTCTTAATTTCCACATAAATGAAATCATATGGTATTTGTCTTTCTCTGACTTATTTTGCTTAGCATAATACTCTCTAGCTCCATCCATGTCATTTCAAATGACAAGATTTCATTCTCTTTTATGGCTGAGTAATGTTCCATTGTATATATGTGTATATACACATCCTCTTCTTTATCCATGACTGTTTCCACAATTTGGCTATGGTAGATAGTACTGGTGTAGATACACCAGGACGCATATGCATGTGTAACTTTGAGTTAGTATTTTTGTATACTTTGGGTAAACACCCAGTAGTGCAATTACTAGATCATAGAGTAGTTCTATTTTTCACTTTTTGAGGCACCTCCATATGGTTTTCCAGAGTGACTACACCAGTTTGCATTCTCACCAAATGTGCATGAGGGTTCACCTTTCTCCACATCCTTGACAACACCTGTTGTTTCTTGTGTTGTTGATTTTAGCTATTCTAACAGGTGTGATGTGATCTCTCATTGTAGTTCTGATTTGCATTTCCCTGATAATCAATGACATTGAGGATCTTTTCATGTATCTGTTTGCTATCTGGATGTCTTCTTTGGAAAAATGTCTAACTCATATATTCTGCCCATTTTTACTTTTTAGTTTTTGAGAGAGAGAGAACATGAGTGGGGGGCGATATAGTGCCCATTTTTAAACTGGATTAGTCATTATTAAGGTAATGGGTTTTATAAGTTCTTTATATACTTTGGATACTAACCCTTTATCAGATGTCATTTGCAAATATCTTCTCCTATTCCATAGGTTGCCTTTTAGCTTTATTGATTGTTTCCTTCCCTGTCCAGAAGTTTTTTACTTTGACAAAGTCCCAATAGTTTATTTTTGAATTTGTTTCCCTTGTCTCAGAGACATATCTAGAAAGAAAGTGCTATAATTGAAGTCAAAAGAAGTTATTGCCTGTGTAGGATTAAGGTTTCACGCCTCACATTTAGGTCTTTAATCTATTTTGACTTTATCTTTGTGTATGGTGTAAGAAAGTGGTCCAGTTTCATTCTTTTGTATGCTGTCCAGTTTTCCCAACACCACTGTTGAACAGACTGTCTTTTTTCCATTGGATATTCTTTCCTGCTTTGTCGAAGATTAACTGACCATATAATTGTGGGTTCATTTCTGGGTTTTCTATTCTGCTCCACTGATCTATAGGTTTATTTTTGTGCTAGGACCATACTGTTTTGATTACTATTGCTTTGTAATATAATTTGAAGTCTGGAATTGTGATGTCTCCAGTTTTTTCTTTTTCAAGGTTGCTTTGGCTATTCGGGGGTCTTTTGTGGTTCCATATAAATTTTAGGATTGTTTGTTCAAGCTCTGTGAAAAATGCTGTGGGTATTTTCAGAAGCATTGCATTAAATGCGTAGACTGCTTAGGGTAGTATAGACATTTTAACAATATTTGTTCTTTCAATCCATGAGCATGGAATGTCTTTCCATTTCTTTGTGTCATCTTTAATTTCGTTCATCAGTATTCTATATTTTTCAGAGTACAAGTCTTTCATCTCTTTGGTTAGGTTTATTCCTAGGTATTTTATTGTTTTTGGTGCAATTGTAAATGAGACTGCTTCCTTAATTTCTTTCTGCTGCTTCATAATTGGTGTACAGAAATTCAACAATTTCTGAATGTTGATTTTGTATCCTGCAACTTTACTGAATTCATTTATCAGTTCTAGCAGTTTTTTGGTGGGGCCTTTTGGGTTTTCTATATATAGTATCACATCATCTGCAAACAGTGAACGTTTTACTTCTTCCTTGGTGATTTGGATGCCTTTTATTTCTTTTAGTTGTCTGATTGCTATGACTAGGACTTCCAATAGTATGTTGAATATAAGTGGTGAGAGTGGACAGCCCTGTCTTATTCCTAACCCTAGAGGAAAAGCCCTCTGTTTTTCCCCACTTAGGATGATGCTAACTGTGCATTTTTCAAATATGATTTTATTATGTTGAGGTATGCTTAATCTAAACTTACTTTATTGAGGGATTTGTTTTTAAATCATGAATGGATGTTGTACTTTATCAAATGCTTTCTGTGTATCCATTGAAAAAGATCAGATGTACTGTGTTGATTCATTTGAAAATACTGAACCATCCTTGCAACCCAGGAATAAATCCCCACTAAGTGTGTTTTTATTTTTATTATTTTACTTTTTATTTATTATTATTTTTTTATTTTATAAGAGAGTGCATGAGCAGGGGAGAGGGGCAGAGGGGGTAGAGAGAATCTAAAGCAGGCTCCATGCTCAGCACAAAGCGAGATGCAGGACTCGATCCCACTACCCTGGGATCATGATCCAAGCTAAACTCAAGAGTCAGATGCTCAATTGACTGAACCACCTAGGTGCCCCAAGTGTCAGAGCCTTGCATATAGTGAAAATTTCTTCCAGTTTCTGGTTATAGGCTTAATAATTAATCTTAAAATTTGGTAATAAGAGCATTTTTGTTGGTCTTTTTTTTTTTTTAGTAGCACCATAGTGGGGAATTAGAAGCAGTTATACCAGGTGCTTTTCGTTACCATTAGATACTTGTTCCGTCCTCTTAAAGTTAACCAAAAAATATGCCTAAGACTAGGGAAAATTTGTCATGTACAATTCTTATACATATAAAGATGTCTATTGGCAAATTGTGGAAAAAAAAATTATATCTGAACTGAACCAAGTCATCTCAAAATGTTATCCCATCAATCCAAACCCCACACCACACCAATTCAGTATCCTTATCTTAAAATCCCCACAGGAAATATTTACTGAGTCCCTGCATGGGGTGCTACTCATCTTCTAAATCTGCAATTTGCCGGTGGTGATCTCACAGGGGTGCTGTGGGATATTTTAAAACTCTACAGAAACAACACTAATACCTGGTATCTAGTGTACACTACACAAACTACTAGCTCAAAGTACTTTCGATTTTCAATACTAGGGGCGCCCGGGAGGCTCAGGTGGTTAAGCATCTGACTCTTGATTTTTGGCTCTGGTCATAATCTCACAGTTCGTGGATTTGAGCCCCATGTGAGACTCTACGCTGGTAGTGCGGAACCTGCTTGGGATTCTTTCTTTCTTTCCCTCTCTTTCTGCCCCCTCCCCCGCCCCCCGCTCATGCTCTCTCTTTCACAAAACAAATAAACATTAAATTTCCATATTAGATAATGCCATATTCCTTTCAATGATGTTGTATCTTTGCAAAGCTAGATTTTTGGGTTTCTATAGTAAAAGCAGCAAATAACTGTGGTTGTGTTCAATTTCATATCAAGGTTTGAAAAGTTGTACAAGTGTTCTAATAGCTGCACATATCTCATTAGTAAATAACTGTGGTTATTTATGAACAAAGTAAAATATTTTCTTTCAAAACCCAAAACCAAAAGGAAATACCTAATATTTTTATTAAGTTGCTAAATCAAAACAGCAAATATTTATGTCCTAATAAACTTATAGCTGTTTCTAAAAATACTTCTTGTTTTTACATGCATTCCATATAATAATGAGAAAAAAAAAATCACCAAAACACTAAGGGCACTGTGAACAGAGAAAACCTGGAAACCTTTGTCTGAAAAGGAGTCCACCAAACCAAACAAACAATTATCCATACAATTTTCTTCATTAAATACATCTTGCCAAATAACTTACTTTTCTGAACCATAGACTGGCTCATGAAAAGCTCCATATTTCATTAAAGGCTTAAATATCACTGAATTTTCACATGTCATTCTAGAATTAACCAGCTAAACCACAAATAAAATTTCAAAAAATAAAAATTTGCTTAATTTATGCAGATTACCTGAGTGAGAGCTCTCAATGGTGGTATCTGATCTGGAATCCAGATAAGAAGGAATCTGTTTTAATTGTGGAACATAGTACATCCTGGTACTACCAGGAGGCTTATATGGCAACAGTGAAGGCTGGGCTAAGGAGATAAAGATGAGAACAATTAATAAGAAGATTTGTTAAACTTCACTGAACAAATATTGAGTGCCTTTAATGTGCCATGCAGCGTACAAGATTTGTGGCATGTATCAGGGCACCGGGCTGGCTCAGTTGGAAGAGCATGCAACTCTTGATCTCAGGGTTGTGAGTTTGAGCTCCATACTGGGTGTAGAGATGACCTAAAAAAATAAACTTCAGGTCTGCCTGGGTGGCTCGGTTGAGCGTATGGTTCTTGATTTTGGCTCAGATCATGATCCCAAGGTCATAGGATTGAGTCTCGTGTTGGGCTCCACACAGAGCATGCAGCCTGCTCAAGATTCTCCCCACCCCTGCCACTTGTGCTCGTTCTATTTAAAAATAAACAAACAAATAAATAAACTTTAAAAAAAAAAAAGGATCCTTGGCATATATGAACTAAAACAAAAAATCTCTGCCTTCAAGAAGAGCTAGCATTCTAGAGGAAGGAGATATACAGTAATAACACATTAAATAAGTAAATTATTTATTATTTTAATAAATTATAAGTTACATGAAAAAGAAATTAGAAAATGCTGAGGATTATTAGTAGGACTACTAGGGAAACCAGGGCAAGATGCAGTTTAAATAGAGTGGTAGGGGGGCGCCTGGGTGGCTCAGTGGGTTAAGTGTCCGACTTCGGCTCAGGTCATGATCTCGCAGTCCGTGAGTTCGAGCCCCGCGTCAGCTCTGTGCTGACAGCTCAGAGCCTGGAGCCTGCTTCAGATTCTGTGTCTCCCTCTCTCTCTGACCCTCCCCCATTCATGCTCTGTCTCTCTCGGTCTCAAAAATAAATAAACATAAAAAAATTTTTTAAAAATAGAGTGGTAGGGGTAGGTTTCATTGAGATCAGTTTTTTAGCAATCTAGTCCATGTACAGATGGCTCTAACTAAAACCCACTTTATCTTATATTGAACCCCAAATTGTTAACCCCTTACTACTGGTCTTATGGTCTTATTCTGTCCCCCAGAGTCATAGAAAATATGTCTAATTCACTTCTATGTGAAAGATCTTCAAAATAAATTTCTTCTTTTCAAAATAAAGTTTCAATTATAGAAGTATAAATTCCCAATTTTAAGAAAATACATAAAAATTGTTATAGTTTTGTTGTTGTTAGTTAATTTTAGCTATTTGGTGGGTGTGTAATGGCATATCATTATGGTAAACATTTGCATTTCCCCAGTAATTATGTTTAGAATCTTTTCATGTGATTATTGCCATAAAATTTGAACTGGTAGGAATAATAGTGAATTTATTAGCACAGTCACTGCGCACAACATCGGTATTAAAAAACACAATTGTGTTTCTATACACCAGCAAAACCACATAGGAAAAATACTACATACAGTGTCATGAAAGAAAAATATAATATCAAATATCTAATGAATAAATGTAAATAAAGATTTCTTCACTGAAAACTATGAATAGATGAATGTATATACCATGCTCATGAATTAAATACCCAGTAATGTAGACATGCTAATTACCTCCAATTCAATATATTTAACACATTTTTTAAGAAAGGAAACACATAAAAGTAAAAAAGACAAAGTCCTACCACTCAAAGATAACTATTAACATTTTAATCTATTTCCTATGTGTCCTTTCTCACTGTCTTATGTGTTTACACAGTTGTTTGCCTATAGTATGTAAAAATGTGGAATTCAGTGTTTCTACTCTGCGTTTATAATAAAACATTCATTTTATTTCCTGTCTTTACATTTTATATGGCTATACTACAGGTTAAATGTATGTATCCCTTCTCCTAATATTGAAAATTTAAGATGAGTTAAATTTTCAATTATAAAGAATTCTGTGAATAAAGATTTTCCTGGTTATAGCATACCCATTTCTCCCCTGCTGCCCCATCTCAGATAACTTCTCTGATTATAGAGTGAAAAATTATACCGTTTATAAAGTTTTGTTTTTAAAAACACTAACTACAAAAATGTTATCTAAAATGTCTGTACCAATGTAATAATTTAATTATTGTAGAGGAGGTTTTTTTTTTTTTTCTTTATACATGTTTTTGTTTCTGTGAAGTCAAGAGAAGGGAAAAATTTAAACAACAGGAAAAATACGCTGTAGCCTTCACTTCTATCTGGTTATTGCTGTTTTCATTATTGTTAGAACACTGATTAATTTTCTTCCTCTACCAGTGTATATAACATTGGGTAGTGGTGGTTAAAGTTATATTTCGGTGAAATACAGCTGCAAAAGACAACTGGGCAGAATTACAATGGACCCAGAGCAAACATGGCTCTCATAGGGAGATGGAGAATTCTGAGACCAATAAGTGTCTTTTCAAAATTCTTGACAATTTTATGTTTGGATGCAATAGTTTTAAGGTTACTTTGTGCTGCCTGCCTATAAGAGAAGAAGTGACTACAAAGCAAATAATGGTTGCTGTTGGGAAAGAATAAAAAGACTGGAGAAGAGTAAAAAAGAAACTTCAACTATAAAATAAATTTCTTCAAAAATTTTGAAAACAAACCAAATATAAACATATAGTATATTATTCTGAATTTTGAAATTCAGAATAGTGACCACATAGTCATGTGTTTAACATACGTTTCTTTGAAATTTGAAATGTTTTCATACAAAAAAAAACCCACAAAATTTTACTTTTAAATCCACAGTATTAAACATAATATTTTATTAGTAATCCAATAATATTAATCCTTTAAAGGAATCCTTCCAGGTCCTGTATACAAAGGTAAAACCATAAATTATGGTCTCTATATAAATGTATGCATTTGATGTGAGCAGAAGTTTAAACCACACTCTCACAGTTGGATTTCCCCTCTTGTGCTTCTCCCACCACCATGAGAACAACATAACCCAAAGTACGTATTTCTCATTAGCCTTGGTTTCAGAACAAGGCATGTGGAACAGACCCAAACATTTCTGTAGCCTAAAGCCAAACTCCAATTGACCCACAAAGTCCATGAGTGAAAAAAAGCAAATGTTTATTGTTATAAAGCACTGAGATTTTCAAGGTTGTTTAATAGTATCACTGTAGTACTAGGTAACTGATATAGACAGAAAGGTATTCTTTGTGATATTTATTAAACTGTAGATTTGGGGGGCATTTTTTTCACAATGAAAATGTTTAAGAAGTATAACCATCTTAACATATAAATGTACTTGTTGAAATTAAATTCACTGAAAGTTAAATGCTGAACCAAGAAATTCTCTTTCATTATTTAGGTGTATCCCATCTTTATCTACAGATAGATAACCTTTTTGCATAAGGAGAAAAACTTACAGTAACATTTTGAGTAGACCTGTGCTAACTATTAAATACTTTAAAATTAGTAACTTAAAGTTCCCACCCTCATTTGAGGGAAGAACGGAAACTTAATTGTTAATTTTCCTGTTATTGGTCTGAAAAAGAAAATAACACTCTAATTCGAATGTTATAAAGTATAAGCACTATTGAAATATCACTGTGACAACAGCAATATAAACACTCTAAATGTAGACCTTATGGTAGAGACTGCTAGCTATTCATCAAAATCCACTCTTCATCCTGAAAAACACAGCTAAACTATTCCTAGCTACGAGAAAATGATCTGAGCCACTTCTAGGCCTAGTACGTGTGCTTCTCTCTCTTTTTAAAGTTTATTTATTTATTTTGAGAGAGAAAGAGAGCAGAGGAGGGGCAGAGAAAGAGGGAGTGAGAGACTCCAAGCAGGCTCCACGCTGTCAGCCCAGAGCCTGACATAGGGCTTGAACCGAACACCGTGAGAGCGTGACCTGAGCCAATCCATTGGGTTGGATGCTTAACCAACTGAGCCACCCAGGTGCCTCCACAAGTGCTTCTCTATGCTTTTTCTGTCCCTTCAAGCTGATTGTGGTGGTGAATCCAAGGTAACTGTGGGATCCATGTTTTGAAGACAGCAAGCCAACCTAGGTCTTTGGTCATTATTTTATAAGAAACAGATTGGTATTGTATTTGTACTATTATATATTTTTGCTACTATTTAACATTGTATTATATGTAACATTTAATATAATACAAAATGCCAATAATTCACCTGCCAGCCTAAAACTAGACCTCCACAGTTTTTAAATTTTTATGAACTACTTGCATTATTATAAGTATCATGAGATAAAAATATGTCAATCGCAAGCAGCATGAGTTCCACATAAGTTTTTTTTTTTTAAGTTTATTTATTTATTTTGAGGTGGGGGTAGTGGCAGAGAGAGAGGGAGAGAGAGAATCCTAAGAAGGCTCTTCATTGCCAGCACAGAGCCCAATGCGGGGCTCGAACTCACAAACCATGAGATCATGCCCTGAACCGAAACCAGGAGTCAGACACTTAATCAACTGAGCCACCCAGTCACACCAACTTCCACATAAGTTGTAACTCCACTAGAAATTAAGGCAAAAACATAATCACACTCTCTTCATAGCTGTGTAAATAAAAGACGGATAGAATCGCTTGGATCCTAATGCATAAAACAAAAATTTCGTTTTCTCACTAGAAAGACCTCCTCACAAATTTCTGAGATCACTGCATATAAAAGTTGGTATTATGACCTAAAATGTAATCACATTCTCTTACCATCTGTGCCATGAGGATGAGTAATCTGTTGAACTGAAGATGATGACACAAACTTGACAGGAACTTTGTTCAGGTTCTGGGTACTGGGCTCTGGACTTTCAAATCCATGATCTTCAGCATTAATAAAAATTTCAGATGAAAACATGGTTTTTCCTGGACTTTCTGTTGTTATCTGAGTGACTGCATCAGATGATAATTTTCCAGAAAAGGCAGAAAATGGGGGGGTCTTAATCTCCTCTGACGGTCTGAACAAAAAAGAGAAAGGACACAGCAGGTCATATCCGTGGCTTATCAAATACTGTAATCTCTTTCCAAAGGTAGCTTCAAGGAATATTTTGTGGAGATACATCAACTTCAAATGGTTATTTCTACAGTACCCTTTGCCATCTGAGATACTTATAATCCAAGTGTGCATGAGTTTACTTTTATTCATTTTAAAATCTACTTTAAACTTCAATTTAGAATGCTATCATACAATTTAGCTGAGTAATAGTACTTTTCAGTTGAAGTAAAAATATATTCATTTCAAAAAATTACTAGAAGTCCACTATAAATTAAATGCATAGTGTACAAAAATAAACAAGAAATAATGACTTGCATGAAGAAGTTTATGTTAGTGGGGGAACCAGAGATTTTCAAAATTGTAATTATGTATTATGATTTGAGAATTAATATTAAAACAGAATAAAGATATTACTGAATAAACACAAAATGAAAGAAGATAAATCTTGTTTACAGAATTCCAAATAATATATGTAGATACTTCCCCATCCAAGGAGGTGAAGATTAATCTCTCCCTTCTCCTTTGAGTATGGGCTGGATTAAGCAACTGGACTCCAAAGAACAGAGTAATAAAAAGGGATAAATAGTAACTTTATAGTGTAGAAACCTAGCGAACACCATGGTGATGAAGGGTCATATCACCAATGTTGTCATGTAGATGTCACATTCTCTATGCTATGATGTGAAGCAATGGGTATTTCCTTCTTACGGTATTCTTTGCCAAAACTCCTAATTCAAGTCTAATCATGTGAAAAACATCAGCCAAACCCAGACTGAGGGACATTCTACAAAATATCTAACCAATATTTGTCAAAACTGTCAAAATCATGAAAAAAAGGAAGGAATGAGGCACTGTCATTGAAAAGAGAAGACTAAAGAGACATGACAACTATCTAAAGGGAATTGTAAATACTGAACTGGGTCCTGGAACAAAAAAAAGGCCATCAATGGAAAAAATATGAAATATAAATAAAGTTGGGCGTGTAGTTAATGGTAATGTACAAATGTTGCCTTCTTAATTTTGACTAATGTTCACAACCGTAATGTAGAATGTTAATAGGAAAAGCTGGCAGATGGGTACAGGGAACTCTATTATGTCTGTCTTTTCTGTAGACCTAAAAGTACTCAAGGGGCACCTGGTGGCTCAGTCTATTACGCATCCAGCTCTTGATTTCAGCGCAGGCCATGATGTCATAGTTCCTGAGATGTAGCCCTGCATGAGGCTTTGACTGATAGTGCAGAGCCTGCTTGGGATTTTCTCTTCCTCTCCCTCTGCCCCTCCCCGACTCATGCTTTCTCTGTCTTTAAATAAACTTAAAAAAAAATAAACTTACTCAAAAATATTTTTTAAAAACAGAGTAATACTGTATTAATACTGTATTAGATACAGTAATAATGTGTTACAAAACAGAAGAACCCTTGAATTTCTACCCTCTGTCTACTATTCAACTGAATAGGAAAACTGAAGAGGAAAATTATGAGAAAAGAAAATAATAGGTCAATCTTCCTTATGAATATGCAAGCAAGAATACTAAGTAAAATATTAGAAAACCAAACGCTGTATGTATGCGAATTCATACCAAGATGGTTTACTCCAGGAATGTAAGGTGAGTTAACACTCAAAAATCAATCAATATGATTCACCACGTCAAAAAAATAGACAAAATGTTTATGACCACATAAATATAGCTAAATAAAGCATTTGATAAAGCTCAAGAATTATGTATGATAAAAACTCGTAGCAAAGGGAAATCACAAAAAACTTTAGAGCAACCATCCTATTCATACTGAAATATAGAAAATGCTCACTGTTAGATTAGGAACAAAATAAGGATGTCAATTCTCACCATTTCTGTTCAACTTTAGTAAAGGTCTTAAATGGCATTACCAGTAAGGAGAAAGAAGAAAGAAGAAATAATAATATATATTTTACATAATTAGGTACACAGAAAACCTAAAACAATCTAAACATAACTAATTAAAATATAAATTTTTAGAAAAGTTGCCAGATAGGAGATAGAAATTTTTAAAAATCCACTTTTGGTATCAGAAAAATTATAAAATCAAAGGCTAAAAAATATGCCATCTGTAATATCACAAATATCAAATACCTAATAGTATAATTAAAAATGTAAGAACTCTAAGTAGGAAGCTATTCATTAGAGAAATTAAAGGTAACCTAAATAGGACTTCCATTTCCAGGTAGAATACAGTACATAGCCACAGGCCATCATTCCTGTTACAACAAGGAAATAAAATTGAATAAATTATAAAAATCACAGGTAAAAGATATCAGAGAGCTATGGAAGCAATCAGGAAATAATATCATCTAATATGCTAGAGAAGGGATTTTGGAGATTATGGGCAGAGACTGAGTGTAGGCAGATATACTCCCCGTGGAAAGAGAAATCACCAGAGCTTTTGAGGAACTCATGGGCTACCATGGAGTGAAATCTAGCAAAATGCCAAGCCAATTTCCCCCCAGGACATTTTCTTAGTATCAGGATGGTATGGGAGAATGTGAAATTGAGTCAGAGAAGCAGAGTGCATTCTGCTTCATAGTCAAGGCATTAATAACAAACCAAGTCCCATTAGACAGAGGGGCCTTTAACAAACATCAGGTCTCCTCCTCAAGACATTTGCCAAATTTTGAACCTGAATAAGGCAGGAAGCTAAATAACTACTGCCTGAGTGAGAGAACTTTCAAATCTGAGGACACATTCCAGACTCGAGAGAAAAAAACCAGAAGTGCCATTCCCAAGAAAGGGGCTGAGCCAAAAAAAGTAAAATCACTTCCAATGTTTGGGTTCTTATGAGACAAATTTCCATTAAGAAAGTGTAACTACAGAGGTGCCTGGGTGGCTCAGTCAGTTGGGCGTCCGACTTCGACTCAGGCCATGATCTCGCAGTTCACGAGTTCAAGCCCTCTGTCAGGCTGATAGCTGATGCTGATAGCTCAGAGCCTGGAGCCTGCTTCGAATTCTGTGTCTCCCTCTCTTTTTGCCCCTCCCCCCAGTCATGCTCTGTCTGTCTCTCTCTCAAAAATAAATAAACATTAAAAAAATATATGAAAAAGAAAGTGTAACTACAACATAGCTGGGCTGCCCTTACATTTGCCACATTCAAACCTGCAAGGGCTGAGAGTCTAAACAGAAGAACTCAAACATCTGAGACACTATCTCACTGTATTTACTTACTGCAGAATCAAAGATCTGTCAGGATTAAAGCAAAAATCCAGGAAGGCCACAAATCAGGAAAAATCAAAAGCATAATGAGTCAACTACAGCTTCATCCCACTGCTTACTCAGTAAAATGCCTGACATGACTGAAGTGATCAGTCATTTTTTAGGATTTATTTTTTATTTTTTAATTTTTTTTTAAATATGAAATTTATTCTCAAATTGGTTTCCATACAACACCCAGGGCTCAGCCCCAAAGGTGCCCTCCTCAATACCCATCACCCACCCTCTCCTCCCTCCCACCACCCATCAAACCCTCAGTTTGTTCTCAGTTTTTAACAGTCTCTTATGTTTTGGCTCCCTCCCTCCCTAACCTTTTTTTTTTTTCCTTCCCTTTCCCCATGGTCTTCTGTTAAGGTTCTCAGGATCCACATAAGAGTGAAAACATATGGTATCTGTCTTTCTCTGTATGACTTATTTCACATAGCATAACACTCTCCAGTTCCAACCACGTTGCTACAAAAGGCCATATTTCATTCTTTCTCATTGCCAAGTAGTATTCCATTATGTATATAAACTACAATTTCTTTATCCATTCATCAGTTGATGGACATTGAGGCTCTTTCCATAATTTGGCTATTGTTGAAACTGCTGCTATAAACATTGGGGTACAAGTGCCCCTATGCATCAGTACTCCTGTATCCCTTGGGTAAATTCCTAGCAGTGCTATTGCTGGGCCATAGGATAGATCTATTTTTAATTTTTTGAGGAACCTCCACACTGTTTTCCAGAGCGGCTGCACCACTTTGCATTCCCACCAACAGTGCAAGAGGGTTTCCATTTCTCCACATCTTCGCCAGCATCTATAGTCTCCTGATTTGTTCATTTTAGCCTCTCTGACTGGCGTGAGGTGGTATCTGAGTGTGGTTTTGATTTGTATTTCCCTGATGAGGAGTGACGTTGAGCATCTTTTCATGTGCCTGTTGGCCATCTGGATGTCTTCTTTAGAGAAGTGTCTATTCATGTTTTCTGCCCATTTCCTCACTGGGTTATTTGTTTTTCGGGTGTGGAGTTTGGTGAGCTCTTTATAGATTTTGGATACTAGTCCTTTGTCCGATATGTCATTTACAAATATCTTTTCCCATTCCGTTGGTTGCCTTTTAGTTTTGTTGATTGTTTCCTTTGCAGTGCAGAAGCTTTTTATCTTCATGAGGTCCCAATAGTTCACTTTTGCTTTTAATTCCCTTGCCTTTGGGGATGTGTCAAGTAAGAAATTGCTGTGGCTGAGGTCAGAGAGGTTTTCTCCTGCTTTCTCCTCTAGGGTTTTGATGGTTTCCTGTCTCACATTCAGGTCCTTCATCCATTTTGAATTTATTTTTGTGTATGGTATAAGAAAGTGGTCTAGTTTCATCCTTCTGCATGTTTCTGTGCAGTTCTCTCAGCACCATTTGTTAAAGAGACTGTCTTTTTTCCATTGGATATTCTTTCCTGCTTTGTCAAAGATTAGTTTGCCATACTTTTGTGGGTCTAGTTCTGGGGTTTCCATTCTATTCCATTGGTCTATGTGTCTGTGTTTGTGCCAATACCATGCTGTCTTGATGATTACAGCTTTGTAGTAGAGGCTAAAGTCAGGGATTGTGATGCCTCCTGCTTTGGTCTTCTTCAAAATTACTTTGGCTATTCAGGGCCTTTTGTGGTTCCATATGAATTTTAGGATTGCTTGTTCTAGCTTCAAGAAGAATGCTGGTGCAATTTTGATTGGGATTGCATTGAGTGTAGATAGCTTTGGGTAGTATTGACATTTTAACAGTATTTATTCTTCCAATCTATGAGCACGGAATGTTTTTCCATTCCTTTGTATCTTCTTCAATTTCCTTCATAAGCTTTCTATAGTTTTCAGCATACAGATCTTTTACATCTTTGGTTAGGTTTATTCCTAGGTATTTTATGCTTCTTGGTGCAACTGTAAATATGATCAGTTTTTTTATTTGTCTTTCTGTTGCTTCATTGTTAGTGTATAAGAGTACAACTGATTTCTGTACATTAATTTTGTATCCTGCGACTTTGCTAAATTCATGTATCAGTTCTAGCAGACTTCTGGTGGAGTCTATCAGGTTTTCCATGTAAAATATCATGTCATCTGCAAAAAGTGAAAGCTTAACTTCATCTTTGCCAATTTTGATGCCTTTGATTTCCTTTTGTTGTCTGGATTGCTGATGCTAGCACTTCCAACACTATGTTAAACAACAGTGGTGAGAGTGGACATCCCTGTCGTGTTCCTGATCTCAGGGGGAAAGCTCTCAGATTTTCCCCATTGAGGATGATATTAGCTGTGGGCTTTTCATAAATGGCTTTTATGATATTTAATTATGTTCCTTCTATCCCGACTTTCTTCAGGGTTTTTATTAAGAAAGGATGCTGATTTTGTCAAATGCTTTTTCTGCATTGATTGACAGGATGATATGGTTCTTATCTTTTATTAATGTGATGTATCACATTGATTGATTTGTGAATGTTGAACTAGCCCTGCAGCCCAGGAATGAATCCCACTTGATCATGGTGAATAATTCTTTTAATATGCTGTTGAATTCGATTTGTTAGTATCTTGAGAATTTTTGCATTCATATCCATCAGGGATATTGGCCTGTAGTTCTCTTTTTTTGCTGGGTCTCTGTCTGGTTTAGGAATCAAAGTAAGGCTGGCTTCATAGAATGAGTCTGGAAGTTTTCCTTCCCTTTATTTTTTGGAACAGCTTGAGAAGGATAGGTATTATCTCTGCTTTAAACGTCTGGTAGAACTCCCCTGGGAAGCCATCTGGTCCTGGACTCTTGTTTGTTGGGAGAGTTTTGATAACTGATTCAATTTCTTTGCTGGTTATGGGTCTGTTCAAGCTTTCTATTTCTTGCTGTTTGAGTTTTGGAAGTGTGTGGGTGCTTAGGAATTTCTCCATTTCTTCCAGGTTGTCCAGTTTGTTGGCATATAATTTTTCATAGTATTCCCTGATAATTGCTTGTATTTCTGAGGGACTGGTTGTAATAATTCCATTTTCATTCATGATTTTATCCATTTGGGTCATCTCCCTTTTCTTTTTGAGAAGCCTGGCTAGAGGTTTATCAATTTTGTTTATTTTTTTCAAAAAACCAACTCTTGATTTCATTGATCTGCTCTACAGTTTTTTTTAGATTCTATATTGTTTATTTCTGCTCTGATCTTTATTATTTCTCTTCTTCTTCTGGGTTTAGGCTGTCTTTGCTGTTCTGCTTCTATTTCCTTTAGGTGTGCTGTTAGATTTTGTATTGGGGATTTTTCTTGTTTCTTGAGATAGACCTGGATTACAATGTATTTTCCTCTCAGGACTGCCTTCTCTGCGTCCCAAAGCCTTTGGACTGTTGTATTTTCATTTTCATTTGTTTCCATATATTTTTTAATTTCTTCTCTAACTGCCTGGTTGATCCATTCATTTTTTAGTAGGGTGTTCTTTAACCTCCATGCTTTTGGAGGTTTTCCAGACTTTTTCCTGTGGTTGATTTCAAGCTTCATAGCATTGTGGTCTGAAAGTGTGCATGGTATGATCTCAATTCTTGTATACTTATGAAGGGCTGTTTTGTAACCCAGTATGTGATCTATCTTGGAGAAGGTTCCATGTGCACTCCAGAAGAAACTATATTCTGTTGCTTTGGAATGCAGAGTTCTAAATATATCTGTCAAGTCCATCTGATCCATTTCACTCACAGAATCCCCCTTAGGATCTGTTGTAGGGCTGGTTTAGTGGTGATGAATTCCTTCAGTTTTTGTTTGTTTGGGAAGACCTTTATCTTCCCTTCTATTCTGAATGACAGACTTGCTGGATAAAGGATTCTTGGCTGCATATTTTTTCTGTTCATCACATTGAACATTCCCTGCCATTCCTTTCTGGCCTGCCAAGTTTCATTAGATAGGTCTGTCACTAGTCTTATCGGTCTCCCTTTATACGTTAGAGCATGTTTATCCCTAGCTGCTTTCAGAATTTTCTCTTTATCCTTGTATTTTGTCAATTTCACTATGATATGTCGTGCAGAAGATCGATTCAAGTTCCGTCTGAAGGGAGTTCTCTGTGCCTTTTGGATTTCAATGCCTTTTTCCTTACCCAGATTAGGGAAGTTCTCAGCTATGATTTGTTCAAGTATACCTTCAGCCCCTTTCTCTCTCTCTTCCTCTTCTGGAATTCCTATTATACAGATATTGTTGGGTTTGATTGCATCACTTAGTTCTCTAATTCTCCCCTCATACTCCAGGAGCTTTTTATCTCTCTTTTTCTCAGCTTCCTCTTTTTCCATAATTTTATCTTCTAATTCACCTATTCTCTCCTCTGCCTCTTCAATCCGAGCTGTGGTCACCTCCATTTTATTTTGCACCTCATTTATAGCATTTTTTAGCTATAGTCCCTTGATTTCTGTAGCAACAGATTCTCTGCTGTCCTCTATACTTTTTTCAAACCCAGTGATTAATTTTATGACTATTATTCTAAATTCATGTTCTGTTATATTGCTTAAATCATTTTTGATCAATTCGTTAGCTGTCTCTACTTTCTGAAGTTTCTTTTGAGGAGAATTCTTCCATTTCGTCATTTTGGATAGTCCCTGGGGTGGCCCAGAACTGCAGGGCACTTTCCCTGTGCTGTCTGGAGTAACTTGTGTTGGTGGGTGGGGCCACAGTCAGACTGGTGTGTACCTTTGTCATCCCCGCTCCCAGGGGCAGGACTCACTGTGCAGTGGTGTGGCCCCTGTCTGGGCTACTTGCACACTGCCAGGCTTGTGGTGCTGGTTTGATGGGATCTGGCATATTAGCCGGGGTGGATCTGCAAGGTGCACAGGGGTGGGAGGGGCAGGCTCTAGCTCACTTTGCAGTCGGCGGTCCCCTGCAGGAGGGGCCCTGCAGCACCGGGAGGGAGGTCGCCCCATCGGAGGGATGGATCCACAGAAGCACAGCGTTGGGTGTTTGCGTGGTGCCAGCAAGTTCGATGAACTGGTTCCCTTTGGGATTTCAGCTGGGAGATGGGAGAGGGACATGGCGCTGGCCAGAGCCTTTGTTCCCCACCGAGCTGAGCTCTGTCTTCCAGGGCTCAACAACTCTCCCTCCCGTTGTCCCCTCACCCTTCCGCTCTCCGAGCAGAGCTGTTGACTTATAACGTTCCAGATGTTAAATCCCACTGGCTGTCAGAACTCATGCAGTCTGCCCCCCCACCCCCCCGCTTTTGCAAGCCAGACTCAGGGATTTCGCCTTGCCAGGCCAGCTGCCCCTCCACTGCCCCGGCTCCCTCCCACCAGTCTGTGTAGCGCACCGCCTCTCTGCCCTTCCTACCCTCTTCCGTGGGCCTCTTGTCTACACTTGGCTCCGGAAAGTCCATACTGCTCATCTTCTGATGGTTTTCTGGGTTATTGAGGCAGGTGTGGGTGGAATCTAAGTGATCAGCAGGACGAGGTGAGCCCAGCGTCCTCCTACGCTGCCATCTTCTCTGGCAATTTCTCTCTTTCTTCTCATTTTGTATGATTAACAGAGGAAAGGGCAAATCCTTTTGGTGGAAAGTAACACCACCTTCAGTCTTTATAATGTTTTAATTCACAACATCCAGTACATAATAAAAAGTTACAGAATCTGCCAAGAAGGAAAAAGTGACTAAAAATTGAGAGAAAAAACAAGAAAAGCTGATTTACAAAGGATTCAGATACTGGAATTAGTGCAGAAAGGACTTTAAAATGACTGTGAGTACATTGAGAGATCAAAGTATGGAAGATTAAATAGATAAAAATATAGGGAATCTGAACAGAAAATTAGAATCTAATTTTCAGAATCAAATGTAGACAAAAACAAAACAAAACAAAAACACCCAGAACAGATTCCCAGCAGACCTCAGGAAATACTAAAATAATTTTTTTTTTACGCTCGAATAAAACCCAACATAGTACAGACGTACAGGAAAGAAGGAAGGCACTTAAAGTCTCTGTGTGTGTCTGTGTATAATTTATACAAGTACATACACACACACACATATGCAGCTTTTCACATATACCTCTATGTTCTATATTTCATATGCATGAAATGGAATAAGCAAGCAACAAAAATGTCCTGTGGTAATTTAAAAAAATGTAGAAAAGAAATGTAAGCTAGAACGAATACATGAATTCAGCAAAGCTATAAAATCTACAGAAATTGGTTGCATTTCTCTACAACAATAATAAAGCAGCAGGAAAGGAAATCAAGGAATCGATCCCATTTATAATTATACTAAAAACTGTAGGATACCTATGAATAAACCAAAGAGGTAAAAGATCTGTATTCTGAAAACTACTTACTTAAGAAAGAAATTCAAGAGGACACAAAAAAATGGAAAAACATTTCATGCTCATAGACTGGAAGAACAGATATTTTTAAAGTCTATACTACCCAAAACAATCTACACATTTAATGCACTCCCTATCAAAATACCGACAGTATTTTTCACAGAGCTAGAACAAACAATCCTAAAATTTATATGGAACCAGAAAAGACCTCAAATAGCTAAAACAATCCTGAAAAAGCAAAGCAAAGCTGGAGACATCATATTTCCAGACTTCAAGCTGTATTACCAAGCTGTAGTCATTAAGACAGTAGGATGCACAAAACGAGACACAGATCAAGGGAATAGAACAGAAAACCGAGAAATGCTTCCTGCACGGAAGCAGGAAAGAATATCCAAGGGGAAAAAAAGACAAGTCTCTTCAACAAATGGTTGGGGAAAGTGGATAGCAACATGCAGAAGAATGAAACTGGACCACTTTCTTACACCATACACAAAAATAAATTCAAAATGGATGAAAGACCTAAATGTGAGCCAGGAAACCATCAAAATCCTAGAGGATAACACAGGCAGCAACTTCTGATCTTGGCCATAGCAACTTATTACTAGACAAGTCACCAAAGGCAAGACAAACAAAAGCAAACATGAACTACTGGGACTTCATCAAGATTAAAAAGCTTCTGCACAGCAAAGGAAATAATCAACAAAACTAAAAGGTAACTGATACAATGGCAGAAGATATTTGCAAATGACCTATCTGATAAAGGGTTGGTATCCAAAATCTATAAAGAACAAATAATCCAGTGAAGAAATGGGCAGAAGACATGAATAGACACTTTTTCAAAGAAGACATCCAGATGGCTAACAGACACATAAGATGCTCAACATCACTCATCATAAGGGAAATACAAATCAAAACCATGTAGATACTACCTCACACCTGTCAGAATGGCTAAAATTAAAAACACAAGAAACAACAGGTGTTGGCAAGGATGCAGAGAAAGGGGAACCCTCTTGGACTGCTGGTGGGAATGCAAACTGATGCAGCCACTCTGGGCAACAGTATGGAGGTGCCTTAAAAAGTTAAAAGTAGACCTACCCTCCAATCTTGTAAGCACTACTAGGTATTTGCCCACAGGACACAAAGATACAGATTCAGATTCAAAGGGGTACATGTACCTCAATGTTCACAGCAGCATTATCAACAATAGTCAAACAATGGAAAAAGCCCCATTGTCCACTGAATGATGATGGATAAAGAAGATGTGGTGTGTGTGTATGTGTATATATATATATATATATATATATATATATATATATACACAATGGAATACTACTCAGCCATCAAAAAGAATGAAATCTTGCCATACGCAACATTGTGGATGGAGCTAGAGTTTATTATGCTAAGTGAATTAAGTCAGGCAGAGAAAGGCAACTACCAATATAATTTCACTCATATGTGGAATTTAAGAAGATAAAACAGATGACTATATAAGAAGAGGGGGAAAAAAGAGACCAGGGGGAACAAACAAACAAAAGAGACGAGGGGGAACAAAAAGAGACTCTTAATGAACGAGAACTGAGGGTTGATGGAGGGAGGTGTGTGGGGGATGGGAGGGATGGGTGATGTGCACTAAGGAGGGTACTTGCTGTGATGAGCACTGGGTATTATAAGTAAGTGATGAATCACTAAAACCAATACTGCACTGTATGTTAACTAACTAGAATTTAAACATCATTTTTTTAATTCTCCCCTTCCTTTTATCTTTTCCTTCCTGAACAATTACACTTTCCAGAACAATTACATTTTAAAGCTATTAGATGAACAAAATAAGGTAGGCACCTACATGGGGTAAGGCAACAGTACCCCAGAGTAAGGTATCAGAACGTTATTAGTTCTGAGGAGAGTGCCCGGATTAAAGAGTAGTGTAACACAGGGTATCGTAAGCCAATCAGGGCAAGAAGAGAATCTCTGTGCAGGTGTGGCCTGGTATACAGTATCAGAGCCTGATCAGGATGAGGACAGTTTCCATGGAGACACAGATCCAGCTTGGCATGTGGGATGATCCCAAGCAGAATGCGGAAGGTGTCTCTAGGGTAGGGCAGCCTGACATAGAGTGGAAGATCTGGAGCAGAGTATAGAAAATATCTTCATGGAGAGGCAGTCTGGATTGGGAAATCGGATCCCCTACAGAAGAAGGGTGTCATCCAGGGATGGAAGGTGGCCCAGTTTGGTAGTCAGAGATCAAGCAGAGTAAGGAAAGGTAGTCTGGCCTGGGTTATTAGAGCCAGGGTAAGGAGGGTGTCTACATCTTGAGCCAGATCCTGAACAGAATAAAACACCCAAGCAGAGAGGCCCACGGTGAGAAATCAAAAGCCCAAGTAGGATAAGGATGACACCCATGTGAAGAGGTAGTCCAGCATGGGGAGTCAGAGGCTAAAGCGGGTGAGAAAGGTTATCTATATGAATGGGGTGAGCATTGTGATGGGGGTGGGGGGGTGGGGAGAGAGTCAGAGACCAAATTGTGGGGAGGTTATCCATGTTGAGGGGTAGTCTAGCATGGAGTGTCAAAGCCCAAGCAGGGGGAGAAGCACAACCACACAAAAAGGTAGCCTGAATGGAGGGTCAGAATCCAAGTAGTGAGTCAGAATCCTGGTTGGGAAGAAGACGGCAGAAGAGATGGGACATTGATTATAGAATGGGAGACTGACCAAATAAAGACATAAAACACATAGGAAGTGAGGTTTCTCACTATTGGATAAGGGAGTTACAAATACAGAAAGAGAAAAAAAGTAAAATGAAATTCATTTAGAACTCCATATACTGGTGTGAGCTTATGGTTTTTAATAGATAAAGAAAAAATAAATGCAAATGAGTGTGAGTGTGTGTGTGTGTGTGTGTGTGTGTGTGTGTGTGCATGCACATATCCACTGCGAGGGCTGGGAGCAGTCCAATAGCCATATGTACACCTAGTGCTCAAATCTTGGCTTCTAAATATCACCTTCCACTAGAAGAAACCAGGATCCTTGGAGAAATGGCCAATTCCAGAGGATGGCAAAGTACAAGATGAGCCTGAAATATCTTCTTGTGCCAGAAACAAAGATATGTCCAAAAGATAACAGAGACATGTAAAATGCATACAGAAGCCTGCCTGAAGGGGCTGCCACAGGCCATCAGATCAGTGACATTTTCAGAATGAAAACAAATTACAATAGTAACGTTAAACGTAATAAGAAAATATGATTTTTTACCATGCAAAATATTTGCAAATCTCATATCCAACAAAAAACATGTATCCAGAACAGATATAAAATCTAAATTAATCAGTTAAAAAACACAACAGTGCAATTAGAAACTGGCAAAACAACTTGAACACACTTCATCAAAGAAAATATACAGATGGAAAACAAGCACATGAAAAAATGTTCATCATCATTATTAGCCTTTTAGGGACATGCAAATCAGAATGACAGGGAATACCCCTATATACTTATTAGGATGGCTAAAATAAAAAATATTGGAAGTACCAAAAGCTGATAAGGATACAGAGAAACTGGATCCCTCATACTTTGCTAGTAGAAATGTAAAATGGTACAACCACTTTGAAAAATAATTAGGCTGTTTCTTACAAAATATACATATACTCATTATACAACCCAACAATCACACTCCTGGGCATTTATCCTACAGCAGAGATTCTCAACCTTGGAGCTAACAGACATTTTGAACCAAGTAATTCCTTGTGGGGACTGTCCAGTGTATTCTAGGATCTTATCATCAGCAGTCCTGATGCCAATAGAAAATTCTTTCCTAGTTGTGACAATCAAAAATGTCTTCAGATATTGCCAAATGTCTCCGTGGGACAAAATCACCCCT